>NC_133147.1:58523582-58881082 GCF_048418815.1 Hemitrygon akajei
TACTCTTCAGTATATCCGGAACTTTTATGTTGCTATGGAGCACTAAAACATTGTACGTTATTGGTATGCATTTTGTAGGAAATCTGGATTTTGCTGGAAGTGACTTTGAAACAGTTGGATTGATGATGCAGGTCCTCAGCTCGTATGCCAATACGTCCATTTACGTCCTGACACAGAGGAAATTCAGGCAGCAGTTGAAGATCACAGTGACGTATCCAGCGAAGCTAATTGTGAAATTCATCAAATCATAAAAAATAGCTGGCTCCTCCATCTAATGTTAAATAAAAGTTCAAATTCCGTTACTTTCCACGTTTTGGTAGTCTGAAGGCCAATTACCCATATGTGCTCCACTTGCCAATATTGTCTAGAATTGATATTCCAGTTGAATATTCAAGAATGCTGTCTTGCCTATCATGCAATCTTGTATTGATTACATGTATGATTACAACACGAATTATATATTTGGTGTTTCCAATTGTTACGTGAAACCAGCAATAATAAACTTAGAATGGAGTCATGAAATTATCGGAAAACAACAGAATTTATTAAAACTCAAGCAAATACATAGAAAATTGAATAACTTAATACGAAGTTAACAACGCTATGCGTCTATAGCTCCCAAACGGTTAAACTTAGAAACAAGTTTTAACCGAGTCTTACTGAAGCACAGTCTCAGAATATAAGTTCAAAAAGTTTCAGGGATTCACGGGGTAATTGAGAGGAAACTTTTAGATTCGAAGTGGAGTGTAGATTCAAAAACAACAAAGAAGCAGAGATACGCCAAAAACGGCCACCGTACCTTTCCGGTGGAAGCGAGCTCATGATGCGATCTGTTTCGAAGAGTCTACGAAGAGTCCACAAAAAGAGAGAATTTCACCACGTAGCTGACAGGAGATGTCCCTTGTCCAGGATTGGTCACCACACACCCGAGACCATGCAGGGGTTTACCAAAGTGGGTGGCAAAATTCCACGTTTGGATTACGAAAAGTCAGTCACCTCCGAAATGCACAGCGTTATCGACTACCCACTCCCCTTTGGGTTCGATCGAAGCTTGCACTCTTCACTCTCACTATCGACTCTGCTATCCAAACACAACGACTCTCCACCAAAGTGTCTCCCCACTAGATTAACTCCCTGGAGCAATCTGCGCTGCTCCTTTTATACTGTTGGGGTAGGTCATCGCGTGGCACTCCCAGAAACGAAGTCATAGATTTCCAGTACATCAGGTACCGTACCAAGAATTGATACTATGGTACATGACACACAGATTCCCGGTACATCACGTACCGTTCCAGGTGTGGAAACTGGGGTTTATAACACCTCTCCCCAAGAAGAGAATTTTTTAGCTATCAAGAGCAAAATTTTAACTACAATTTACGCAATATACAAATGTACAAAATCTATAAAATATGCCAGACATATACGTTATCATACAGCACTCTTCTGTTACGTACCCGTGACACGTGACAGTGGTACCCTTGTCACGTGACTGGGGTTGAAGTTATACTGGACATGAGGTAATGGTGGAGTGATGTCATTTTCCCGCCAGTAGAGGTCATGTGACAGGTTTTTTCTACAGGGTATAAAAGGAAGACCCACCCTGTCAGGTGGGGCAGTTCGTGGCTGGATTTGCCAAGATGACTTCATGTCACTGCGTGATTTAAAAGGATGACGCAGTTTAGTTAAAAATGAAGTTTTGTATAATGCCTAAAGTTTAAAAGGTCAGAGCCAACGGTTTCTTTGCTGATGGAGAGTGAAGTTTGGAGATCAAGAAAAATCGATTTTCGATGGATTGACTTCGACCTTGTTTGATCCTCATTCGGAAGGATTTCATTGACTATTCTCGCTGTTGACCCCTGGGATGACCAGAAAGGGTTTGAGAATAGTGTGGAAGAGAGGTCAGTCACTTTAAGTTGTTATATTTAATAAAATTCGACGTGGGAGTTCGACGCTGGGAATCGAAGGACATCGACGTGGAAGAGATTTTACATCGCTTTAAAAAGTCTCTCCTAAAAATACCGTGAGCTTTTGAACTGTCGGCATATCGTTCTTTGAACTGTTTTCATTCGGCAATTCGCTTTAGAGAACTGAGTTTTTTCCAATACTACTTTAAAGACTGTTTGAGACTGCAACGCTATTAAGGACTGTTTGAGCAGCTGAGCTCGGATCATTGTTTGGGTTTGTTTACATTTGAAGGGGGTGTTATCAGTGTTTAATAAACGTGTTATTCGTTATAAAACCCCTTGCCTAACTCATCTATATTATTGTTGCCCGAATACGTAACATAATTATGGGGGCTTCGTTCGGAATTGGATTATTTGATTTTAAAAAGTTTTTTGAATTTTGAATCGGTGTTTTGGTAACGGGGATTGCTCGATTTTTTTTTGTTTGATTGGCTTGTGAGTGGTATTCGGCAACGATGAATATTGATGAGTTTCTGGATTCGCCAGTCGCGGATTTGTTAGCGAAGGCGAAAAAAACTGAAGTCTCTGAACTTGCTAATCGGTTGCATCTTAAAGGGATCTTGCCAACTACTTCAAAAGCTGTAATACAGAGAAAGATCGCATCACATTTTGTGGCTTCGGGTCATTTTGAAGAATCGATTTTAGAATCGTTTCCAATAAGTAATCTGGAGATGCAGTTGCAAATTGAACAAATGAGGTTGGAACGTTATAAATTGGAAGCTGAACAAAAGCAAAGAGATTTTGAATATGCAATGGAGAAATTAAGGTCTGTAGAACAGTCTACTGATTCTAAAAAACCGTTTGTTGCTAGCCAAGAAATTAAATTGGTCCCTCCATTTAGTAAAACAGAAGTGGAGAGATATTTTCAACATTTTGAAACTATTGCTCGGATGTTAGAGTGGCCGAAAGATAAATGGTCAGTGTTATTACAGAGTGTAATCAAAGGAAAGGCACGAGAGGTTTACACAGCTTTAACTGCTGCGCAAGCATTAGATTATGATATTGTGAAAGAAAATATTCTCAAATCGTATGAGTTGGTCCCAGAAGCGTACAGGGAAAAATTCAGGAGTTTGAAAAAGTCTGTGGAAAAGACTTATGTGGAATTTGCCTACGATAAAGCTATGTGTTTTGAGAGATGGGTTTCTTCTAAAAATGTAAATGAGGACTATGAGACATTGAGAGAGCTGATTTTAATGGAGGAATTTAAAAGAAGCATTCCTGTTGAAGTAAGGACCTACTTAAATGAGAGGGATACTGAGAAATTGCAGGACTGTGCTAGATTAGCTGATGAGTATGTTTTAATCCATAAGAATAAATTTCCTCAGGGTAGAATTTTTAAGAGGAAAAATAATATGGAGACTCCAGGTAAATCAGAAATTAAATTAGAGGTTAATGAGAGAGGTAAGGAGGAAGGAAAGCCTGTGAAGGAAAGACAGTTTGGTCTTATTTGTAACTATTGTAAGAAGCCTGGCCATGTAATAGCTAACTGTTTCAAATTGAAAAAGAAAGAGAAGGAAGCAGTTCCAGATGCTTGTGTGCAACATACTGAAGCACCTGTAAAGTTACAGGGTTTGGTAAACACAAATGAGGATTTGTTAGAGTCTGACAAAGTTAGAAAGGGATATGATCATTTTATAACTGAAGGGTTTGTATCCTTGAAAGAAGGATCTACTCTGGTGCCAATAAAGATTCTTAGGGATACTGGAGCTTCTCAATCACTGATGTTAGATAGTGTGTTGAAGTTTAATGAAGAGAGTGATACTGGTGAGGTGAATTACATAAGAGGTGTTGGAAGTGATTTTATGCCTGTACGTTTACATGAAGTAAATTTAAAGTCAGGGTTAGTTACAGGATTTGTTAAGGTAGGATTACAGCATAGCTTACCTGTGAAGGGTATTTCTTTATTGTTAGGTAATGACTTGGCAGGTGGACAAGTTTTTCCTGAAGTGCATTTGACAATGGAATCAGAGGAACCAGAGGTGAATTCTAATGCAGATTTTTCCTGTGTTGTGACTAGAGCTATGGCTAAAAAAATTGATGTGCAGAATGAGGTTGTTACTCATGACTGTTCAACTCAGGATTCGAGTTTTGAGGATGTGTCAGAAACTTTCTTACCTTCGTTGTTTGAACAAGATTCTGGGAGTAAGTCTGACTATGAAGATTTATCTTTGTCTCGGAAGGAGATGATAGCAGAGCAGAATAGAGATCCTGAGATTGTAAAATTAAGGGAACAAGCTTTACTAGGTAGTGAAATTGAGAAGGTGTCAGTAGGATATTACTTGGAAAAAGGAGTGTTGATGAGGAAGTGGAGGTCGCCTACAATTCCTGCAAGTGAGGAATGGAATGTTGTTTACCAGGTAGTTGTTCCTAAAGTTTATCGGAATGAGATTTTGACTTTAGCTCATAGTGTGCCTTTAGGTGGACATCAAGGGGTAAGGAAAACTGTGGACAAGATTTTAAAACATTTTTACTGGCCTGGTTTAAGAAAAGATGTGGCGATGTTTTGTAAGACGTGCCATACTTGTCAGATTGTGGGTAAACCAAATCAGGTTACACCAGTAGCTCCATTACAACCTATTCCAGCATTTGGTGAACCGTTTTCTAAAGTTATTGTAGATTGTGTTGGTCCATTACCAAAGACAAAAACTGGTTATCAGTATTTGTTGACTATCATGTGTACTTCGTCTAGGTTTCCAGAGGCAGTACCACTTAGGAATATAAAAGCTAAAACTGTGACGAAGGCTCTTATAAAATTCTTTACTTATTTTGGATTGCCTAAGGAAATACAAACTGATCAAGGTAGTAATTTTATGTCTGGATTGTTTCAACAGATAGTTTATAAATTGGGAGCTAAGCAAATTACTTCGTCTGCGTACCATCCAGAATCGCAAGGTGCTTTGGAGAGGTTTCATTCTACTCTCAAGAATATGATTAGGACATATTGTGTGGAGAATGAAAGTGACTGGGATGAGAGTATAAACTTACTTTTATTTGCAGTAAGGGAATCGGTACAGGAATCTTTAGGGTTTAGTCCATTTGAACTTGTGTTTGGACATAGAGTTAGAGGACCTTTAGCTTTATTGAAGGAACAGTGGATTAGTAAGGAAGTGCATACTAATTTGTTGGACTATGTTTTGAAATTTAAGGACAGGTTACATAAAGCTTGTAGCTTAGCCAAGGAAAATTTGAAGTTGGCTCAGGAGAAAATGAAGACTTGGTATGATAAGGAAGCTAGGATGAGGATGTTTAAGCCTGGAGATAAGGTGTTGGTTTTTTTCCCAGTGCAGACAAATCCTTTACAAGCTAGATTTCATGGACCTTATGAAATTGTGTCTAGAGTTAATGATGTGGATTATGTAATAAAAACTCCAGATCGTAGAAGGTCAACACAACTTTGCCACATAAATATGATTAAACCATATTTTGAGAAACAATCTGATACTGTGACTGTTGTGGTTAGTGAGAATGAGTTTGATTTAACTGGGAACATGATAGATGATTCATCTGACTTTCATTCTAAATCTAACATTGTTTCTGTTAGGTTACCTAATTCGACTATTTTGGAAAATATGGATGAGAAATTAGCACATTTACAGCTAGAGCAGAAACAACAGATGAAGGAATTGATTTTTAAGTATAAGGATTTGTTTCCAGATGTTCCGAGAAGGACTACTATAGCTTCACATGATGTAGATGTTGGAGATGCCAAACCTATTAAACAACATCCATATAGGATGAACATGGAAAAATGTGAACTTGCTGAGAAAGAAATTGAATACATGTTAGAGAATGATATTATTAGACATTCTAACTCGAATTGGAGTTCGCCATGTGTTATGGTGCCAAAACCTGATGGTAGTATTAGGTTTTGTACGGACTATAGGAAGGTGAATGCTGTAACGAAAACAGATGCATATCCAATTCCTAGAGTAGATGATTGTATAGATAAAGTTGGGAAAGCAAAGTTCCTTACAAAGATTGATTTGTTGAAAGGGTATTGGTGTGTTCCGTTAACGGACAGAGGTAGAGAGATTTCTGCATTTGTAACTCCATCTGGGTTATATGAGTATAATGTTCTTCCATTTGGGATGAAGAATGCCCCAGGTACTTTTCAGAGGATGATTAATTCTGTGATTCAGGGATTGAAAGATACTGATGCTTATATTGATGATTTAGTGACAGGAAATGATACTTGGGAAGCACACATAATTGCGGTGGAGAAATTGTTTGAAAAGCTTTCAAAAGCTAACTTGACTATTAATTTAGCCAAGAGTGAATTTGGACATGCTACTGTGACTTACCTTGGTTATGTTGTGGGTCAAGGTAAGGTAGCTCCTGTTCAGGCAAAAGTTCAGGCAATTTTGGAAATTCCCACTCCGACGGGGAAAAAAACTCTCAGAAGGTTTTTGGGAATGGTAGGATATTATCGAAAATTTTGTAAGAATTTTGCTAATGTTGCCCTTCCATTAACTAATCTTCTGCAGAAGAATGTGAATTTTGTGTGGACAGTGTTTTGTCAGGAAGCATTTGAAAAATTGAAAACAATGATATGTGAACAACCTGTGCTTAAGGCACCTGACTTTGAAAAACCTTTTTCATTAGCTGTGGATGCTAGTGATGAAGCTGCGGGAGCAGTATTGATGCAAAAGAATGAGGGTGATGAGGTTGATCATCCAGTAGCTTACTTTTCTAAGAAATTTAATAAGCATCAAATAAACTATTCAACAATAGAGAAAGAATTGTTATCTCTTGTTTTAGCTTTGGAATATTTTGAGGTATATGTTGGTACAACTCAAAAACCACTTATTGTTTACACTGATCATAATCCGTTAGTTTTTCTGAGTAAGATGAAAAACAAAAACAGAAGATTGTTAAATTGGAGTTTGATGTTACAAGAGTACAATATTGTGATAACTCATATTAAAGGTAAAGATAATGTGGTTGCTGATTGTCTATCTCGATATTGAATGTACAATGTTTTTTTTTGGAGTGGTTTTTTTTATTGTAACACTCCTACTGTATTGTATATTGTGTATGTTATATGATTTATACATTTGTTTTTTTTTGTAAGTAATTGTTAAAAATTTTTGTTCTTGATAGACCAAAAATGTTTTTTTTTGGAGGGAGGTGTTACGTACCCGTGACACGTGACAGTGGTACCCTTGTCACGTGACTGGGGTTGAAGTTATACTGGACATGAGGTAATGGTGGAGTGATGTCATTTTCCCGCCAGTAGAGGTCATGTGACAGGTTTTTTCTACAGGGTATAAAAGGAAGACCCACCCTGTCAGGTGGGGCAGTTCGTGGCTGGATTTGCCAAGATGACTTCATGTCACTGCGTGATTTAAAAGGATGACGCAGTTTAGTTAAAAATGAAGTTTTGTATAATGCCTAAAGTTTAAAAGGTCAGAGCCAACGGTTTCTTTGCTGATGGAGAGTGAAGTTTGGAGATCAAGAAAAATCGATTTTCGATGGATTGACTTCGACCTTGTTTGATCCTCATTCGGAAGGATTTCGTTGACTATTCTCGCTGTTGACCCCTGGGATGACCAGAAAGGGTTTGAGAATAGTGTGGAAGAGAGGTCAGTCACTTTAAGTTGTTATATTTAATAAAATTCGACGTGGGAGTTCGACGCTGGGAATCGAAGGACATCGACGTGGAAGAGATTTTACATCGCTTTAAAAAGTCTCTCCTAAAAATACCGTGAGCTTTTGAACTGTCGGCATATCGTTCTTTGAACTGTTTTCATTCGGCAATTCGCTTTAGAGAACTGAGTTTTTTCCAATACTACTTTAAAGACTGTTTGAGACTGCAACGCTATTAAGGACTGTTTGAGCAGCTGAGCTCGGATCATTGTTTGGGTTTGTTTACATTTGAAGGGGGTGTTATCAGTGTTTAATAAACGTGTTATTCGTTATAAAACCCCTTGCCTAACTCATCTATATTATTGTTGCCCGAATACGTAACACTTCAAACTAATATATTATAGGTGTGGATACAAATATCAAATTTCGCTCCATTAAGTAAAAAGAAAATACACTGGAAATTCAACATCTGGACAAACAATCGGCAATTAAATTATCTTTATCTTTATTATGAGTTATTAAGAGATCATATTCCTGGAAAATTTGACTCCAGTTCAGGAGCCTTCTGTTTTTGCTTTACATTTTACTCAAAAATACTCATGGGTTATGATCGGTGTAAACCACGTGTGGTTTCTGAGTTATGCAAACATGCACATCAAAATGTTGCAGATACAAGATAAGGGATAATAATTCCTTTCTCACAAGTGGTTACCACAATACCACGCCCGAATTAAGCTAAGGGTCATCCCAAAGCGGTGGCCAGGGGATACTCAAACCGAATCCACGTATAGATTATCACGAACAGTAGCTTATCACAAAGGGGACCCTCTTCAAGGGAAAACTACCACCCAGGCGAGGGTAGACACACCGGTAGATTCCACAAGGTCTGCCAATCACACCACGTGATAGTCACCTATCCAATCCCACGACATACGAAATAACTCCGACAGTGATTTGCCACAGGAGTGGCTTCTTCAGTGAACTACCAAACCCAGACAAGGTTTAACACACACGTGGTATTCACAAAGGTTTTCCCTCACCAGAGAATCCGCTCCTGTGGATTAACTATGTGTCAACCACATTTTCGTATTCGAATGGAATCAAACACACCCTTGCGGGCTACTTGGAGAGAGTCCAAATAGTGATCTCTTTGTCATTAGGTTTCTTCTGTTTCAAACCTTTTCTTTCCGCTCCTCTATGCAAACTTCTTCTAGTTGCAGCACTTGTGAGAGTCATTTTCAATACTCTGGATCGATTTCAACTCACCTCTTTGGGCTACTGAAAGTTTAAACCAGCGACCCCACGTACTGGTATCTTTCATGATCGAACCCAGCTCGACTCTGACCATGTGTCTGTGTGAGAGTCATCTGACCTTGCTTAAATAAACATGCTGCGAGCAACCGTAAAAGTCAATTGTCCATCAAATAACTCCACCTCTCTTCGCCATAGCAACTGAGGAGCAGGCAGTGTCCTTGCTTAAGTCCAAACAACACTGTAGTAGATGTAAACACAAGCTGCTCACGACAGCAACCCAGCAATTCTGTAGTCAGCAGAAATCCAACAGAGCAAAGGTCAGTCCCAGATCTTTCAGCGTTTTGAAGTTTTTAAGTTTCTGTCCACAGGAAAAAAATTAACCCTGGTGGGACATAACACCTCTCCCCAAAAGCAAATTTTTTAACTGTAGATTTGTCATAAGGTGGGCGTTGAGAGCGGACCAAAATGCAAGACACAGACACTGAAGTACAAGGATACGGGGCCTGGGCTAGGATTAGACTAGGAGAACGAGACCTGGACGAGGAACTAGGAACTTGGAACCTGGACAAGGACTCCGAGCCAGAGACAGGACAGGGACCCGGAACCTGGGTCTTCACTCGGGCTCGGATCCAGATCTAAGCGAGGACAAGACGTGACAAGGCAACAGGTCTGGACGTGGGGGCAAGACGCGGGACTCCTGGGCTGGATGAGGACATGAAACTCAGACTTGGTCTTAGGAGACAGGAAAGCAGAACACAGAGTCTTGGTCTTGGGAGACAGGAACGCGGAACACAGAGCCTTGGTCTTGGGAGACAGGAACTCAGAACACAGAGCCTTGATCTTGGGAGACAGGAACGCAGAACACAGAGCTTTAGTCTTGGGAGACAGGAACGCAGAACACAGAGCCGGGACCTCTCCTTGGGAACAGGACGTAGGGCCGGGACTCATACACAGAAAGCTGAACACGACGAAACAGTTGTCAGCACTAGGTAGCCGCAAACAGCCGGACCTACGTAGCGCAGGCGAGGACACAAAGAGACAGTTCGAAACAACGAAAGACGGTTCCTTATCTGGACACAGCAAGGCTCCGGCCTTGCTCCGGCAGTAGAACTTGATGGCGAGAATAGGCAAAGACGCAGGCGAGGCTCCAGGTGAAAGGTAGCAGGCGAGGCTTCAGCCAAGGGCCACAGAAAGAAGGGGAAGTGAAGGGAACAGTCCCGCCTCAGGGTAACGGCAAAGACAGCCTGGCTTACCCAACGGAGGCAAGGACAGGATGGGACAGATCCAACTACAGGGTAACGGCAAAAACGGCCTGACTTACCCCACAGAGGCGAGGACGGGATACTGACAAGACGAACCAGCACCTACACTCGAACCCAAGGCGACTTACATTCCCAGCCGCAAGACGAGCATCAGGTGCCTGTGATTAAGCGGAAATGAAAAAAAGGAACAGCCAGAAGACCCAGAGTCCGGAGTCCACGGACCGGACTGTGACAGGATTGCAGAAATACATATGTGATTATTATGTAACACATTACAGAAGCGTATACAAATATTAGTTTCTATTTGACTCTTAAGCTTAACATCCAGACAATCAATCAACCATGATATCATCTTTGCCTTTCACATGCCTTGTTACAAAATCAAATTCCTGCAAAACCAGATCCTGTTGTATTCAAAATGGAGTTTGATTAACCATTTTCCCTTGTCCACTTTAAAACAGAACAATTAGCCGTCATGTGATCAGCTTGCTTCCCAACTTGAGTAGGACCTTCAAAGACTGCCCGAACTTTACCTTGAACAGGTGCTAACCCATCGCCAGTATTCATAAACTAATCACACTCGTTAAACTTACTGAAATCATGTTTACCTTGTAAAAAGTTCCAAACAAGTCATTAATTCTATTCCCAAGACCTTTCGTTTCAGATGGTTCCATAGTAACACCTGAAGATGGTCCCTCTTGGTCAGAGCAATACTTCCCTTTATTTTGAGAAGTCTCCAAGCCCTGTTTCTCCAAACCACAAATTTGGTAAACAAAACGACAACCCTGGGTTTGTTTATTTCTAAATTCCAAAACATAGTTGAACAACCCAACATGTACTGTCTCAGCAGACGACTGCTCCTTCAGCAAGGTCAAAGGCCTTGAAAGCAATCCAGACTTCACATAATGACTGAATTCCTTTCCAACTAAATCAGACATCTCAGGCATTACCTGAGCTTCAACACCATGTTCAGCATCCTGCAGGTTTACAAATGCTTCAACAACCTGAACACAGGCAATTGAGACTGCCTCCTTTTCTAGGCTTTCATCACTAGTTCCAGCTTCAACTTCTAGTTCACCGGGATCATCCCAGCTACTCTCTTGGAAGTTCTCATTCGGGAGAAACTTATGCTTATGGGTTAAGGCAAACTCGTCTGCTAACTTAGCAGACTCTGAAATGGTCGCAGCCTCTTTTCCATCTGGGTACGTCTTTATCCCATCAGAGACACAACATAAATTCTTCAATGAAAACCAATTCTCTCAAGTTGTTAAGATCCTCATTTACCCCTTTTGAGGTACAGCAACGTTTGAAGTACACCAGTTTTTCATAGGCAAACTCCGCATACGTTTGGTTCCCAAACTTCCTCAAACCTTTAAACTTTAGTCTGTACGCCGCCGGAACCAACTCGTAAACCTTAAGCACAGCATCTTTCACTGTGTTATTATCAGCTGCCTCTGCAAGTGTTAGGGCAGAATACGCTTGCTGGGCTTTCCCTTTAAGTACCTTTTGTAACAAAGCAGCCCACTGGTCCATCGGCCACTGCTGATTCTGAGCCATTTTTTCAAAATGCAGGAAGTGCTTACCAACTTCTGCTTCATCAAATGGAAGTACCAACTTAATTTCTCGACTGACACTAAACCTATCACCAAGGTCTGACATTTGACCTTGCTGCCACCTCTCCCTCTCGAACTCATTCTATTTTTCTACCTCTTCTCTCTGTTTTTCTGCCTGTCTAGCATCATACTGTTCCTGCCTTGCTGTTTCGTCAGCCTCTAGCTGTTTTAGTTGCAACTCATGCTCCGTCTTTAATTTTTCTAACTGGAGCGCAAGCTCAGCCTCAGTACATTTACTTTCAGCAAACATTTCCAACACATCCTCTTCAAGTTTTCCCTTGGATATATAACACTGTGTTATTAACGTCTGTATCTGAGCCTTCCTCATATTAGTGTTCACCTTAAATTTTAACTTTTTGAGCAATTCCCAACAGCACACCCCTCGTAGCGTCATCCAGTGCTTCAGGGTTAGGTTCTGCCAGAAACCTTTCAACCTCCATTGCTGCTGAATTCCACAAGCAAACCAATTAAACAAAAAGAATCGGGTTCTCCCCATTTCCCAATTAGATCGTTAATTAACCAATAGCTCTAAATTGGTCTGATCGCAGAACGAGACCCTTATTTTATGTTACGTTAAACCAGCAATAATAGACGTGGAATGGAGTCAGGATATTATCAGAAAACAACAGAATTTATTAACACTCAAGCAGAAACATAGAAAATTAAACAAACGGCTCTCCACCAAAGTGAGTCTCTCCCAAAGTGTCTCTCCACCAAATAACTCCCTGGAGCAATATGCGCTGCTCCTTTTATACTGTTGGGTAGGTCATCGCGTGACACTGACAGAAGCAAATTCACAGATTTCCAGTACATCACATACCGTCCCAAGAATTGATACTGGTGTACATAACACACAAATTCCCAGTACGTCACGGACCGTCCCAGCTGTTGAATCTGGGGTTCATAACACAATAAGTAAATTAACAGTCAAACGTGATCTGAGCCATATTGATTATTATTACTTATGTTTATGTTATTATGTTCATATGTTTATTAGGTTTAGTCAGCAACGAAGGTCCTCCACATCTGTCCGCTCTTGTCCACATAGAATGAATTATCATTGCTGTTTTCGTTATAATTTTTTTTATTTTGAGCATTCAGTGTTGTTAGCCCTAATATAAAACTCGAACCTGGAGGGCCAATGGGCTACTCTTACTCTAGCCTTACCCTTTGAATGACTTGTCATGGGTGACACTACAAACAGCCAACGCACATGGCCTTGACCCAAGCCAACATAAGTCTCCGGGCCAATGAGGAACTCTAGCCTCCGATAGGTCAAGGTTGTGGTCCTCTGGGAGGGTTTTACTCAAAGGCAATATCTTATCTGTTCTGTGAATGTCTCTGCAAAAGCTAATTTGATGCCTTAATTCAGCTGTAATATCATATTGCTAAAAACATTGAAGTATTAAAGTGCAGATGATAAAGAAATAATCGCATACATCAGCTGTGCAGAGAGAAACGTGATTTTGTTTTTACGGTTTAATTATGAGACATCCTATAAGACCCCCAATATTTAGCCTGGTAACGTCATTTGCTAACGTCTCCATTGTAATATATCCATCTCTTATCTGATCAACATTGTAAACTAAATTGATACCACTTATAAGAGACGTGTGAATAGATAAAGGTCTACTGTAAAATGACGCTGAAGAGGTAGTAATGGGTGAGAAGAAAATGGCAGACGTCCTGAAGTTTATGTCAGTCTTCACTCTGAAAGGCACTAGCAGCATGCCGGTAGTCCGAAAGTGTCAGGGTGCTGAAGTGAGTCAAAACTCATATAGACATAGAAACCTATAGAGCAGAAACATGCCTTCGGTCCATCCATTCCACGCCGAACCATTTAACTGCTTAGTCAAATCGACCAGCACCCAGCCCATAGCCCTTCATACCCCTCCCACCCATGTATCTATCCAAACTTCTCTTCAACTGTGATATCGAGATCGCATCCACCACGTTCCCTGGTAGCTCGTTCCACTCTCTCCACCGTCTGTGAAGATATTTTCCCTCACGTTCCCCTTAAAATTTTCGAATTTCACTCTTAAACCATTGCGTCTATTTGTCGTCTCAGCTAACTTCAGTGGGAAAAAAATGCTTGCATTTACCCTATCTATACTCCTCATAATCTTGTATACCTTTATCAAATCTCCCCTCAATCGTCTACATTCTTCGCAATAAAGTTCTAAAATATTGAAAATCCTTGTAAATATTCTCTGTACTCTTTCTATCTTTTTTACATTTTTTAAAAAGAGTTTAAAAAGAGGCCCACTTTTAGGAGCAGGCAGTGTCGGTGCGGGCAGCGGAGTGCGCGGGAGCAGAGTGCTGGGCTTTGGCTCAGCGGGCTTCGGCGCAAGGGGACTTCGGTGAGAGGAAGTCAGTGAGCCTGAGTACGTGCTTGCTGAGGTAACAAAGGTAAGGTCAGTAGGTACTTATTGCATTTATTCTGACTAATCTGGGATCAGGTAATGGGGGAGACAGTTAGAACAGTGGTGTGCGCCGTATGCAGTATGTGGGAGGTCAGGGTCAACACAGTTGTCCCTGATGACCACACCTGCAAAAGGTGCATCCAGCTGCATCTCCTATCAGACCGAGTTAGGGAACTGGAGCAGGAGCTGGATGAACTACGGATCATTCGGGAGGCAGAGGCAGAGATAGATAAGAGTTATCGGGAGGCAGTCACACCGAAAAGACAGGAGGTAGGCAAATGGGTGACAGTCAAGAGAGTCAGGGGTAGCAGACAGAGAGAGCAGAGCACACCTGTGGCCGTTCCCATCAACAATAAGTATACCGTTTTGGATACTGTTGGTGGGGATGACCTACCAGGAACAAGTTGCAGTGGTCCTGTCTCTGGCACTGAGGTTGGACCCTCGACTAGGAAGGGGAGGAGGGAAGAGAAGAGAGCGGTAGTGATAGGGGATTCTATAGTCAGGGGGGCGGATAGGAGATTTTGTGGGGAAGATCGGGAGTCTCGGATGGTATGTTGACTCCCTGGTGCCGGGGTCCGGGACATCTCAGATCGGGTGCAGGTTATTCTCGAGATGGAGGGCAAGAACCCAGATGTTGTGGTCCATGTAGGGACCAATGACGTGGGTAGGATGAGTGAGGGGGTCCTGCGTAGTGAGTTCAGGGAGTTAGGTGCGAAGCTGAAGGGCAGGACCTCCAGGGTAACAATCTCAGGATTGCTACCTGTGCCACGTGCGAGGCAAGGTGAGGCAAGGAACAGAAGGATTATACAGATTAATACGTGGCTGAGAGGATGGTGCAGGAGGGAGGGCTTCAGGTTTTTAGATAACTGGGCTTTGTTCCAGGGAAGGTGGGATCTGTTCCGACGGGACGGTTTACACCTGAACTGGAGCGGTACTAACATTCTTGCAGGAAAGTTTGCTAGTGCTTCTCGGGGGGGGGGGTTAAACTAAATTTGCAGGGGGCAGGGATCCAGACTGCGAGAGACGATAGCGAGATGAAGAATAAAAGACAGGTGGGGATTACACGGTTCCGGAATATTAAGTGTGTAGTAGAGAAAGGTGAGGCGGAACAAGTGATAAGGAGGACACATGTACAGAGAGATGGTCTGACGAAACATGGAGTTAAATGCGCTGAAAGAATAAATGAATTTAGGAAGGGCAACAAAATTTAAGGGGCATATAGCCCGATGGGAGTTCGGGGAGCTGGGTTAAGCACAATATGCAGCGATTTAAACAGAGAGAGGAGAAATGGGCTAAAAATTCTATATCTGACTGCACGAAGTGTCAGAAATAAGGCGGATGAGCTTGATGCTCAGGTGCGAATGGGTAACTATGATGTTGTAGGGATAACGGAGACATGGCTGCAGGGAGATCAGACCTGGGAAATGTATGTACAAGGGTATACGTGCTATCGTAGGGACAGAAATGTGGGCAGAGGGGGTGGGGTTGCCCTGTTGGTGAGGAATGAGATTCAGTCCTTTGCAAGAGGGGACATAGAATCAGGAGAAGTAGAGTCTGTGTGGATAGAACTGAGGAACAGTAAGGGCAAAAAGACCCTAATGGGTGTTGTCTACAGGCCACCAAACAGTAGCATGGATATTGGGTGCAAGTTGAATAGGGAGTTAACATTGGCATATGGCAAAGGTAATGTCGCAGTAGTTATGGGGGAGTTCAACATGCAGGTGAACTGGGAGAATCGGGTTGGTGCTGGACCCCAGGATAGGGAGTTTGTAGAGTGCCTACAGGGTGCATTCTTGGAAGGATAAGGGCAGATCGGTGGTGTCAGTGTTGCAGTTGAACAAAGGAGACTATGGAGCCATGAGGGAGGAGCTGGCCAAAGTTAACTGGACGGATATCCCAGCAGAAAAGACAGTGGAACAACAATGGCAGGTATACTTGGGAATAATGCACAAGGTGCAAAATCAGTTCATCCCCCGGAAAAGGAAGGATTCAAAGGGGGGAAAGGGGCCACAGTGGTTGACAAAGGAAGTCAGAGATTGCATAGCATTAAAAAAAAGGAAGTATGACAGAGCTAAGGTGAGTGGAAGGACAGATGATTGGGAAATTTTTAAGGAGCAACAGAACTTAACTAAAAAGGCAATACGGGGAGAAAAAATGAGGTACGAACGCAAGCTGGGCAGGAATATAAAGGAGGATAGCAAAAGCTTTTTTAGGTATGTGAAGCGAAAGAAGATAGGTAAGAACATTGTTGGGCCCTTGAAGAATGAATTGGGTGAAATTGTTATGGGAAACAGAGAAATGGCAGAAGAATTTAATAAGTACTTTAGATCTGTTTTCACTAGGGAAGACACAAGCAATCTCCCAGATGTATGGATGGGCCAAGGACATAGGGTAACAGAGGAAATGAAACAGATTGACATTCGGAAGGAAACGGTGATGAGTAGACTGACGGGACTGAAGGCTGACAAATCCCCAGGTCCAGATGGTCTGCATCCTAGGGTACTAAAGGAGGTGGCCCTGGAAATTGCGGATGCATTGGTAATCATTTTCCAATGTTCCTTAGATTCAGGATCAGTTCCTGAGGATTGGAGAATGGCTAATGTTATCCCACTTTTTAAGAAAGGAGGGAGGGAGAAAACAGAACTATCGTCCTGTCAGCCTAACATCAGTAGTGGGGAAGATGCTGGAGTCCATTATTAAAGATGAAATAGTGGCATATCTAGATAGCAGTGATAGGATTGGGCCGGCCCAGCATGGATTTACCAAGGGCAAATCATGCTTGACTAATCTATTGGAGTTTTTTTCGAGGATGTAACCAGGAAGTTAGACAAGGGAGATCCAGTGGATGTAGTGTACCTCGATTTTCAGAAGGCATTTGATAAGGTCCCACATAGGAGATTGGTGGGTAAAATCAGAGCTCATGGCATTGGGGGGAAGATATTGACATGGATAGAAAACTGGTTGGCAGATAGAAAGCAAAGGGTAACGGTGAATGGGTGTTACTCGGAATAGCAGGTGGTGACTAGTGGGGTGCCACAGGGCTCGGTATTGGGACCACAGCTGTTTACGATTTACATCAATGATTTAGATGAAGGCATTGAGAATAACATCAGCAAGTTTGCTGATGATAATAAGTTGTGTGGCAGTGTGACATGTGATGTGGATGTTAGGAGAATTCGGGGTGACTTGGATAGGCTGAGTGAGTGGGCAGATACTTGGCAGATGACGTTTAATGTGAATAAGTGTAAGATTATCCACTTTGGGAGTAAGAACAGGAAGGCAAATTATTATCTGAACGGTGTAGAGATGTAAGGGAGAAATACAAAGAGATCTAGGAGTCCTTGTTCATCAGTCACTGAAGGTGAATGAGGAAGTGCAGCAGACAGTGAAGAAGGCTAATGGAATGTTGGCTTTTATTACAAAGGGAATTGAGTACAAAGGGGATGCAAGGAAATCCTTTTGCGTTTGTACAGGGCCCTGGTGAGACCACACCTGGAGCATTGTGTACAGTTTTGGTCTCCAGGGTTAAGGAAGGACATCCTGGCTGTAGAGGAAGTGCAGCGTAGATTCACAAGGTTAATTCCTGGGATGTCCGGACTGTCTTATGCAGAGAGGTTAGAGAGACTAGGCTTGTACACCCTGGAATTAAGGAGTTTGAGAGGGGATCTGATTGCAACATAAGATTATTAATGGATTGGACAAGATAGAGGCAGGAAATATGTTCCAGATGCTGGGAGAGTCCAGTATCAGAGGGCATGGTTTGAGAATAAGAGGTAGGTCATTTAGGACAGAGTTAAGGAAAAACTTCTTCTCCCAGATAGTTGTGGGGGTCTGGAATGCACTGCCTCGAAAGGCAGTGGAGGCCAATTCTCTGGATGCTTTCAAAGAGCTAGATAGGTATCTTATGGATAGGGGAATCAAGGGATATGGGGACAAGACAGGAACCGGGTATTGATAGTAGATGATCAGCCATGATCTCAGAATGGCGGTGCAGGCTCGAAGGGCCGAATGGTCTACTTCTGCTCCTGTTGTCTATTGTCTATTATCTATTGTCTGCACACAATACTCCAAATTAGTGTTGGCGCGTGTCCAAGTGGTTAAGACGTTCCAAGTGTCCAAGTAATCTGAAGGTCGCTAGTTCGAGCATCACCTAAGGCAGCATGTTGTGTCCTTTAGCAAAGCACTTAACCACACATTGTTCTGCGACGACACCGGTAGCAAGCTGTACCGGCCCTTGGACGACATCAGTGGCGTGGGAGGGGAGGCTTGCTACATGGGCAACTGCCGGTCTTTCATACAACCTTGTCCAGGC
Source organism: Hemitrygon akajei (assembly GCF_048418815.1). NCBI lineage: Eukaryota > Metazoa > Chordata > Chondrichthyes > Myliobatiformes > Dasyatidae > Hemitrygon > Hemitrygon akajei. The sequence continues at coordinate 58,541,997 of NC_133147.1, forward strand.
CTGCGCCCTGGAAACTTTCCAAGGCTCAAATCCATGGTACCTCGAGACTAACAGATACCTATGATACTCCAAATTATGCCTCACCAACGTCTTATGCAACTCTAACATAAAACCCCAACTCCTGTACTCAATACTTTGATCTGCTAAGTCAGTGCGCCAAAAATATTTTTACGACCCTGTTTAACCATGACACCGCTTTTAATGATTTTGGACCTGTATTCCCAGATCCTTTCGTTCGACAGCACTCCTCAGAGCCCTGCCGCTCACTATGTAAGATCTACTTTGACTGGTCATCCAAAAACGTAGCACCTCAAATATGTTAGCATTAAATTCCATCTGCATTTTTCAGCCCAGTTCTTCCACTCAGTCCAGATCGTGCTGCCAGCTTTGATAACCATCCTCGCTGTTCACAACACCTCTAGTCTTGGTGTCTTCTGCATCTTCTGATAGGTAATCACATTATCATCCATCTCCTTGATATAGATGAAAAATACCTATGAACACTGCACGAATCCGTACGGCACTCCACTAGTCTCAAACCTTCAGTCAGAGATGTAATGTCTTCTACACTCTCTGGTTTTCCCACAAATCCAACGTGTAATCGAGTTTACTAATTTGCCTTGAATGCCAAGCGACGGAACCTTCTTGACCAACCTTCCACGGTGGACCTTGTTAATACCCTTGCTAAATTCCATGTAAACAACATCTACTGACTTGTCTTCATCAATTTCTCTTGTAACACCCTCGAGAAAATCTATAGGATTGGTTAGACACAACCTACCAGAATCAGAATCAGCATCAGGTTTATTAACATTGGCATGTGTCGTGAAATTTGTTAACCTAGCAGCAGCATTTCAATGAAATACATAATATACACGAAGAACGAAATAATGATAAATAAATCAATTACAATGTACGTATAATGATTAGATTAAAAATCGTGCAAAAACAGAAATAATAGATATTTTAATAGTAAGGTAGTGTTAACGGGATGAATGTCCACTTAAGAATCGGATGGCAGAAGGAAAGAAGTGTCTAAGGGTTCAATGTTCATTTAGGAATCAGATGGCAGAGGGGAAGAAGCTGTTCCTAAATCGCTGAGTGTGTGCCTTCAGGCTTCTGTACCACCTATTTGATGGTAACAGTAAGAAAATGGCATTCCCTGGGTGAGGTGGGTTCTTAATAATTGATGTTTCCTTTCTGAGACACTGCTCCTGGTTTCTGGTTATAGTTTCCTGGTTTATTCTTAGAGACCTTCTTAACAATAAGTACATCAGCTATCATTGGAACCTCCACTACCTCACCAGTCGCAAGAAATAATTTAAATACCTCTCCTAGTGCAATACCTCTCGTGCAATATCTTCATTTTCCTCCCACAGGGCACGATTGAACACCTTGTCAGTCCCTTGGGATTTGTCCACTCTAGTTTGCCTCAAGACAGCCAAGACCTTTTCCTCTTTAATCTGTATACAGCCCCTCGCCCGAAACGTCAGCTGTACTTTTTGTCATTGATGTGCCTGGCCTGCTGAGTTGCTGCAGCGTTTTGTGTCTTTTGGTTGGATTTCCAGCATCTGCATATGTTCTCTTGTTTGTGATTCTATAGACTTTGTGTACGTTTCCCGAGTAAATACAGTTGCAAAAATAATTTCTAGTGAAGATCTCCCCCAACTCTTTTGGCTCCACGCATAGATTGCGATTCTGATCTTTCAGAGGACCAGTTTTGATCGTTGCAATCCGTCTTTCCTTAACTTATCTGTAGAACAAAAGCCCTCTCAAAAGAACCACCTCCTTTTCTGGCATTTTCCATTTTAATGACAGATTGGTGAATCTTCGCTGCGCAGTCCTTATCTGCACTTCTCCTTATCTGTGTTAGATAAGGAGAAGATATTCAATCTAACTTGGCGGACATTGCCTCGGTAAGCCCCATAAACGCATTTTAAAAGCTGCACTAAAATTACGTCCACCATCGCCCAGCCTATTGTTTCCTTACTCCATCCGTCATGATTGCGTCGAGTCTAGCACACCTTTGTTCAACTTGACTCGTGAGGTAAACAGTATTGCAGTCATTTCTCCCACAAAAGTACAGATATCCATAACATTTGTGGGACAAGAGGACACTTAAGAGGGAAATCCCGATGGCTAAAAGAAGACATGCGGTTGTTCAGCCTGACAAGCTGAAGGAGGATCCCAACGGATTCGACAGATACATTAAGAACACAAGGATAGCAAGGGACAAAATTGGTCCTCTTGAAGAACAGAGAGATAATCTGTGCACGGAGCCGAAATAAATAGTGTGTTCTTAATTTATGTATTTTTTTAAAATTTATTTTGCATCTGTATTTACTCGGAAGACGGACGCAGAGTCTATGCAAATGAGGCAAACTATACAAATGGTCCCTTATTCAACAAAGACTATAAAACTAAGTGGTAAATTACGGGCCGGTGAATCTGAAGTCAGTGACGGGTAAGTTCTTTAAGGTTATTCTGACGCACTGGATATATATATATATATATCTATCTATCTATCTATATATATATATATATATATATATATATATATATATATATATATATATATATATATATATATATACATATAGATGCGTATTTGAATAGACAGGATAATCACCTGTGTGGTAGGACGTGCCGAGCCATTCGAGGAGGTTACCAGGGAAGTTGATTATGGACAGTGGATATTGTCTTCGTCAATCTTAGCAGGGATCGGCGCTGGATCTTTTCTTCTTTTTTCATCTACATCAACGATCTGGGTGATAATATGGTAAACTGGATCGACAAATTTGTGGATGATATCAAGATAGAGAATGTAGTGTGGAGCAAGGAAGGCTATCAAAGTTTGCAGCTTGATCCGCACCATCTGTAAAAATGGGCTGAAAATAGGAGACGGAATTTAATGCCGGCATGTGTGAGGTCCATATACGGATTGCAGGAGAGAAGGTGCTTACAACGTCATCCGTAGCTAAGGACGTTTTAAATATCTCTGCTAAGGCACTTACAATTTCTGCACTAGCCTCCCACAATTTGCAAGTGGGCAACCAAGATCCGCCTGGACCTGGTTTGCCTCAAGGCAGCAAACAACTTCTTTCCTGTACTCCGTATATGTTCCTCATAATAGCCTGCCTTAAATCTTATCTGTCCACTTACACAGATCTTTAAGAGGACAAACCAGGGTAGGACTTACACGGTGAACGGAACTGCATTGAGGAGGGTTGTAGAACAGGGGGATGAGGGTATACAGATCTATAATTCCTTAAAAGTGGCGTCACCGATAGATAGGGGTATAAAGAGAGCTTTAAGCACATTCGCTTTCATAATCAAAGTATTGAATACTGGAGTTGTGATGCATGCTGAAGTTTGTAAGACGTTTAAGAGACGTACTTTAGTGTGTTGTCTGCAATTCTCACCACCTAACTACAGCAAATATATTAATAAGACTGAAAGATCCCAGAGAACATTTACAAGATTGTTGCTGGAACTTGAGGACCTGATTCATAGGGGGAAGTTGAATAGGTTAGCCCTGTATATCCCAGAGCGTAGGGAAATGACCAGAGGTTAGTCTGAGAGTGGTGAATTTGTGGATCCAGTTGCCACACGCGGACGTGGAGGCCATGTCATTGTTTTTATTTAAGGGAGAGTTTGATAAGTTCTTGATTCGTCAGGGCATGAAGTGTTGATTCAAGCATGCAGTTTCCACTGTCTTTGGACGACACTACAACTAGAGGTGATAGGTAAAGGGTGAAAGGTTAAATATGTAAGGGGATCCTCGGGGAAACCTTTTCGCTCAGACGGTGCTGAGAGTGTACTACGAGCTGCCAGCGGAAGTGGCTGATGTGGGTTCGATTGCAATACTTAAGAAAAGTTTGGATACGTACATTGAGAACGTGGTATAGCTCAGGTGCGGGTCGATGGGACTAGACAGCGAATAGCACATCGGCATGGACTAGTTTGACGAAGTGTCTGTTTTTCTGCCAGAGTAATCAATCGCTGTATGACCAACACTGACACATTAGCGGCCTCAAAAATGCATTGATAAACCCGCACTTATTCTCGCTGATTATGAATATTCAGGGACGATATCATGAATCTAACTGAGCATGGGGCTAACAACTCCATCCCGTAAAAACCCAATGGCTATAGAAACGATAACGTAAGTGCTCATCACTGGGGGAAGAAGTATCTTCAGCTCGACGTATGATTTTGTTTGTGTGGTGAACGCAGAAAACACAGGATCGATCAACGTTCGACCTATGACAGAGGACTCTGTCGTCCTGTTAGCGGACTATGCCCGAGTACGTGTGATCAGTTTTCAAGAAGAATATTATGAACCTATGTATAGATCGCACTTTCGCTCTACTCTTCCTAGCGTCTTCCCAGAATAGTATTCATCTGGAGACAAATGATGCAACTTGTTTGTGCAATTAGTGTAACTAACAACAATTATCAAGAGGCGGAGGACATTGGAGATTTAATTCCGATTTAAGAAGCCTTTGATGGGTAACTTCAGAAGGCACTAAATCTTCTCTCTGATGCGCGCTGCACGAGGTAGCTTAGGGCTTCTTGGGGAGATGGAAACTTCGCTACTTCATCAAGTAACGGCTATATACTTTCCTATTTTGGCAGTCGTTGGCGTTCCGGGTGAGTGTTGCCATTATAAATGGCTTAAGACTGTAATCTGGGTTAAGGCTGTAATCTGGGTTAAGGCTGCTTCGTTGCTTTTCGATATCTCACAAAACGAAATGGTCTTCTAATTGTTCGCTTGTGCTGCACAAGTGTGAAGGACACAATTTAACAGCTTAAAGACTTGGCCACAGCCTCATGCACACCCCAGAGCTCCCGGCCAAATCATGTGATTAGGTTTGATTTCTATCACATGCTAACGTTTTCCAGTGCATGTTCTTCTTAAATTCACTCTTTTACGGTATGTGGTCGGTTCTGTGAATGCCCAGCCATAGTCAATTTGCTGCCTGAATTTAACTGTAATACCGGGGAGCCATGGTAGCATAGCGGTTTGCGCGACATGGTTACAGCTCGGGGTGTTCCGCAATTTAGAGGTTAATTCTGAAGCCGACTGTAAGAAGTGTCTACGATCTCCTCGTGGCTGCCTGGTTTACTGTGGGTGCTGTTGTTTCTTCCCGCAGTTCGAAGACGTACTGATTACTAGATTATTCAGCCATTGTAAATTTTCCTGTGATTAGTCTAGATTTTAATCATTGGGTTGCTGACCAAAAGGGTCTAATCCGCGCTGCATCTCTCAATAAGTCTAAACAATATAATACAAAGTGACATTGCTTTTCTACCTTACAGATGTTTAATATTTCTTACCGGTCTCAGGAGCGACGCATCTGCTACTAACGGCAGTAAAACAGTAAAAGCATTAAATATATAGAACAGGCGACCTAGTTAGTCGAATATAAAGAAACGTGATTTTTATTTTACAATTTAATTATGATTCATATAAGGCCTCAGGAATTTGTTCTTTACACTGTCTCCATTGCTACTACATCCACCTCTAAATTTACGAGGTTGCTCCTGTTCCCCACTGTAACATATCCTCAGCGGGATGTTCACCTTCTTGACTACTTGCGTTACTGTTTACCTGATAACTGCCTTGCACTGGTGTGTGTGTGTGTGTGTGTGTGTGTGTGTGTGTGTGTGTGTGTGTGTGTGTGTGTGTGTGTGTGTGTGTGTGTGTGTGTGTGTGTGTGTGTGTGTGTGTGTGTGTGTGTGTGTGTGTGTGTGTGTGTGTATAACTTAAATAACGCACCGGCTCATTGCAATCACACCCGCCCTTGAGTGTAGTCACCAAAACTCCAGATAGTACTCCAGCTCTGGCCTTACATCTGCTTTCTAGAGTTGTGAGTAATGACCCAGCCCTTGCATTCCATTTCAAAGTCCAGTGAGGGTTAAGTATCCAATACACTTTCTTTGTCCATTCCTACCCGGTTGAGCTGGATTACTTATTATAACTTCGTAAAAAGCTCTAGCTCAAACCTTCAATCCCAAGGCGATAGCTGTAAAATTGTTTAGACGACCTGACCCTATAAAATGCATCATAGGACTAAGAACTTCTCATAAATATTTTCTCATGCCCGATATTCACCTCGCCTTGCAGTGTCTACATAGTAAATGCCCTTATTGTGGTTCCATCGGCAAGGTACGCAGATCAAATGCTGATTGCATTTCAGCGTTGCGGAATAAAATATATTTCTTCCATGTTCTGTCCTCCTAATCCTGATTAATGCTTATTTTGCTGCCGTTTTTCCCCAGTGGGAAGTTCCCTGTTTCTGCATTATGTTGTGTGAGCTGTCATTTAAAGCACAATTCCAAATTTAGTCAAATTGAACAAGACAATCTTGTTAAAGACACTCAAAGTCAATCTTGAGGACCAAGAATACAACGATCTTCTTTCCTTCCACGAAAGGTAACTTGATAGCGATTGTGATCCTGTGTCGAGGGAAGTGCGGTCTCTCCAAGTGCATCACCTGCTACCTGGTGGCAATGGCGGCGGCGGATCTCCTAGTCGGTGTCACCAACGTCCTATTAATCACGACAGTAGAGAGTTATTTCCCACTTTCATTTCTGACCATAACGCCCGTCTGTTCGGTTAACATTGCCCTGTTTTGCGCTGCTACAGAAGCCTCAGTCTGGTTTACGATGGCTTTTACCTTTGATCGGTTTATGGTCATATGTTGTCAGAAGCTGAGAAGCAAATATTGCACCGAGAAAACGGCAAATGTTGTTATTTTGCTCATCGGTACACTGAGCTGCTTAATGAACGTTCCGTGGTTTTTCGCATTTCAACCTGAATATACAATGAACAATGTTCCCCGAGGTTGTGGCATGAAGCCCACGTTCTACATATTGCCCATATGGATTGCATTCGACATTTCGGATGTAGTCTTAACCCCTTGTGTCCCGTTTTTCCTACTGTTAGTTTTCAATTCTCTGACAGTGAGGCACATTTTGGCTTCCAGCAGCATCCGTAGGGGACTCCGCGGAAGCGGTTATGCAGCAAACGATAAGGACCCAGAGGTGGAGAATCGTCGGAAATCTATTATTCTAGTCTTCACTATATCCGGCTCGTTTATTTTGTTATGGAGCACTAAAACATTGTACGTCATTAGTATGCATTTTGCAGGAAATCTAGATTTTGCTGGAAGTGACTTTGAAGCAGTTGGATTCATGCTGCAGGTCCTCAGCTCGTGTACGAATACATCAATCTACGTCCTGACGCAGAGGAAATTCAGAGAGCAGCTGAAGAACGCGGTGATGTATCCAGCAAAACTAATTGTGAAATTCGTGAAATCATAAAACTAACCGGCGACTCCATCAAATATTAAATAAAAGTCCAAATTCAGTTATTTTCCAAATTTTGGAAGTTTGAATGCCAATTACCCTCATATGCTCGACTTGCCAATATTGATAAAAATTGATATTCCATTAGAATCTCTCTATACAAGAAAGTTATCTTCCCTAACAACAAATTGTAAATCAATAACATGTGTGATTGCAACATGAATTATATATTTAGTATTTGCAATAAATAAGCTAACAGTGAAATTATTAATTAATTGCTCGTTACACATCTGGCGTGTAGAGCAGCAATAAAAGTTCTCCATCTCTATCTGTCCTTGGCAACATAGAAAGAATCTTCATTACTGTTTCTGTAGCATTATTTTTAAACAGTCAGGTTTGTTCATCTTGAGCTGAAACCCCGAGCCTGGAGGAGTGGTGGGCCACTATTAGTCTGGCCTCTACCCTTTGATCTGTTTGACATGGGTGACCCTCCCGAGAGTCAAACATAAGGCCCTGGGTCCAGCCAACATTGTTCTCTGGGTCATTGAGGTACGCACGCCTCCAAACGCTAAGACGAGGTCGTGGTCTTTTTGGAGAATTTGACTGTTACGTAATATTTTAACTTTTCTGTGAATGTCTCCGTCATGGCAAATTCACTGCCTTAATTCAGTTCTGAAATCAAACTGCATTTTTGTATTACTGTATACATATGTTTTATAAGTTGTTACAACAGAACGGACGCCTGTGACGCTAACTGCATGTATTCTATTCTATGAATGTCCCTGTAATAGCTAATTTGCTGCCTTAATTTAGCTGTAATATCATATTGCTGACAGCAGTACTGCAGTAAAATGTAGATGATAAAGAAATGGCCACGTATATTAGCAGTGCAGAGACAAATGTGTTATGGTCCTTTCTGACAATCGCTCACCTGGCTATTTTTCTCAGGAATTGGGCCTCATTTAGTTCCCAATCACTCCCAGGTTTCACTAACTACAAACACCTGCTTTCCATCAGCAAATGCAGAAAAAAAACCCTGTGACCACTACAAGGAGCTGCCAATTCGTTAGTCGACTCCGGTGTGTTTCATGGCTCTTAGGACTGCCAGTTCTAAGTCTAGCATCGCTCCTGGATACCGACTCCACGCTCGCTATGTTAATAACGCCTCCTGACCCTGCCTCCACGCCCGTGTTCTGCACTTGGGTTTGTCCACCGCCACGCTCGTGTAACACAATGTGATTGTGAATTCTCACATAAGCCCCCGCAATTAGTCTGGCTAATATCAAATAGTCACAGGGGCAAGGAAATGGCGGCCCAACTGAATAAACATTTTGCTTCCGTCTTCACTGGGGAAGACACCAGCAGTATGCCAGAAGTTCGAGGGCATCAGGAGACTGAATTGAGCCATGGAGTCATATAGTCACAGAAAACTACAGCACATAAACATGCCCTTCGGCCTATCTACTCCGTACCAAACCATTTAAGCTGTCTTGGCTGTTCCCGGGCCATAGCGATCCATACCCCTCCCATGCATGTATCGATCGAAAGTTCACTTACACATTAAAATGGAAATCGCAACCACTACTTCCGCTGGCAGCTCATTCCACTCTCTCACCACCCTCGGAGTGAAGACGTTTCCCCTCATGTTCCCCTTAAACATTTCACCTTTCACTCCTAACCCATGACCTCTATTTGTAGGCTCAGCCAAACTCGGTGGGAAAAAAGATTGTTTGTATTTCCCCTAACGTCATAACTTTGTGCACCTTTATCAAATCTCCTCAAAATATTCTACATTTCTTTTTTCCTTATAACTCAGCTCCTCCAGAATGCCAAGTAACTTAAACTTCTTGACCAATCTCGCATGTGGGATTTTGTCGAATTCCTTGTTTAAGTCAGTGAAGGCCTTGTTCCTCAATACCTTTGTCACTTTGCCTGGGAGCTTCCCCGTAAAACTTTATAATATTGGTTAGCCACGACCTACCACGCACAAACTCGTGATGAGTATCCCTAATCAGTCCCTATACCTCCAAATACTCATATACCCGGTCCCTTAGAATACCTTCCAATAACTTTACCACTACTGACGTCAGGTTGAGCGGCCGATAATTTCCTGGTTTATTCTAAGGGCCTTTCTTAAACAGCAGAGCAACAGAAGCTATCTTCCGATACTTCGTACCTCACCCGTCGCTAAGGGTTATTTATACATCTCTACTAAGGCCCCTGCAATTCTGCACTTGCCTCCCACAGTGTCCGAGCGAACACCTTGTCAGGCCCTGGAGATTTGTCCACCCTGGTTTGCCTCAACACCTCCTCCTCTGTAATCTGCATACGGCCAAGACCTCACTGCTGCTTTACCTCACTTCTATAGACTTCATGTCCGTCTCCCGACTAAATAATGATGCAAAAAAATCAGTTTTAGATCTTCTCCTTCTCTTTGCCCTCAATGCATAGATTACCATTCTGATTTTTCAGAGGATCAACTGTGTCCTTGCAAACCTTTTGCTTTTGACACACCTGTAGAAGTCTTAAGGATTCTCCTTCATGTTGTCTGCTAGAGCAACCTCGTGACTTCTTTAAGCCCTCCTGATTTCTCCCGGCTGGGCAGCCTCCAACCTGATGGCATGAACATTGACTTCTCTAACTTCCGTTAATGCCCCTCCTCCCCTTCTTACCCCATCCCTGACATATTTAGTTGTTTGTTTTTTTTCTCTCTCTCTCTCTGCCCATCACTCTGCCTGTTCTCCATCTCCCTCTGCTGCTCCCCTCCCCCTTTCTTTCTCCCGAGGCCTCCCGGCCTTTCCCTTCTCCAGCTCTGTATCACTTTTGCCAATCACCTTTCCAGCTCTTAGCTTCATCCCACCCCCTCCGGTCTTCTCCTATAATTTCGCATTTCCCCCTCCCCCTCCTACTTCAGTATCTTTCCATTCAGTTTGTCCTGACAAAGGGTCTCGGCCCGAAACGTCGACAGCGTTTCTCCCTAAAGATGCTGCCTGGCCTGCTGTGTTCCACCAGCATTTTGTGTGTGTTGTTCGAATTTCCAGCATCCGCAGATTTCCTCGTGTTTGTTCTTTCTTAAGTGTTCTCTTGTACTTCTTATAATTCTCATGCACTTCATTTGTTCCTCCCTGCTTATACCTGCTATGCACCTCCTTTTCTATCTTCACCAGGGCCTCAGCATCCCTCGAAAACCAAGGTTCCCTAAACTTGTTATCCTTGCCTTTTATCCTGACAGGCAAATATAAGCTTCTTACTCTCAAAATTTCACTTTTGAAGGACTCCCACTTACCAAGTATCCCTTTGCCGGAAAACATCCTGTCCCAATACATACTTGAAACTATTGGCATTATGATCACTAGACGCAAAGCATTCCCCTGCACAAACTTATGCTACTCTCTGCCTCATTCCTCATTCTCTAATAGGAAATTGCACACTCTTTCGTTGGGACTTCCATACAGTGATCAAGAAAACTTGCCGGATCATATCTGAAAAACACTCTCCTATCTAGTCCTTTACTGAGTGCAGTTGCTATTGCTAGGGAGAATGTGCGGTCTGGAAAACTATAAATGTCACTCCACTCTTCAAGATGAGGTTTTACGGTATTAATAACACATGGTAAAATATGCCAAAGTCAACATGGTTTCCTCAAGTGGAAATCGTGCCTGAAAAATCTGTTGGAATGTTTTGAGGAAATAACAAGCATGATAGACAGCACGTGTGAGGCCTCACTTGGAGAATTGTGAGCAGTTTTAGGCCCTTTATCTAAGAAAGGAGTTGCTAACATTGGGGGAGGATTCGAAGCAAATTCAGGAAAGTGATTCCAGAATGAAAGGTTTATCATATGGTCAGCTCGTAATGACTCCAGGCTTGTCTCACTGGAATACAGAAGGATGTACGGCGGGGGAGGGGGTAATCTCATTGAAACCTACCGAAAGCCCAAGGGCCTATATCGGGTGGATGCATAAAGAATGTTTCCTATATGGGGGAAGTCTTGGACCAAAGGGCACAATTTCAGAATAGAGGGACGTTACTTAAAACGGAGATTTAGGAGGACTTTCTTCTGCCAGAGGGTGGTGAATCTATGGAACTCGTTGCCACGGTGACGATGGATACCAGTTTATTGTCTGCACATAAGGCGGAAGTTGATAGATTCTTGATAGGCTTGGGTGCAAAAGGGTACGGAAAGAAATCCGTTTCTATCTGGACACCAGACCCAATCAGTTCCCCTCCACTAACACTCTCCGCCGCCTAGTGGAACTTGTCCTTATTCTAAATAATTTCTCTTTTGGGTCCTCCCACTTTCTTCAAACAAAAGGAGTAGCCACGGGCACTCGCATGGGTCCCTGTTTGTCGGTTACGTGGAACAGTCTAAGTTGCAAGCCTACACTGGTGACCGTCCTGCACTTTCCCTACGCTACATCGACGACTGCATAGGCACTGCTTCCAGCACCCGTGCTAAACTCGTCGATTTCATCCACTTTGCCTCCAACTTCCACCCTGCCCTCAAATCCACCTGGTCCATTTCCGACACTTCGTTTCCCGGACACAGCTAATCCACCGATGTCTATTATAAACCAACGGACTCTCACGGCTAACCCACCCCCCCCCCCCCACACACACACACACACACTCAACATTTCCTATCCCCCTTGTCTCTCTCTCTCATGTTATCTCCTTGTCCGCCCATCGCTTCCCTCTGGTGCTCCTAACCACCCCGCTTTCTTCTTTCTTCCATAACCTTCTGACTCTTTCACCAATCGACTTCCTAGCTCTTTGCTTCATCGCTCGACTGTACTTTTTTCCATCGATGCTGCCTGGCCTGCTGAGTTCCTCCAGCAATTTGTGTGTGTTGCTCGGATTTCCAGCATCTGCAGAATTTCTCGTTTGTGAAGATAGAATTTTTTGAGAGGGAAAAAGATTGGCATGATCAAGTAGCGGACCAGACTCAAATATGTTCCTATACCTTATAGTATTATGGTCTTATAGTTTGATTGGAACACGAATAAAATCTTTGCTGTTTTCAACAAATAAACAGGACAGCAAAGCATTGATGTACATATGTTACTTGACGTGTCACAGGGAGTTGGAGTAAGTTGAGCGTTTGATGGCAGACGACGTCTGTTTCTTTGATCGGAGTCTTAATCAAGTTCAAGTTCAAGATTACATGTCATTCATTCACATACATCTGTACAACAAAACGAAACAGTGCTCCTCCGGTGCCAATGTGCATAACATAAGTATATACAGGCTCAGACTGCGCACAGTGCAGGTCGCCCATGTAGCGACAATGACATATATAGTCACTATAGTACATATAGTCACAAAAAAATCTATATAAACCATGTCCCTGAGTGGCATTACATGAAGGTTGACGGCGCATGAGATGCTCACCTGGAGCAACGTTTCTGCAAGAACAAACACACTGCATTTCCTTATCTTGTGTTACTGCAGCCGCAGACGAATTCAATCCAATTTGTTCTCCATCTAGCAAACACCATAGGTCAGCACCGACGAGAAAAGCCAGCCCCCAACCCAGTACGCAATCCGACGTGCCGATGTTGGAATGACGTCGGTAACGTGGCATTCAAATATGTTGGCATCTGTGCTATTCCCTAATGCCTGTGAATGTGGGAGGGTAAGACTTGGAGAAGGGGTCGTCATACTCAAATGAATTTGATGAATGATATCAACATCTCCTCTATATCCCAATCGTTTCCAGTGCAGATATTTCTTGACACCTACAAAAGCAAGGAGAAGAAGGATACGGGTTACATGTGATTAGGTAGTCATCACTGTCGCCATGTATGTTAGACAGTAGTAACCGTCTCTGGGCTCCGCATCTCTATGACACGATGACCACCTGCACCCCCGCTACAATTTCTCGTTCTAATTCAGTTTGTAATTACAGTTTCCAAACTGCCAAGATGACCTCTGATGAGTAAGAAGTTCCGTGAAGCCAGGTCAAGATCAGTAGTAGGAATGTGTCCGAAGCAACATGCAGAAGGTCCTTGCATGCAATAGGAATTAACAAAGAATCAGGTCTTAAAACTAAAGATAATTAATCAACAATTTAGGTTGGTATACATCAGTATTTTCTCTGTGGCCTTCGTTGTCAAGGGCAAAGCAACCACGGCTCGCATCTCCACATCTATTGTACTGTGCAAAAGCCTCAGGCACATATATATGACTAAGGTACCTAAGACTTTAGCACAGTACGTAAAAGAGGTCCAAGCTCTGGAACTTGGTGCAGTTCCACGATGCAATTCCCTCAGTCCGAGGCACAGATCTCCACGGCTATTCGTTCTTTCCTTTTCCTCTGCTGCTGCAGGTTATTTCATTTATGGTCTGCATTTTGTTGTCCAGCAATGTGTGTCACCAGACTAAATGTCATTAGACGCCATACAGCATCATCATTTCTGAATTGACATCCTCTGCTATTTAACAATAAAATGAAATGGGCGAGAAGCTATTGTTGCTTAATAAATTCTTCGCTAGCTTTCTGCAGTCAAACAATACCACTGAAATCGCCTTATCTGCCAACCCTGGTAATATAAAACGCTTTCCTTTTACATTAGTCTCACACTGTCATTGCTCTCATTCAATTTTGGCGCAGATAGCGTTGTATCTAGAGCTCATTTCATGTTCTCTTCGATTTTGCCGATCACGTGGATCCCTTTTCCTCAATCTTCATGCAACATACCCGGCATATTGTTTTTCTGAGTCTACCGTCTGACGAATGGTCAAACCTGAAAGATGGACTTTGCTGCCATTCAGACTGATACAGACTAACTTGTTGTGTATCTTCCTCATTTAAAACCTTCGCTATAGTCTTATGTAACCAGCCTTGGCAAGTGGGAACACTTCATATCTGTGCTGTCTCTACCAGAGGAAATGTTCCACCCCTCTGTACCAGTGTTAACATGTCAACTCTCTATGTTTTCTGGAACGCTGGAGAAATGTTATGTCTCGCTACTTCATCTATATAATTGAAGTTTATTTAATTTAACGATAACAGATAATTACCCAGAACCCTCAGAAGCAGAGGCGAGCTAAAAAGCAAGGTGAAACGCAAAAGATTCTGCAGGTGCTGGAAATTCAGAGTTACGGTTACGAGTGCAGATCCGGTAACCCGCCTGGGTCATCGGGGCGCTGTACGGATGAACGCTGCACCAGTTGCCTCCACCTCTCACGGTTGTGGGCGAGTGGCTAGGTTGAGGCAATGCTCTTTCCGGTCCAATCTGCAATGTTGTCTGCCCATTTCTTCCCGTCTACCCCTTGTTCCAGGGCATCTGTCTGCTCATCCTTTCCATTGAGAAAGCCATAGACGCGATCCGAGACATCCCTAATCCTGGCACAAGGAGGCAACATGACCCCTGGGAGTCTTTATCGCCCCCACAAGACCTCGTCCCTGTTCTACAAACTAAGGAATCTCCTGTCAACACTGCAGTCCTATTCACCGCTCTGCTCTTCTGAGCCACAGCACCGGACTCAGTGCCGGACCCCCTGGTAGGTCGCCTCCCTCAATAATATCTAAAATGATATACTTATTATTGAGGGGAAAGGGCACAGGTGCACTCTGCAATAGCTATGTGTTTCACTTAATTCCCCTAACAGTCACTCAGTTACCTGTTTTCTGCATGCTAGGGGCGACTACCTCCCTATAGCACCTGTTTATCACCTCTTCATTCTCTCACATGATTCGAAGATCATCGAGCTGTAGCTTCATTTCCTGTTTTCTCGCCTTCTATATTTTGTTTTATTCATAATCTCAGAACTATACTTCATCTCTTGCAGTCTGTAGAAACTCTTCATACTTCACATTGATTTGGAAGGAATTATTTCCGTGTTGATGCCATTTACACTCTGTGGCCAGTTGGTTAGGTGCACCTGTACACCTGCACGTTAATGCAAATCATATGATAGCAGCTCAATGCGTAAAAGTATGTGGGCATGGTCAAGTGGTTCAGTTGTTGTTCAGAACCAGTGTCAGAATGGGAAAGAAATGTTATCTAAGTGACTTTGTTCGTGGAATTATTGTTCATGTCCGGAGAGGATGGATTGAGTAGCTCAGAAATCGCTGGTCATCTGAAATTTTCACTCTCGGCAAATGTTTTAAAAAGCCGAGTGAGTAGAAGTTCCATTGGTGAAAAGAGGCTCGATGTTGAGAGGTCAGAGAAACAACACACAGAAAATGCAGGTGCAACACAGCAGGCCAGGAAGCATCTTTCAGGAGAAGCACTGTCGACGTTTCGGGCCGAGACCCTTCGTCAGGACTAACTGAAGGGAAAGATAGTAAGAGAGTTGAAAGTAGTGGGGGAGGGGGAAAATGCGAAATGATAGGAGAAGACTGGAGGGGGTGGGATGAAGCGAAGAGCTGGAAAGGTGATTGGCGAAAGTGATACAGAGCTGGAGAAGGGAAAGGATCATGGGACGGGAGGCCTCGAGAGAAAGAAGGTGGGGGGGGGGGGGAAGCACCAGAGGGAGAAGAACAGGCAGAGCGATGGGCTGAGAGAGAGAGAGAATGTCAGGAATGGGATAAGAAGGGGAGGAGGGGCATTAACGGAAGTTAGACAAGTCAATGTTCATGCCATCAGGTTGGAGGCTACCCAACCGGTATATAAGAAGTTGTTTCTCCAACCTGAGTTTGGATTCATTTTGACAGTAGAGGAGGCCATGGATAAACATATCAGAATGGGAATGGGACGTGGAATTAAAATGTGTGACCACTGGGAGATCCTGCTTTCTCTGGCGGACCGAGCGTAGGTGTTCAGCGAAACGGTCTCCTAGTCTGCTTCGGGTCTCACCAACATATAATAGGCCACACCGGGAGCACCTGACACAGTATACCACACCAGCTGACTCACAGGTGAAGTGTCGCCTCACCTGGAAGGGCTGTCTGGGGCCCCGAATGGTCCCTCTTCCCACCCTGTCTCTTGCAAAAATGCTATCCCCTTCTCACAATTCCTCCGTCTCCGCCGCATCTGCTCTCAGGATGAGGCTTTTCATTCCAGGACGAAGGAGATGTCTTCCTTTTTTAAACAAAGGGGCTTCCCTTCTTCCACCATCAACTCTGCTCTCAAACGCATCTCTCCCATTTCCCGGACATCTGCCCTCACCCCATCCACCCGCCACCCCACTCGGGATAGGGTTCCCCTTGTCGTCACCTACCACCCCACCAGCCTCCAGGTCCAACGTGTAATTCTCCGTAACTTCCGCCACCTCCAAAGGGATCCCACTACCAAGCACATCTTTCCCTCCCCCCTCTTTCTGCTTTCCGCAGGGATCGCTCCCTACGTGACTCCCTTGTCCACTCGTCGTCCCCGCCCCCCCCCCCCATCCCTTCCCACCGATCTCCCTCCTGGCACTTATCCTTGTAAGCGAAACAAATGCTACACCTGCCTTTACACTTCCTCCCTCACCACCATTCAGGGCCCCAGACAGTCCTTCCAGGTGAGACGACACTTCACCTATGAGTCAGCTGGTGTGGTATACTGCGTCCGGTGCTCCCGGTGTGGCCTTTTATATATTGGTGAGACCCGACGCAGACTGGGAGACCGTTTCGCTGAACACCTACGCTCGGTCCGCCAGAGAAAGCAGGATCTCCCAGTGGCCACACATTTTAATTCCACGTCCCATTCCCTTTCTGATATGTCTATCCATGGCCTCCTCTATTGTCAAAATGAATCCAGACTCAGGTTGGAGGAACAACTCCGTATTTACCGGTTGGGTAGCCTCCAACCTGATGGCCTGAACATTGACTTCTCTAACTTCCGTTAATGCCCCTCCTCCCCTTCTTATCCCATCCCTGACATATTTAGTTGTTTGGTTTTTTTTTTTCTCTCTCTCTCTCTCATCCCATCACTCTGCCTGTTCTCCTTCTCCCTCTGGTGCTTCCCCCCCCCCCCCCCCATACCTTCTTTCTCCTGAGGCCTCCCGTCCCATGATCCTTTCCCTTCTCCAGCTCTGTATCACTTTCGCCAATCACCTTTCCAGCTCTTAGCTTCATCCCACCCCCTCCAGTCTTCTCCTACCATTTCGCATTTCCCCCTCACCCCCACTACTTTCAAATCTCTTACTATCTTTCCTTTCACTTAGTCCTGACGAAGGGTCTCGGCCCGAAACGTCGACAGTGCTTCTCCTTATACATGCTGCCTGGCCTGCTGTGTTCCACCAGCATTTTGTGTGTGTTGTTTGAATTTCCAGCATCTGCAGATTTCCTCGTGTTTGCTCTTTAGAGGTCAGAGAAGATTGGCGAGACTGGTTCAAGATGACAAGAAGGCGACCAATAGCTCAAATAACCACGCGATGCAACAGTGGTGTGCAGAAGAGCATCTCTGAACGCACAACATCCCAAGCCTTGACGGGGATGGGCTACAACAGCAGAACCACGAATATGCATGCGCACAGTGGCCACTGAATTAGGTATAGGAGGTGCATAATAAAGTGGCCACTGACTATACTACTGTGCAGTTGGGGTTGGCAGACGCTGGCATTTATTTGCTTCTTAACCCCTTGTTTTCTGTTTCATTGTGTTTTCAAACAATCCGAATTGCCAAATATTATTTCTTTTCTCTTTAGAATTCTGGTTCCCTGCATTTCCTGGGATAGTTAAATCCGTGCGATCCCTTGGATGGGACTGAATTTTGGGTCCAAGGAAGAATGTGCAAGGTGGATAGATACCAGTGTCTGCAGGAATTTATTCCAGGTTATTGGAGGACACAAGGTACGTGGAGCTTAGTAAAAATAGAGGGCAATAGGTACGCCTAGTAATTTCTGAAGTAGGGACATATTCGGCACAACTTTGTGGGCTGAAGGGCCTGTATTGTGCTGTAGGTTTTCTATGTTTCTCTGTTTCTAAGTGACGACTGACTGGGGCTTAACAAAGATGCTCGTATCCTCTGTAGCCACGGGTGAGGTCACAGAGAAGCAGAAATTCGCAGATATAGGCCCACTGTTTAAGTAGAGAAATAGAGATAATCATGTGGCGGTCGGCATCACCGCATTGGTACGGAAGCTGTTAGAGAGAATACATAGGGATAGGCTTTACTAACTTTTTGAGAAGCATTAGTTTCTTAGGGATAGTCAGCATGGCGATGTGTAGGAGAGCCCATGTTTTACAATACTGAATGTTCCCTTTTTTTTTCAGAAGACAACACCATTGACTGATAAGGGCACAGCAGTGTATGCTGTCCACATAGAAGTTAGTAAGACATTTCAAAAGAGTCCTTTAAGATAAGCTGATTAGGAAGATTAATATGCATGGGATACCATATGACTGGACAGTGTCGATTCAGTATTGGCTTCAACATACAAGTTTGAGGGCAGTGGTGTTCCATAGCCATTTGTGCTGGGTCCTCTCTTGTTTCTCAAATGTAAAATGACTTGAACGTAAAGGTAGATGGATTCAGTGGTACAATTTGCGTGGCAGAACAAAAATACTGGAAATGTGCATTTTGAGGAACGTTTTCGATTGCAAATATGGGCATAGAGCAGATTTACAAAACTTAATTGGAACAATTTGTATGTGATAAGTATAATTGGTAACCTGGTTCATTGTATTGTCTCATGTCCAGACCTACGGTGAAAAACTTTGCATTGAAAATCATCTGTGAAGATAATTTCATCACATCACTACATCGACGTAGTAAAGGGGGAAACCGACAACAAAATAACGAATGAAGGATGACGCTTACAGGCGCGTGAAGTGCCGGCAGACATTAAGGTGCAAGGGCCACGACAAGGTGCACTGGATGGTACGACTCCTTCTTTAACATTCGAGACTATCCTGCAATTGTGCAAGACGATCAGCATAGAAACTGCTGGAAACTGATGGTATGTCTTTCAGGATTTGGTGGTTTCTGCCGATGGGGCGAGCGGGAAGAGAGAACTGCTGGGGTGGGGTAGGTCTTTGATTATGCTGGCTGCTTTACTGAGGCAGTGAGGAGTGTAGACAGTGTCCGTAAAGTGGAGGCTGGATTCGATGATGTGCTGAGCTGTGTCCACATCTCTCTGCAGTCTCTTGCGATCTTTGGCAGAATAGTTGCCATACCAAGCCCCGATTCATCAGGATAGGTTCCTCCCTGTGGTGTATCTCTAAGGTTTGGTTAGGATCAACGAGGACATCGTAGATTTCTATGGTCTCCGCGGGAAGTAGAGGACCTGGTGCGTTTTTGTTTTTTTTTTTTTTTTGTTCATGGCAACTACAGTTGGACCTGTGCGGATTATTGGTGGGTTGCGCTGTTAGGAACCTGCAGGTTTCAACCATCTCCACCTCAGCACCGTTGATTGAAACAGCTCTTCGCTTCCAGATGTCAATGACCAACTCTGTTGCTTAGTAGGCTTTAAGGTAAAAGTTGTGTCATGACAACTTTTGTCATCACTAGGCGCTCTGTCTCACTCCAGAACTACAACTGATAGTATTTAACTTTACTGATAGATCAAATATGAGGCCAAATTATTCAGTAAATGACAGGGCCTCGAGGAGGACTGATGTAAAGAAGGACCTAGGGATCCAAGCCCATTGTTCCTTGTAAGTGGCATTACGAGTAGAGAGAATGTCAATGATGGCCTATGACATGTCCCCCCGCCCCCCCATTTACCGAGATGATGAGTATAAGAATCCGTAAATAGTGCTGCACCTCTACAACGCTCTGTTTAGGCCACATTTGGGGCATAGTGTACATTTCGTGTCACCACATGACGGGAAATATTCACCAGTGGTTATAGAGCATTTGATTGCTCAACAGACTGGGATGATTTTCTCTGGAAAGTCGGAGGCTAAAGGACGACCTAAAAGAGTTTTTAAAAAATTATTGGAGGTTCATAACATTATCAAAAGACATAGTAAGTAGTCAGAGGATAATAAAGTTAACAGAAGATATAGTAAGTTCTCAAAGTAATTTCTTCGAGGGAGAAATATTATTTTGCAGAGGACGTAACTTTAAGTTAAGAAGAAGGAACGATGTGGTGCATGATTCTTACATGGTCCAGTAGGATTCTGGAACTCGCTGTCACGATTGGTAGTGGAAGCAGACGTTATTGTTGCCGTGAAGTAACATTGAACGCGCTCGGAATGGAGGGAAATAGATCCTGCGCAGGCAGCCAAGTTTAGTCTAATTTATCATCTTACTCCGTACATGGTGTAGTCTATGATGTCGGAGAGTACGCTTCGTTTTCTATATTTGACCAGCAGACGACAGAGTTCTATGTTAAGGATTCCATCTGCGCTTGGAATAAGGTTGTGCACTGACTATTAACCTGAAGCTGATTTGCCTGAACACTATGTTGAACATACAATCAGTGTCCACTTGATTAGTTATACCTCTGGATCTACTCATTAATGCAAATATCTAATCAGCCAATCGTGTGACATCAGCGTAATGTCACACAGCATGCTAATATAGTATGTTTCAGTTGTTCAGACCAAACATCAGAATGGGGAAGAAATGTAACGTAAGTGACTTTGACCACGGAATGTTCTGGGATTTTCACACACAGAGTCTCTAGAGTTTACAGAAAATGGTCCAGAAAACAGAGAAAAAAATCAGTGAGGGGAAGTTCTGTGGGCAACAACGCCTTGTTAATATGAGATGTCAGAGGAGGATGATCCGATTGGTTCTAAATGACAGGAAGATGACAATAACTTAAATGACCACGCGTTACAACAGAGGT
Source organism: Hemitrygon akajei (assembly GCF_048418815.1). Classification (NCBI taxonomy): domain Eukaryota; kingdom Metazoa; phylum Chordata; class Chondrichthyes; order Myliobatiformes; family Dasyatidae; genus Hemitrygon; species Hemitrygon akajei. Next base: position 58,562,979 of record NC_133147.1, read on the forward strand.
GTGAGGAACAGCATCTCTGACCGCACAACATGTCGAACCTTATAGTGGACAGGTTTCAGCACCAGAAGAGCACGAATATACCCTCAGTGACGCTTTATCAGGTGCAGGAGGTAAGACCCTGCAGCGGATAGTGAGGTCAGCTGAGAAGATCATCGGGGTCTCTCTTCCCGCCATTACGGATATTTACACTACACGCTGCATCCGCAAAGCAAACAGCATTATGAAAGACCCCACGCACCCCTCCTATAAACTCTTCTCCCTCCTGCCATCTGGGAAGAGGCACCGGAGCATTCGGGCTCTCACGACCAGACTATGTAACAGTTTCTTCCCCAAGCTCTCAGAATATCCAGAGCCTGGACTGACACCAACGTACTGCCCTCTACTGTGCCTATTGTCTTGTTTATTTATTGTAATGCCTGCACTGTTTTGTGCACTTTATGCTGTCCTGGGCAGCTCTGTAGTCCAGTGTAGTTTTTTTTAATGTGTTTTTTCACGTAGTTCAGTCTAGTTTTTGTACCGTTTCATGAAGCACCATGGTCCTAAAAAACGCTGTCTCGTTTTTACTGTGTACTGTACCGGCAGTTATGGTCGAAATGACAATAAAAGGTGACTTGACTTGACTTAATAACGTGTTAACTGAGTATATCCCTTCGAGTTTATATCAGAAATGACCAAATCTGCACAGGTTTCCGACGTACTAACGAACACTTACAGCCGCGGAATCCCTCCCCATTTCAGACCTGTGTTGGCTGTCTCAGCACAAATTTATCCTGGAAGGTTTCTTCATCACATCTGTTAGGCCTGTTTTTTTTTTAAGTACGTAGCGTGCATCAACGAACTCGAAATTGGGGATTGTAACCCCGAAGATCAAAAGCCCCTTTAAAGGAACCCCCTCCTTTTCTGACACTTTCCATTTTTGTAACACATTGGTGAATCTTCACTGCGAATTTATCTGTGTTAGATAAGGAGATCTAACTTTGCTGGCGTTGCCTCAGTAAGCCCCAATTAACAGTCGTAACACATCTTGACAATTTTACAAAAATCCTCTGGAAACGTTGGCCTCTTTTACTCTTTACTCGTTGGTCTTCGGTAACATGGCCAAACTCTTCCACATTTTACCTAATCCCGCATCTCCCTCAACGCATTGATTCGCATTACGTCCGCCACTGCCCAGCCTAGTGTTTTCTTGCTCCGTCCGTCGTGATTGCGTCGGGTCTAGCACACCATTGTTCAACTTGACTAGTGCAGTCAACAGTACTCCAGTCACTTCTCCCACAAAAGTACAGATATCCAGAACGTTTGTGGGAGAAGAGGACACTTAAGAGGGAAATCACGATGGCTAAAAGAAGGCTGCAAGTCCTACCCTGGTTTGCCCTCACAATAGTCTGCATGAAATCTCATCTTCCTATTTTTCCAGCTGTTTGGGAGGACAAACCAGGGTAGGACTTGTAGGGTTATTGGTAGGTCACTGGGAATACAGATCAGGGAATACAGATCCATAATTTCTTGAAAGCGGCGTCATCGATAGATAAGAGTGTATTTGGAGCTTTTGACGCATTCGCCTTCATCAATCAAAGCACTGAATACAGGAATTGTAATGTATGTTGAAATTGTATAAGACGTTTTCAGGTGTAATTTGGAGTATTCGCTACAATTCTTATCACCTACCCACAACAAAGATATCAATAAGTTTGAAGGATTCCAGAGAAAATTTTCAAAAATGTCGCCGGGACTTGAGGACTTGAGTTATAAGGGAAAATGGAATAGGTTCGGACTGTATGACTTGGAACATGGGAGAACGACCGGAGATTAGCCAGAGTGGTGTATGTGTGGGACTCGTTGCCACACTCGGCAGTGGAGGCCAAGACATTTTGGTATATGTACGAGAAAGTTGGATATGTTCTCGTTTAGTTCGAGCATGTAGGTTTACGGGGAGAAGGCAGGAGATTGTGGCTGAGAGGGAAATAATTCGGCCATGATTAAATGGCAAAGGCGACTCGATGGACCAAATGGCCGAAATCTGCTGCTATAACTTGTGATTTTATTTGATAAAGGTGAACAAATTTATGAGTGTTAATTCAAGTAGGTATTTTCCACTGCGTTTGGGCGAGACTGCAACTAGAGGTGATAGGTTAAAAGCGAAAAGTGCGGTATTTAAAGGAAAACTCCGGGAAACTTCCTTACTCAAACTCTGGTGATGGTATGCAACGACCTGCTAGCGGAAGTCCTTCCAGGTGAGGTGACACTTCACCTGTGAGTCGGCTGGTGCGGTATACTGCGTCCGGTGCTCCCGGTACGACCTTTTATATATTGGTGAGACCCGACGCAGACCGGGGGACCGTTTCGCTGAACACCTACGCTCTGTCCGCCAGAGAAAGCAGGATCTCCCAGTGGCCACACATTTTAATTCCACGTCCCATTCCCATTCTGGTATGTCTATCCATGCCCTCCTCTACTGTCAAGATGAAGCCACACTCAGGTTGGAGGAACAACACCTTATATACCGTCTAGGTAGCCTCCAACCTGATGACATTAACATTGACATCACTAACTTCCGTTGATGCCCCTCTTCCCTTTCTTAGCCCATCGCTGATTTATTTATTTCCCCCTCCCCTTTTTGTTCTCTCTCTGCCCATCACTCTGCCTGTTCTCTATCTCCCTCTGGCGCTCCCTGCCCCTTTCCTTTTCCTTCGGCCTCCCGTCCCATGATCCTTTCCCTTCTCCAGCTCTGTATCACTTTTGCCAATCACCTTTCCAACTCTTAGCTTCACCCCACCCCCTCGGTCTTCTCCTATCATTTCGCATTTCCCCTTCCCCCTCTACTTTCAAATCTCTTACTATCTTTTCTTTCAGTTAGTCCTGACGAAGAGTCTCGACCAGAAACGTCGACTGTGCTTCTTCCTATAGATACTGCCTGGCCTGCTGCGTTCCACCAGCATTTTGTGTGTGTTGCTTGAATTTCCAGCATCTGCAGATTTACGCTCGTTTGCTAGCGGAAGTTGTTGGTTCGGGTTCAACTGCAATATTTACGAAAAGTTGGGATAAGTACATAGGTGGGAAGGATATGGTTCAGGTGCACTAGACAGAATAACACACCGGCACGGACTAGATTGACGAAGTGTCTGTTTTTCTGCCTCAGTGCTCAATGGCTGTCTGACCAACACTAACACATTAGACGTCTCAACAAGGCTTTGAAGAAACTGCACTTGTGCTCGCTGATTATGAATATTCAGTGGCCATTTGATGCATGTAACGGGTCATGGGACTATCATGTAAAAAATTTATCCTGTAAAAACTCAGAGCTACCGAAAGGCAAACAAAAGCTCCGAAGAGCTCATCTCCGGGGGACCTTCACCGAAACGACATATGAATTTGCGTGGTGAAAACAGAAACTACAGAGCCGATCAACCTTCGACCCAGGACAGAGGACTCTGCCGGTGACCTATGCCGCAGGAGATGTGATAAATTTAAGAAGAAGAGAAATATTATGAACGTACCTACAGATCGCACTTTCACTTTGCTCTCTCTAGTGTCTTCCAAAAATAGTATTCAACTGGAGACAAATGACATAACTTGTTTGTGCAATGAGTGTAACTAACATCAATGATCAGGGGACTGAGGACACTGAAAATTTCATTCCGATTTAAGAAGGGGCTAGCGCGTTAACTCAGAAGGCATTAAACCCTCTCTCTGATGCGTCCTGTATGATATAGCTTGTGGCTTCTTGGACAAGATGGGAACCTCAGTACTTCATCAAGCAGCGGCCATATACTATCCTACCGTGACATTCATTGGTGTTCCGGGTGAGTGCTGCCCATATTGAAGGCTTTAGACTATAATTTGCGGTAAGTTTATTACGGTGCTTTTCGATATCACACAGAATGAAACCAGACCGATGTGATCAGGTTTAATTTCTGCCACATACTACCGTTTTGCAATTCATGCACTACGTGGTCCCTCGGTTTTTTGTTGCCTTAATTCAGCCGTAATACGGAAATGCAGCGGTTAGCGCGACGTGATTACAGCCGGGGACGTTCCGGGTTCGGACTTTAACACGGGCCCGGAATGTCAGAAGTCTGTACGGTCTCCAAGTGACTGCGTGGTTTCCTCCGCGTACTCTGCTTCCCTCCCACAGTCCAAAGACGTACCGGTTAGTTGGCTATTTACTCATTGGCAATTATTCTGTCATTAGGCGAGGGTTAAATATGTGGGTTGCTGTGCTGAGCGGTTCGTTTGGTGGGAAGGGACTGTTCCGCGCTGTATCTCTAAATAAACTAAGTAAGTAATACCCAGTGAGTAATCGTCACCAACTGATTTCTTCCTTGGTTGCACTGGATGACCATGACGTCTTTTCGGCCTTGTCAGGCCCTTCGCTGTCCACGGAGCGTAACAGTGCCGCCTTCCTGATTGTTGGATCTCACTGTAGATCTCATCCACCAGGTCCGCCGAAGCTGCCTTTGCATGCTTGGACAGGCATGTCCCCATCCCACCGGGCGGAAGGCAACCGGCTTCCGGCTGGTTCAGCCTTCCGGGAGAAACGGTATACCGGAATGTGGCCGCTGTCGTATGTAAACAGCAACTTGGAGCCACAAATGAGAGCTGAGTGTCCAAGGGAGCAAACGTTGAGTGGGTTCCGCGGGAATGGGCACGACACGCTTCCTCACCGGAGCTGTTACCTATCCTTGGATACACCTTAAACCCCAACAGTGCCTGCGTAGTAAGTGCCCATATTGTGGTTCCATCGGTATTGTGTCCAGTTTAATACATTGCTGATTTCATTTCAGCGTTGCGGAATAAAGTATATTTCTTCAGCGTTCTGCCCTCCTAATCCTGATTAATGCTTATTTTTGCTGCAGTTTTATCCCAGTGGGAAGTTCTGTTTATGTATTATATTACGTGAGTTGTCATTCAAAGCTCATTTCCAAGCTTCAATCAAAATGATCAAGCCAATCTTGTTGAAGACGCTCAAAATCAATCTTGAAAACCAAGAATACAATGATCTTCTTTCCTCCCTTTACAGGTAACTTGGTGGCGATTGTTATCCTATGCCGAGGAGAGTGCGGACTCTCCAAGTGCATCACTCGCTACCTAGTGGCCATGGCGGCGGCCGATCTCTTGGTCGGTGTCACCAACGTCCTATTAACCACGACAGTGGATAGATATTTCCCACTTTCATTTTTGACCGTTACCCCGGTCTGCTCGGTTACCGTTGTCCTGTATTGCGCTGCTACGGAAGCCTCTGTCTGGTTCACTGTGGCGTTCACCTTTGATCGTTTTATGGCCATCTGTTGTCAGAAGCTGAGAAGCAAATATTGCACCGAGAAAACGGCGGCTGTTGTTATTGGGCTCACGGGTACACTGAGCTGCTTAACGAACATTCCGTGGTATTTTGTATTTCATCCTGAATATACAATGGACAATGTTCCTCGAGGGTGTGATATGAAGCCCACGTTCTATATATTGCCTGTATGGATTGCATTTGACATTGTTGATGTCGTCTTAACCCCTTGTATCCCGTTTTTCCTACTGTTACTTTTCAATTCTATGACAGTGAGACACATTGTGATGGCCAGTAGAGTCCGTAGGGGACTCCGCGGACGCAGTAATGTAGCGAACGATAGGGACCCAGAAATGGAGAACCGTAGGAAATCTATTGTTCTAGTCTTCAGTATATCCGGCACGTTTATGCTGTTATGGAGCACTATAACATACTACGTCATTAGCATGCATTTTGCAGGAAAACTGGATTATGCTGGAAGTGATCTTGAAGCAGTTGGATTCATGCTGCAGGTCCTCAGCTCGTGCACGAATACGTCCATCTACGTCCTGACGCAGAGGAAATTCAGAGAGCAGCTGAAGAACGCGGTGATGTTTCCAGCGAATCTAATTGTGAAATTCGTCAAATCATAAAAATTAACTGGTGACTCTGTTAAATAAAAGTCCAAATTTAGTTATCTTCCAAATTTTGTAAGTTTGAAAGCCAAACGTCCATATGGACACAATTATTAACATTGATTAGAATTGATATTCCATGAGAATTTGTACAAGAATGCTGACTTGCCTATCAACAAATCGTAAATTGATAACATGTATGATTGCAACTTGTATTATATATGTGCCATTTGCATAAATAGCCTAACAATTAAACATGATTTGATTCATAATAATCGGTAATTAATTGGCCGATACGCTACTGAAGTTTAGGGCAGCAATGAAGATCCTCTATTTCTGTCTGTTCTTGGCCACGTAAAAGGAATATCCATTGCTGTCTCCATAACAATTTTATTTTAACCAGTTGTTAGAGTTGTCAGCCCAGAACTGAACCCCCAAACCTGGAGCACTGGTGGGGCCACTCTCCACCTGGCTTCTTACCCTTGAACCTTTTTGTCATGGGTGACCCTACATAGCACCAAATCACAAGGCCCTGACTCCAAAATAACTCCCCAAGACATTGAGATATGAAAGCCTCCAATCCCTACGGCGACGTTTGTGGTCCTCTTGTGGAGTTTAATTCAACATGTTACCTGTATTGTGAATGTCACTTTTTTTTTTGCGAATGAGCAGGCCGTGAATTGTTATGGTCGCTCTTTATCTGCAGGTGAGGCGGTTGGAGATTGTAATTGCCGCTGTTTTTTTCTGTGTGTGAAGGAGTGGATTTTTAGAATCTGCAAGTTTTGTTACTTTTCTTTTTCGTGCCGGGAAGGGGGGGAGGTGACGTTGATGTATTTTCTTTCATCAAAAACTCAGTCTTTCTGTATTTCACGGCTATATGGAGGAAAAGAAAAATATAGGAGTTGTATTGTACATGCATACTTTGACAATAAAATGAACCTTTGAATGTTCCTGTAATCACGGATTAGTTGCCTTAATTCAGCTCTGATATCAAGCGGCAATTTGATCCAGGTGCTAAGGTGTTGTGACAGGACAGACGCACGTGGCGCTGACAGCATTTACAACATGGTATCTGTTCGTGAATGTCCCTGTAATAGCGAAATTTGCTACCTTAATTCAGTTGTAATATCATATTGCTAACAACAGTGAAGCTGTAAAGTGTAAATGACAAAGAAGTGATCACGTACATTAGCTATGTGGAGAGAAACGATTTATCACATAAGTCCCCAGCAATTAACCTGGGAAATGTCCTTTGCACTGTTTCTATTGCTACTACATCCACCGCTTATCTGATCAACACTGCAAACTAAATTGACGTTACGTAAAATAGAGGCGAGAGTAGATTTAGGAAAATTACCCTGGAGAGGTAGCAGTCGGGGACAAGAAAATGGCGAGCGAACTGACCAAATATTTTGCGTCTGTCTTCACTGTGGAAAACAGCAGCAGCATACCAGAAGTTTGAGAGTGTCACGGGACATACGGAAATCATAAAGTCATATAGAAATAGTAAACTACAGCACAGAAACAAGACCATTGGCCTATCTAGTCCATTCCAAAACACTTAAAATGCCTAGTCCCATCGACCTGCACACAGACCATAGCCCTACATACCCCTCCCAACCATCCACCTGTCCAAACCTCTTAAACATTGAAATCAAAATCACATACCCCTCTTGTGTCATAGGGTGGTCGTTGGGAACGGACCCAAATGCAGGACACAGACACTGAAGTACTAGGGAGAGGACTATGTGTATCAAGAAAGCAAGGGAAGTGGGGAAGAAACGACGCTGGACAAGACACCGGTCCTGAACAAGACTAGGAGACCGGGCATGGGCTAGGACTAGAGTAGGAAAGTGGGAACTGGACGAGGAACTAGGAACTGGGAATTAGGAACTAGGAACCTGGACAAGGACTCGGAGCCAGAGACTGGACAGGGACCCGGAACCTGGGTCTTGCCTCAGGCTCGGACTCCAGATCCAGTGCTGGACGTGGCAAGGCAACAGGACTAAACGTGGGGGCAGGACGCGTGACTCCAGGGCTGGACGAGGACATGAAGCTCAGACTTGGTCTTGATCAAGGGAGAGCAGGAACGCAGAGCCTAAGTCGAGGGAGCGCAAAGCAGAAGCGAGGAGAGGCGTAGATGGGCACGGACACTGGCCCTGGACGAGACCAGGACTCAGGGCCTAGGCTACGACTTGGATTTGGACACGGACTGGAACCTCCTCGGAGCCTTGGACACGGGCTGGAACCTCCTCGGAGCCTTGGACACGGGCTGAAACCTCCTCGGAGCCTTGGACACGGACTGGAACCTCCTCAGAGCCTTGGACACGGACTGGAACCTCCACGGAGCCTTGGACACGGAGCACAGGAACACTGAGCCTTGGACTGGAGCACAGGAACACAGAACACAGAGCTGGGACCCCTCCTTGGGGACAGGACATAGGGCCGGGACTCATACACGGACACTAAACACAGGGACACAAAGAGACAGCTCCAAGCTCAACGATAGACAGTTCCTTCTGTTGGCGTGGCAAGGCTCCGGTCTCACTCCGGCGGCTGAACTTGATGGCGATACAGGCGAGGACGCAGGCCTGGGTAGCCGGCAAGATTTCAGGTCATGCTTCAGAGGGAAGGAAGGGAACAGTCCAGCCTCAGGGTAACGGCAAAGACGGCCTGATTTACCCAACGGAGGCAAAGACAGGAAGGGACGAATCCCACCGTAGGGTAACGGCAAGAACAGCCTGACTTACCCCACAGAGGCGAGGACGGAATACCGACGAGACGAACCAGCAACCACACTCGAACCCAGGGCCACCTATATTCCAGCCTCAATATGAGAATCAGGTGCCTGTGATTAAGCCCTACTGAAACAATGGACAGCCAGAAGATCCGGAGTCCGGAGTCCATGGACCGGACCGTGAACTGGAATGCGAACTTCACGGACCGGACCATGACAACGTGAGCTGGCAGCTTCTTCCTCTCTCTCACCGCTCGCTGAGTGAAGATGTCCCCCCTCATGTTTCACCCTTAACCCATGACTTGTAGTCCCACCAAATCTCAGTGGAACAAAAGAATGTTTGCATTTACCCTATTTATAAACCTCATAACTTTGTATACTATCAAATCTCTCCTCAATCTTCTGTGTACTGGGGAATAAAGTTCTAAACTTTTCAATATTTCCTTATAATTCATTCCCACCATTTCCTGCAACACGCAAGTAAACTTTCTTTACTCTTTCAATTTTATTTACAATTTTTCCCGCCACAATACTCCAAATTAGGCCTCTAGCAAAACTTTAGCAAAACACCCCAACTCTTGTACTCACTACTGCGATCAATGTCAGTCAGTGTGCCAAAAGTTTTCTTTACGATCATATTTACCTATGACATCACTTTCAATAAATTATGGATCTGTGTTCCTCGATTCCTTTGTTCTACCACACTCCGCAGTACCCTGTCATTCACTGTGTAAGGTCCAACTTCGTTGGTCCTACTGAAATGCAACAGCACGCGCTTGTCTGCCTTAAGTTCTATCTGAAATTTCTTAGCCCATTTTTCCAGCAGGTCTAGATCGCGCTGCAAGCTTTGATCGTCTACCTCGCTGTCGACTACACCTCCAATCTTGGTGTCATCCGCAAAGTTGCTGATCCGGTTTACCACATTCTCATTCAGATGGTTGATATAGATTAGAAACAGCAAATGCCTCGCACCAATCCCTGTAGCTCTCCACTATTCACAGCCCTCCAGTCAGAGATGCAAACATCTACTACTACTCTCTGACTTCTCCCGCGAAGCCAATGTGTAATCAAACGTATTACCTCATCTTGAATGCCTAGCGACTGAAACTTCTTGACCAACCTTCCAATTGGGACCTTGTCGGTGGCCTTGCTAAAGTCCATGTAAATAACATCTACTGTCTTGCCTTCCTCAACTTTCCTAGTAACTTCCTCGAGAAACTATAAGATTGGATAGACGCAACCTACCACACACAAAGCAATGCTGACTGTGTCTAATCAGTCCCTGTATATCCAAATGCTCAAATATTGGATTCCTTAGAAGACCTTCCAAGAACGTTCCTACTACTGATGGCAGGTTCGCCATCCTAGTTTCCTGGCTTATTTGAAGAGTCTTTCTTAAACAGCGGAACAACAGCTACCCTCCAGTATCTTACTGGTCGCTAAGGATAATTAAAATTCTCTGATAGGGCCCCTGCAATTTCTGCACTTACCTCCCACAGGATCCGAGTGAACACCTTGTCAGGCCCTGGGGATTTGTCCAACCATAATTTGCCTCAAGACAGCGAATACCTCTTCCTCTGCAATCTGTATCAATACAGATGCAAAAAAAAATTCAGTTGGGGTCTGCCCCATCTCTTTTGTCTCCATGCATAGATTACCACCATTCTGATCTTCCAGAGGACCATTTTTGTCCCTTGCAATCCTTCTGCTCTTAACATATTTGTAGAAGCCCTAAGGATTTCTTCGAGGTAGAAAGGTTATGTGGTAGAGGACATAGCATTAACTTGAGTGGGGGGAGGGGAGTGGAAGATTAAATGACATCCGCAGCAGATGACATTTTTACACGGCCCGGTATGATTCTGGAACGCTCTCACGACTGGCAGCAGAAGCAGACATAACTGCAGCCTTGAAGAAACACGCCAAAGATCATAATGACGACTGCTACAGACTGCAAAAGGGTGGGTCCCGGAGAAATCCCATGCAACATCAAGCTACAGGCCATGACACTCATGGACTTCAGCTAGATTAATTTTTGTGACTACATGTTTGTTCCTGCTGTCGTAATTATATGGGCTCTATATGATGGGTGTTGTGTTTGACTGTTGGCACTGTGTTAATGCACCTTGGCCCGGCTGTTTCGTTCGGCCGCATTCATGTGCATGGTTGAATGACAATTACACCTAAACTTGAACTTGAGATCGCTTTTCCTTCTCAGAACCTCAGAGGAATAGAAGCCTACATAATAGAATCCCTCCATTGCTGAAGGTTCCCATGTTTGGAAAGTCACTGCACGCTCGCTGACGCATATTAACCTCTACACCAGGTAAGGAAGCGATGTTGGGTTCGATTTTTCTGGTGTTCCATATAAAGCCCTATATACAGCTATATTTTAATGAAATCCTATAAAAATAAAGGCCAACAGATTATCTCTCTCCCTCTCTCGTGATGTAACATATTTGATTAGCGTGTGAAACGAACCCAAATGAGCGAGGGTCCGATGCCACATCCATCCCTCTTTGGAAGGATCGTCTGACTTTTTTCAAAACACACTGAACCGCGCCCTTGAGATGTACTCCACGAGGTACCTATTCGTCTTTGGAAACGATGGGAGTCTCCATACTTCATCAGGTAACGGATATTCACTATCCTATTTTGGCAGTTGTTGTCGTTTCGGGTAATTACTGCAGATAAAAATACAGAAATTTAATATCTACGTCAAGGCTGTTCCTGGGGGGTTTGAGTATCTCACAAAAACGACGGAATTTCCCCTACACATTCCGTTGTTTCTTTAAGGGGTATAAACATCATTGTCATCACATCCTCTTCATGGTTTCATGACTAGAACTTTGTATACCATTCTTGTTGTACTTTATAAGTGTACTTTATGCATGTACTTTATAAATGTGTATGTCACAATCCAAATGTTATATTCCATGACATTCGACATGGTTCCGTACACCACAGAAAAAAAGCCTGCCCTGAATGAACTCTACATGCTTCTCTCTGCCTCAGTAAGCAGCCAGCATAATGAAATCAAATCAAATCAATGTAAATTTATTATAAAAGTGCATATATGTCACTGTATGTAACCCTCAGTTCCTTTTCGTGCGGGCATTCATAAAAAACAAAAGAATCAAAGAGAGCCGCACCGAACAGGAGGTACAAACAACCAATGAGCAAAGGACAACGACTTGCGTAAATACAATTTTTTGAAAAAGAAAGAAGAAATAATAATAAATAAATATGAGAACGTGACGAAGAGCCCTTGAAAGTGAATGCATAGGAACAGTTCTGTAATGGGGTGAGTGAAGTTGAGTGTTAATCCCCATTGATTTCAAGAGCCAGATGATTACAGGGTATTAATTGTCCCTGAACCTTATGGTGTGTGTCCTAAGGCTCCTGCACCTTCTTCCTGGTGGCAGCAGCGAAAGACAACATAGTTTGTGTGGTGGAGTACCCTGGTGTTATTCGTGGTCTTCTGCTGTTGTAGCCCAGCCACTTCATGCTTCGACGTGTTGAACGTTCAGAGATGCTCCTCTGCGCACCAATGTTGTAACGCCTGGTCATCTGAGCTACAGTCGCTTTCCTGTCAGTTTGAACCAGCCCGGCCTCTATCCTCTGACCTCTCTCAATAACAAGGCGGTTTCGTCCACTGAACTGCCATTCACTGGTTTTCTCCACATTCTCTGCAACATCTTGAGACCGTTGAGCGTGAAAATCCCAGGAGATCAACAGTTTGTGAGATAATCAAACCACCCCATCGGGCAACAGCAATCATTCCACGATCAAAGTTACTTAGATCACATTACTTTCCATTCTGATGCTTGTTCTGAACAATAACTGAACCTCTTGACCATGGCTGCATGGTTTAATGCATTGAGTAGCTGCCACGTGATTGGTTGATTAGATGTTTCCATTAACGAGCAGGTGTAAAAGTGTACCTAATAAAGTGGCAGCTATATATGTAATCTAAGATAATAAACGATGTGACGAAGGGTCTCGGCCCGAAACGTCGACAGCGCTTCTCCCTATATATGCTGCCTGGCCTGCTGTGTTCCACCAGCATTTTATGTATGTTGTTGTTTTAATAAACGGAGTTTTATTTACTGCAATGGAGAGAATGGGGCATTTATTTGAAGATTCAGTAAATAACTATTGTTAGTATAAAGACAGTTTGCTCACCTGCTTCAACAATGAGTCTCTAAAGAATTCAGTCCCGACATCCACAACACACACACACACACACACACACACACACACACACACACACACACACACACACACACACACACACACACACACACACACACTCACACACAGTCTCCTTAACACATACAGTCTTTCTCCTGCCCCCTCCATCTCTCTATCTATCGCTCTCTCTCTATCCGTATCATTAATGATCCCTAACATTAATGATTTAGATGAAGGGATTAAAAGTAACATTAGCGAATTTGCAGATGTCACAAAGCTGGGTGGCAGTGTGAAATATGAGGAGGATGTTAGGAGAATGCAGGGTGACTTGGACAGGTTGGATGAGTAGGCAGATGCATGGCAGATGCAGTTTAATGTGGATAAAGGTGAGGTTATCCACTTTGGTGGAAAGAACAGGAAGGCAGATTACTATCTGAATGGTGTCAAGTTAGGAAAAGGGGAAGTACAACGAGATCTAGGTGTTCTTGTACATCAGTCACTGAAAATAAGCATGCAGGTACAGCAGGCAGTGAAGAAAGCTCATGGCATGTTGGCCTTTATAACAAGGGGAGTTGAGTATAGGAGCAAAGAGGTCCTTCTGCAGTTGTACAGGGCCTCGGTGAGTGTCAGGAGGGGCCGGTTGCAATAGGACTCAATTGCAGGCCAATGAATGTTCTTTTACCAGGATTTTATTAGCGGTCGCAGGGGCAACACTCTTTCAACACCAGGAGGCAGGCACGAAGCCGGAATGTCAGGCGGAGGTCTTACCCGGGAAAGGCTGTCCAGCGAGGGCAGATGATTACGGGTGCTTCAGGCAAGAATCAGGTTCCTAACAGGCAGAATCTGGAAACACAGAATTCAACTATTTCCGTTGGCAGTAGTCGCTATAGCAGGCTGGAACGACTCAGTTCAGGACTGGGACGAACAGGCAGAGAGTGTGAGTCGAGGCACGGTTTAAATGGACCGGGTAATGAGCGAGAACAGAAACAGGTGGGTGCTATTAAGGAGATAAGTGGGTAATTGGCGAGAGTCCAATTAGGGAAGGGGCTGGTTCAAAGCCCACGTGGCCAGGTGAAAGAAGGTCGAATTTAAGGGCTGTCGTGGTCCAGAGCTATCAGCAGTATGCAGTGGAGATGATGGCAGTGTTGGTTGCGTTGCGTTGGGTGGAGAAAACTAAACTAGTCAAAGCGTTGATATGCTCAGATTCATCTTCAGTACTAGCAAGCTTAAGGTCTTCTCACTCAAACAGCCGGCAAGATGTACTTCATGAAGTCCTTCAGTCAGTCACAAGAGTTGCAAATCAGGGAGGTCAGGTTAAATTTCTATGGGTTCCAGCTCATGTAGGGGCGAAGGGCAATGAATGGGTGGATGAGTTGGCAAAGAGGGTAATAAAGAAAGAAAATATAGAAATGCACATTAGTATCAGTAAAGCAGAGGTTAAGTGTGTAATCTGGGGAAAAAATTAACCAAATGTGGCGAAAGATGGGACAGGGAGGGGAAAGGGAGGCATTTATATCAAATACAAAAAAGTGTTGCAGGTACTAGGGTAGGAAGTAGATACAGAAGAGCGGAAATTGTGTGGACTAGGTTAAGGCTGGGGCACTGTGCACTAAACCAAACATTGAAATTGATAGGGAAACACCAGACAGGACTGTGTGAGGAATGTCAGGAAGAGGAGTCAGTAGAGCATGTAGTTCTGAGTTGCAGGAAGTATGGGATACAGAGAGAGATTATGAGAATTAATCTAAGGGAATTGGGGGTGCAGGAATTCACATTAAAAGGGTTGTTGGGCATGGATGAGAGAACACAGGTCAGGGTATTTTTAGCTTTCTTAAGGGGTACAGGGGTTTTTTATAGGATATGATGGATAAACAGAAATAGGGTACTAGGATGGGAAGGATAAAGTGTAGGTTAGGGTATGTGTATGTGTGCGATTGGGTGAAGGGATTTAGAATGTGAGTCCATCGCATACTCCGGAACAGAAGGTGGCGGTAATGCACCATTAAGCTGGGTGCCAACAGCCGTAAAACAAGACGGAGTTAGAGAGAGAGAGAGAGAGCTATCAGCAGAGCCCCTTTGACCCAGTGTTCAGGCCGGATCCTTAACAGTGAGACTACACCTGGAGTGTTGTGTTCAGTTTTTGTCTCCAAATTTGAGGATGCACATTCTTGCTATTGAGGGAGTGCAGCGTAGGTTCACGAGGCTAATTTCTGAGATGGCGGGACTGTCATATGTTGAAAGATTGGAGCGACTGGGCTTGTATACACTGGAATTTAGAAGGATGAGAAGGGATCTGATTGAAACATATAAGATTATTAAGGGATTGGACACGCTAGAGGCAGGAAACATGTTCCCGATGTTGGAGGAGTCCAGAACCAGAGGCCACAGTTTAAGGATAACGGGTAGGCCATTTAGAACGGAGTTGAGGAAAAACTTTTTCACCCAGAGAGTTGTGGATCTATGGAATGCTCTGCCTCAGAAGGCTGTGGAGGCCAATTCTCCGGATGCTTTCAAGAAAGAATTAGACAGAGCTCTTAAAGATAGCGGAGTCAAGGGTTATGGGAAGAAGGCAGGAACGGGGTACTGATTGTGGTTGATCAGCCATGATCAAATTGAATGGCGGTGCTGGCTCGAAGGACCGAATGGCCTACTCCTGCACCTATTGTCTGCTGTCTATTGTCTAACCCTATCCTTCTCTTTCTCTCTTACCACATTCACACAGACAATCACCTTTGTTGAATTACACTAACCGATCTTTGGTATCAAGGCCACTGCATTGAAGTCAAATTAAAGATATAGACTCAGAAAGACAGGTGGTTTTGAACAGTCTCGTTAATTTCGATGGGGGTTATACAGATAGAGAAATGGATGTGGAGAGGGGTACAGGTTGAAGTGATGGAGAACAGGACAAGAAAAATACTACATCTCACAGAATGAGTTGATGATGATTCGTTTGCTCTGTGATTGCATCGAAATATAAGAACCTGTTCAAATCTGGCTGTAACAGACAACTAACTGGAACCGATCGAGACTCAATATCGTTTAATGTCATTTCCAATACACGAATGTAAAGGCGAATGAATAATTCCCAATAATTATTCAGGATTCGGGTTTCTAAACAAGCGGCAAAAAGCTCATTCAACACAACATTCAAAAACAGTGTCGTGGTCTCTGAATTTTGAAGGGAAGGATACCGGATACGCTAGGATATCATTAGTCAAAATAGGAAGTGAGCGAAAAAGATCAAATTAATTTTTAAAATTTGATGAACCTGGAAGTCCAGAGGTGAATAAGCGGGCTCCCTAGCTCTCATGCCACGTGTGGGTCTATTTGAACAGAATGAAAATTTTATCTCTTAAATTACAGGCACAATATAGGCCCTTCGGCCCGCAAAACTGTGCTGAATATGTCCTTATCTTAGAAATTACCTAGGGTTACCCATAGCCCTCTATTTTTCTGAGCACCATGTACCTGTCCAGGAGTCTGTTAAAAGACCCTATCGTATCCGCCTCCACCACCATTATGCATAAAAAATTTACCCCTGACATCTCCCCTGTTCCAAGCAACTTAAAACTGAGCCCTCTCGTGCTAGCCATTTCAGCCCTGGGAAAAAGTCTCTGACTATCCACACGATCAATGCCTCTCATCGTCTTATACCTAATCAGGTCACCTCTCATCCTCTGAAGTTCCAAGGAAAAAAGGCTGATTTCACTCAACCTGTTCTCATAAAGTATGCTTCCCAATCCAGGCAACATCCTTGTAAATCTCCTCTGCACCTTTTCTACGGTTTCCACATCCTTCCTATAGTAAGGTGACCAGAACTGAACGCAGTAGTCCAAGTGGGGTCTGACCAGGGTCCTATATAGCTGCAGCATTATCTCTCTGCTCCTAAACTCAATCCCACGATTGATGAAGGGCAATGCACCATACGCCTTCTTAACACAGAGTCAACCTGCGTAGTAGCTTTGCGTTTCCTGTGGACTCGGACCCCAAGATCCCTCTGATCCTCCACACTGCCAAGAGTCTTACCATTAATACTATATTCTGTCATCATATTTGACCTACAAGAATGAATCACCTCACACTTATCTGGGTTGAACTCCAACTACCACTTCTCATCCCAATTTTGTATCCTATCAATGACCCGTTGAAACCTCTGACAGCCCTCCACACTATCCACAACACCTCCAACCTTTGTGTCATCAGCAAATTTACTAACCCATCTCTCCGCTTCCTGACGAAGAGTAGGGGTCCTAAAACAGATCCCTGAGGCACACCACTGGTGACCAACCACCATGCAGAATATAACCAGTCTACAACCACTCTTTGCCTTCTGTGGGCAAGCCAGTTCTGGATCCTCAAAGCAAAGTCCCCTTGGATCCTATGCCTCCTTACTTTCTCAATAAGCCTTGCATAGGGTACCTTGTCAAATGCCTTGCTGAAATCCATATACACTACATCTACTGCTCTACTTTAATCAATCTGTTTAGTCACATCCTCAAAAAGTTCAATCAGGCTTGTAAGGCACGACCTGCCTTTCACAAAGCTATGCTGACTATTCCTAATCATATTATGCCTCTCCAAATCTTCATAAATCTTGCCTCTCAAGATCTTTTCCATTAACTCACTGGGCT
The DNA here is from genome assembly GCF_048418815.1 of Hemitrygon akajei. NCBI lineage: Eukaryota > Metazoa > Chordata > Chondrichthyes > Myliobatiformes > Dasyatidae > Hemitrygon > Hemitrygon akajei. Next base: position 58,580,433 of record NC_133147.1, read on the forward strand.
AAATTTCCTGGGCTATCTCTACTTCCTTTCTTGAATAATAGAACAACATCTGCAACCCTTCAATCCTCCGGAACATTTCCCGTCCCCATTGATAATGCAAAGGTCATCGCCAGAGGCTCAGCAATTTCCACCCTCGCCTCCCAAAGTAGCCTAGGGTACACCTCGTCTAGTCCTGGTGATTTATCCAACTTGATGGTTTCCAAAAGCTCCAAAGCAACCTCTTTTTTAATATCTACATGCTCAAGCTTTCCAGTCCGCTGTAAGTCATCACTACAAACACCAAGATCCTTTTCTGTAGTGAATACTGAAGCAAAGTACTCATTAAGTACCTCTGCTACCTCCTCCGGTTCCATACACACTTTTCCACTGTCACACTTATTCTCTGACGTCTTATCCTCTTGCTCTTCACATACTCGTAAAACCTTTTAACTTAAGTTGTCCGGAGAGGAACTGCAGTAACACGCAATAGGACTTGCTAAATCTATTCTTGTAAAAACGCAATTACGATGCGTTGAAGGTCATATTCTGCCCCCTGGCGTCATTTTATTCGAAATGCAATTCCGAGCTCACGATCCATGTAATGCAATGACGGGCCACGTTGATGAAGGTTAGTTAGTGGTAAAAGTGCTGAACTTAGAGGAAGGAGACATAATCCGGAGAACTGTGTGGTGAGTCTTTGCTTTTAAACCAGTATTAATTCGAAGTGTTCTGTGTGTGACTCTGTCTACTGTGTTGTGCACCTTAGCCCCGGAGAGACGAACATTCGTTTAGCTGTATACATGTGTATGTTTGAATGGCAATAAAGTGAACTTAATTTGAAATATTAGTCCCACTCCCATCAGGGATGAAGCTACGCAGAATCGACGTCAATTCCACCTGGCTCTAAAACAATTAATTTCCCAAAGTCATCATGCTGATCAACATCTTGTCCAGCACCTTTTTGCTACATCTTATAACAAACAACAATTAACTCAGAGTGGGTCAATCATGTGCCTTTATTTTACTTGCTGCAAGGGAGGATTATCACCGCGCAAGGGCCGGTGATAGATTCAGAAAAAAAAAAACAGACAGCACAGTCACTCCTTCATACACAGATGTTATCTACCCAGCAATCATTTGGCGTTGGAGATTGATTAGCAAAAGCAAATTAAAGAAAGTCAGTGGAAAGCGCAACGGCCGTCAAGTGAGAGGACAGAGTCAATGATCAACATGAGGCTTTCACTTTCCGAGACTTCAGTGAGGAAAAGTTACAGTCAGAGAAAGCAAAATAAAATCTCTATGGTAAGTTTTTTCCATCCCGACTCTATATCTGCTCAGCTAGGAGAGTACAGAGGCCAGGCATGATAGTTGAATGCCCACTGGGGGCTCAGCTGTTCTGGACTGGTGTTGTACAATGGACTGGAATTGCTTAGAGCGCTTAAGGAAAAAAGAAATTTTAGGGGTAAGTCATCGTAAGATTATCGAATTCACCTTGAAATTTGAGAAGTAGAATCTAAGGTCAGATGTATCAGTTTGCAGTGGAGTAAAGGGTATTACAGAGGCATGAGAAATGAGTTCATCAAAATTGATTTGAAAGGAACACTGGCAGGGATGATAGCAGAGCAGCAATGGCTGAAATTTCTAGAAGCAGTTCGGCAAGAAGATATATACATTCCAAAGAGAAAGAAGTATTCTCAAGTAAAGATGACACAACTGTGGCTAATAAGAGAATTCAAAGACTGCATAAAAACCAAAGGGAGGGCATGTAAGAGATCAAAAATTAGTGAGAAGTTAAAGGATTGGGAAGCTTTTAAAAATCAACAAAAGGCAACTAAAAACGTTATCAAGATAATAAAGATAGAATATGAAGGGAAGATAATAAGTAAATAATATTAATGTTTCTTCAGATACATAAAGTGTAAAAGAGAGGCGAGAGTGGCTATCGGACCACTGGAAAACAATGCTGGAGAGGAAGTAATGGGGGACAACGAAAAGGAGGAAGACTGAATAAGTATTTTGCATCAGTCTTCACTGTGGGAGACATCAGCAATATGGCCGAAGTTCCGGGTGTCAGAGGTTGTGAAGTGTGTGAAATTACCATAATTAGAGAGAAGGATCTTAGGAAACTGAAATGCCTGAAGGTAGATAAGGCACATGGACCAGATGGTGTACACCCCAGGATTCAGAAAGAGGTGGGTGAAGAGATTGTGGAGACATTAGCAATTATCTTTTAAGAATCATTAGATTCTGGACTGGTGCTGGAAGATTGGAAAATTGTAAATGTCACCATTCTTCAAGAAAGGAAAGAGGTAGAAGAAAGGAAATTATGGTTAGTTAGTCTGACTTCTGTGGTTGGGAAGATGTTGGAGACAATTATTAAAGATAAGGTCTCAGGGTACTAGAGGCACATGATAAAAGTACGTCGTAGTCAGCATGGTTTCCTCAAAGGAAGAAATCTGTTGGAATTCTTTGAAGAAACAGCAAGCTGGGTAGACCAAGGAGAATCGGTTGATGTTGTGTACTTGGTTTTTCAGAAGGCCTTTGACGAGGTGCCACACAAGGGGCTGCTTAACAAGCTACGAGCCTGCAGTATTACAGGAAAGATTCTGCCACAGATAAAGCAGTGGTTAATTGGCAGGCAGCAATGAGTGGGAATAAAGGGAACCTTTTCTGTTTGGTTGCCGGTGAATAGTGGTGTTCCACAGGGGTCTGTGTTGGAATGTCGTGGTTTATCGTGCCCCACAAACGACCAGGAGACGCAGAAGATTCTTCAAGAAGGGTTAAACTTTAATTTGCAAATCAAGGCTGAGACAGTCATTGAGCTAGTCGCTGATTGCCCACCGATCCTTGTACATAGCATTTTTTATAGCAATCTCCTGGTTTAGTTGCATTAGCATATCCAATCTGTCTGTAGTTGCATATCACAAGTACATCCGCCACCATTGTTTCTACCTATTGACTTAATCATGTTCTAATCTACATCTCTTAGCTACCTCTCATTAACACACCATTGTCTTCTACATTCAATTGGATACATGCATAGCAAATAGCAAACTCAGACTACACAGTTTTGGTTACACAGCAAACAATGCAACTTTTATACTCCAATAGGAACCGATGCTTTTTAACTTGTATGTCAATGATTTGGATGGCTTTCTTACAAAGTTTGCAGATGTTATGAAGATAGGTGGAGTGGTGGATAGTTTTGAGGAAATAGCGAGGCTACAGAAGGACTTAGATTCTAAGTCTTAGACAGATTAGGAGATGGGCAAAGAAATGGCGGATGGAATACAGTGTCTGGAAACGCATAGTCATGCATTTTCATAGATGAAAGGGATAGCTATTTTCTAAATGGAGAGGAAAATGGAAAAAAAGGCTCAAAATGACGTGGATCCTTGTATAGGATTCCCTAAAGATTAATTTGCAGACTGAGTCTGTAGTAAGGAAGGCAAATGCAATGTCAATATTCATTTCAAGAGGACTAGATTATAAAAGCGAGGATGTAATGTTGAGACTTCATAAAGCACTGGTGAGGCCACAATTGGAATATTGTGAGCAGTTTTGGGCCCCTTATGTTAGAAAGGATGTGCTAAAACTAGAGAAGATTCAAAGAAGGTTCACGACAATGATTCCTGGATTGAATGGTTTGTCATATGAAGATCATTTGATGGATCTGGGGCTGCATTCACTAGGATTAAGAATGACGGGTGACCTCATTGAAACCTATCAAACGGTGAAAGACCTTGATAGAGTGGATGTGGAGAGGATGATTCCTATAGTGGGAGAGTCTAAGACCAGAGGATACAGTCTCAGAATAGAGCCGTCCTTTTAGAATGGAGATGAGGAGGAATTTCTTTAGCCAGGGACTGGTGAATCTGTGGAATTCTTTGCCACAGACCGCTGTGGAGGCCAAGTCTTTATGTATATTTAAGCCAGAGGTTGATAGATTCTTGATTGACCAGGGCATGAAGGGATACGTTGAGATAGCAGGAGACTGGGACTGAGAGGCAGATTGTATCAGACATGATGAAATGGCGGCGCAGACTCGATGAGCCAAATGGCCCAATTCAGTTTCTTTATGTTATGGCATTATGGTCTCATCTCTGGACGCCTCACGTTTCTGTCTGTGGCGCTTCCGCATATCTCAGTCCTGCTGATTCTCTACCATAATGAAGCTTAAATTGCTCAATCGACGGTGTCGCTAAGCTACTGAGCCCAATGCGCTGGAATCTCATTTGCGTTCCATGGAGCTTCCCTTCCACGGTTGCGAACAACCTAGAATATAAAATCACTTACCGCAAAGCTTTAGAAAACCTGATACTTCTGGTCTTCGAACGAGTGTTTTCCTTTCCATTTTTCTAGTTTTTCCATCTCCTGGATTCTGTAGACAAGAGATTCTGTAGGTGCTGGAAACCTGGAGTAACACACACACGCACAAACAGTTTTTTTTCCCTGGAGGAACTCCTCAAACCAGGCAGAATCCGTGGAGAGAAATAAACAGTCTACTTTTCGGGCCAATTCCAACCACTGTGCATATTTGCACATAGGGTCACGCGGTATCGTAACGGTTAGAAGAACACTTTACTCCACTAGCAGTAGAATTGATCAGGGTTCAGTTACGCTGCTGTCTGTAAGGAGTCTGTGCGTCCTCCCCATGGCCGCGTCAATTTCCTCTGGGTGCTCTGATTTCACCCACAATCCAAAAACGTCCAGGTTAATGTTAGCAAGTTGTGGGCATGCTATATTAGCGCTGGAAAGTTGGCAACGCTTGCCTGGCATTGGACTATGTTGGTCATTACCACAAACTGACGCATTTTACTGTATGTTTGATGTACATCCAAAGTTCAAACGAAGTTCATCCAAATCTTATTTCTAAAAAAAACTTAACTTTGACCTGACTATTGCAAACTCCGCCCTGACCACCAGAGGGTGCGCGTAGCCCGTAGCTCGTTTTAGACTACCAGTGCGAAAAGGAAGCAAACTTTAATGAACCATTGAACACGGCCTCGGTACCGTTTTGAACGACTTATTCAATGGCATATATTAATGTTATTTAGTATCTTATCTAGTATTATACTATATAATTCAATATAATATACTAAATGATTTAATATATTATACTATACATAGATGAGTTATTAACTTCAAACTTTCTGCATAATCACTCAAAGAGTTGACCTGCATGTGCATGTAACCAGAGCTGTATAACTCATCTCCTTCTACCTTAGGCCACAAACTTACCAATCACCCACCTGTGGACGCTTTCTGGAGGTCCAAGTTGTGTATGCTCCATGACCTCTGCACTAAGTGTGTAAATGTATTAGGGGACTATGTTGAAAAATAAACTTGCTCAGTTTTTTAAAATTGACTCCTTTACTACCTTAGGCCACGAACTTATCAATCACCCCTCGTAAGATGATGGAGCTGGCTGAGTCTACAATGGTCTGCCGTCTTCTGCAAGACCTGGAGTTCGGGTTCCATCATCTGTCAGTCCTTGGGGTCAATACCAACTGTCAAAACCCAATGGTCAAAGGCCAAAGTTGGTGAGTTCAGAGTCGAGGCCTTATGGTCAAAACCCTGTGTCAGCATGTACAAGTCTGTCTGATGTCCACAAGCCCTCGGAAGGCCCAGAAGCTGCTGTTCTGAGGTTGGGGACCTGTCTTTGTATTTGAACGGGGGAGGGGGGGGTCAGTGGGAGGGAGGAAAGGGGCATATCTGGCTGTCGTTGACAAGAGAGATTCTGCAGAAACTGTAAATCCAAAGTGACATGCACAAAACGCTGAAGGAACTCAGCTGGTCAGGCAGCATCTATGGAGAGGATAAACAGTTGACCTTCCAAGTGGAGATGCTTCAGTAGGACTGATTTATTATTTAGGATATATTTACTGATTTGCTGTTGTTTGTTGTTCCGCTAAGCACTGTGGTGTCAGAATGTGCAATAACACATTCTTACAAGAGGCTGGTTGCACATGCAAAACAATGCATTTTGCTCTGTGTTTACATACGTAAGACGTAGCAGTCTGCGCAGCACTTGGAGTGGCGGAGTTCGGCGTTCAATTCCAACATCCTCTAAGATGTTTAACATCACTCCACAGTCTGAGCATGGGTTTCTGCTGGTCTCCTCTAATGTACCGGTTGGTAGGATAACTTGGTCATTGTAAATTCTCCTGTGATTAAGGCTAGGGATGAAATTGCTGGGTGGTAAGGCTCGGTTGCGCTGCATCTAATAAATAATTTTTTTTTAAATAAAATGTAATAAATAAATAAATCTGAATGTGATTTTGATGCTCAGATCCCCTGTTGCCTTGTCTTTTCTTCCGGATGTTGCAGGAGTGATCTCCATTCACTCAGGGGATGGTGAGTGTGGAACCAGCTGTCAGCACAAGTGAACTTTGGACAGGTACTTAGATGGAAGGGGTATGAAGGCCCCAGTGCAGGGCAATGGGAGTAGGCAGTTTAAATGGTTCAGCACAGACTAGATGGGTCGAAGGACCCATTTCTGAGCTGTGATTTTCGATGACTAGCAGATATAGTAAAACACTGGCTTTAATAATGAAAATATTAAATACACAGTTAAACACACACTTAAAGCAAAATTGGCATTGAAAACACACATCCAAACTCTCAGTCCCTGTGTTAGATTAAAAGGTGCATCATTAGTATCCAGAACCGAAACATCCGACTTCTGCAGAATGGCCTCAGGAGCCAAAGTTTCCCCAGCTCCCTCTCACTGGCCCTCAGTGACTTGCCTTCCTCCGCACCCTGCGTCATTGACGGTATCCTCATTAACATTGATACAGCTCCCTCAATGGACTGTCCCTCTCAGCGCCGTGTCACTGATTGTATCCGGACTGACATTAATCCAGCTCCCTCACATTGTTCCTCGGAGACCCCTCTTCCCCCAGCCCCCATCACTGACTGTATCCCCACTGACGTTAATCCAGCTCCTTCACACAGTCTCTCAGCGAACCCTCTCCTCAGCGTCCTGTCACTGACTGGAACCCCACAGACATTATTCCAGTTCCCTCAGCGACCCCTCTCCCGCAGAGCCCCATGTCATTGACTGTGTCCCCACTGGTGTTAATACAATTCCCTTCCACCACTCCTCGCTCCTCTGCATCCCCCGCCCTCCTCCTTTGCCCCACTGGGTCCACTCGCTAATTGCGGGCCTCAGTCGGGGGCATGGCACCACCCCGGACGCTGGACAGGAGGTGGGACTTGTAGGTCTTGCTGAGCCCAGTGATCCAGAACTTGAGGAGCTTGACGTTGTCCTCGTCGCTGGCTCCCAGGGCGGCCAGGAGCCGCTGCGTGTCCTCCTTGGGGCGGCTATCAACCCGGGAGAACTTGAACAGCACCTTCACCTTACTGGGGGTGGGGGGGGGGTGGTTCAGGGGCAGTGGGAGGAAGGGGGGATGGGTAGATGATGGAGGAGAAGGGGGTGATAAAGCAGAAAGGGAGGTCGGGATCCAGGATTGGGGGTGGGAATGGAAGGCAAAGGGAAGGAGGCAGTGAGAAAGGGAGGGTAAGAAGGAGGAGAGTGGAAGCGAGTGAGGGAAAAGGACAGGAAATGGCAAAACATGGGGGGGATGGAGGGCAAGTGAAGGAGGGCCAAAAAGTGGGGTGGGGGGAACGAGGGAGGGAAGGCCAAAGCATAAGTGGGGGAGAAGAAAGAGGTGGCAAGAGGGAGTAGGGAAGGAAAGGGGAGCCAAATGAGGTTTGGGAGGGGACAAGAGTGAGAGGTGAAGGGGAAGGAAGATGAGGATGTGAGAGCAAAGGGAAAATGGAGGACAGAAGGAGGGTGAGAGATGGAGGGGAGAGGGAGCAGAAGGGGAGGGGAGAGAGGAAGAGAGGGATGGAGAATGGGGACAACGTTAAGAGTCAATCTTCAATATTACCCCAGGCTGCCCATTCCTCCCCAGCCTCCTACAGCACAGTGCTTGGTGTGTTTCCCTGGCCCATGTATACTCAGACTACCAATGCCCTCTGACCATGCAGACACCTCCCTACAGGGAACAGACACCCCAAAGCCCAGCCCAGCACCAAAGGCTGACACCTACCCCTCCTAACCCTGGGACAGACAGCTCCATGTAACCGGGGCTGGTGAAGACAGAGACAGACAGATTGACAGAGCTCATACACAAGGAGCGCGAATGGGTGAGAGACACAGTCAGGGAGGTACCCAAGCTGATGTGTACAGACCCAGAGGTCTGGCTGGTTAACCATTCCCCACACCCTCCATTACTCACCCCCACTCAACACCACTTCGCATTAACCCTAGCCCTCCCCTCCCCTCCCACCCTACCCTGTCCCCTCGGCACTCACTTCATCCACTCCTCCTTGAGGCAGATGAGACACTGATCCACCACCTCCACCGACAAGCTCTCGTTGCTCAAGGCAGCTTCCAGTTTACTCAGGATGGTGGGACCTGTGGGTGGGGTGGGGGAGACACAGCACAGGTGAGGGTCTGAGCTGGAGAGGCACTCAAAGGGGCGCACTGACCCCGAGTGAGAACACACTTCTCCCCATTGTCGAAGGCTGCATCTGATCTGACTGCAGCCCCCTAAACGCAGATGCTGGAAATCTTGAGCAACACACACAAAATGCTGGAGGAACTCAGGGGAATTCTTTCCCCACCCTCCCTCCTCCTCTCTTTCTCCATTCTAGCTCCCCTCTGACCCTTTCTCCGATCCTCGCCCACCATTCAAGTGCCCTCCTCCTCGCTTCCCATGATCTGTCTGGGTAGCCTCAAATCTGATGCCATGATCATCAATTTCTCCAACTTCTAGTTATTTCTCCTCCTCCCCTTTGGTTTCCTTCCATTCCCCACTCTGGTCCCCCTCTTACCTCTTCACTTTCCCTCACCTGCCCATCACCTCCCTCCGGTGCCCCTCTTACTTCCTTTTCTTCCACAGTCCACAGCCTTCTCCTATTATTTTCCCCCTTCTTCTGCCCTTGACCTCTTCCATCTATCCTCTCCCAGCTGTTCACATCAAACCCCCCCACCACCCTCCACATCACCTTGTTTCATCAATCACTGATCATTAATTCATTTACTTTTATTAACTTCTTAGAGTCCACATGGAATAGGCTCTTGCTGCCTTCAAGCCACATCGCCCAGCAATCCCCCAATTTAATCTGAACCTAATCATGGGACAATTTACAATGACCAATTAACCTACCAACCGGAACGCAATTGAACCGTGGGAGGAAACCCACGCGGTCACAGGGAGAGCGTGCACGCTCCTTACAGGCGGCAGTGGGGATTGAACCTGGGTCGCTGGTACTGTAAAGCGACAAGAGTCTGATCACTCCGCTACCGTGACACATTGCACAGGCGCAATGGAAAACTCCCTTGCAGCAGCGTCACAGGCACGGAGAACCACAGACGCAACATTCACACAGAAAGAAAAAAAATCATTAATCACAACCAACACTCACAAAATGCTGGAGGAACTCAGCAGCCCAGGCAGCATCTATGGTTAAAAGTACAGTCGACGTTTTGGGCCGAGACCCTTCAGCAGGACTGGAGAAAAAAAACTGAGTAGATTTAAAAGGTGGTGAGAGGGGAGGGAGAAACACAAGTTGATAGGTGAAACTGGTAGAGCTGGGAAGTTGTTTCGTGAAAGAGATACAGGGCTGGAGAAGGGCGAGTCCGATAGAAGAGGACAGACAGCAATGGAAGATAGATAAGGGGAGAGGAGCACCAGAGGAAGGCATGGCCAGGCAAGAAATAAGGTGAGAGATGGAAGAAGGGATGGAGAAAGATGAAGGGGGTACTACAGAAAGTTTAAGAAATCCATGTTCATGCCATCAGGTTGGAGGCTACCCAGACATAATGCAAGTTGCTGTTCCTCCAAGTGTGATGTCCACACGACAGCAGAGGAGGCCATGGATTGACGCATCTGTTTGGGAATGGGAAGTGGAATTAAAATGGATGGCTACTGGCAGACTCGGTGAAGCGGTCGCCCAATCTGCATCGGGTTTCACCGATATACAGGAGGTCACACTGTGAGTACCGGACACGGGTGAAGTGTCGCCTCACCTGGTAAGTTGGGGCACTGAATGGTATTAAGGGGGAAGGCGTAGGGGCAGGTGTAGCACTTGTTCCGCTTGCATGGTTAAGTGCCAGGAGGGAGATCAGTGGGGAGGGACGAATGGGCAAGGGAGTCGCGTAGGGAGCGATCCTGCGGAAAGCAAAAAGAGAGCGGGGGGGGGGGTGAGGGATGTGCTTGATGGTGGGATCCCACTGGAGATGGCTGAAGTTATGGAGAATTATGTGCTGGACAGAGGCTGGTGAGGTGTTAGGAGAGGACAAGAGGAACCCTATCCCTGGTAGGGTGGTAGGAGGATAGGGTGAGAGCAGACGTGTGTGAAATGGAAGAGATGCGGTTGAGAGGAGCATTGATGGTGGAGGAAGGGAAGCCCCTTTCTTTGAAGGAGGATGATATCTCCTTCATTCTGGAATGAAAAGCCTCATCCTGAGAGTAGATGTGTCAGAGGCGGAGGAATTAAGAGAAGGGGATAGCAATTTTACAATTAACAGGGTAGGAGGAGGTATTGTCCAGGTATAGTCCGCCATGTCCAAAGAGATCCCACCACCAAGCACACCTTTCCCTCTCCCCCACTTTCTGCTTTCCACAGGGATCACTCCCTACATGACTCCCTTGTCCATTCATCCCTCCCCCACTGATCTCCCTCCTGGCACTTATCCTTGTGCCACACCTGCCCCTACACCTCCTCCCTCTAAACCATCCAGGGCCCTAAACAGTCCTTCCAGGAGAAGCAACTCTTCACCTGAGAGTCTGTTGGGGTCATATACTGTGTCTGATGCTCCCGATGTGGACTCCTGTATATCGTTGAGACCAGACATAGTATGGGAGACCGTTTTGCCGAGCACCTACACTCCGTCCATTAGAAAAAGCGGAATATCCCAGTGGCTACCCATTTTAATTCCACCTCCCATTCCAATTGCGATACATCAATCCATGGTCTCTTCTACTGTTGTGTGGACACCACATTTAGGTTGGAGGAACACAATATATACTATCTGGGTAGACCCCCCACCCCACCTGATGGCATGAACACTGATTGCTCAAGCCTCCGGTAATGACCCCCCCTCTTTCCCCATCCCTTTTCCCTCCCTCACCTTATCTCCTTGCCCACCCATCACCTCCCTCTGGTGCTTCTCTCCACTTATCTTTCTTTCACGGCCTTCTGTCCTTTTCTTTTGAACTCCCCCTTCTCCAGCCCTGTATCTCTTTCATCAACTTCCCAGCTTTTCACTTCATCCCTTCCCCTCCCAGTTCCACCTCACCTTGTATTTCTCTGTCCCCTCACCCCATCTTTTAAATCTACTCATCTTTTTTTCCTCCAGTCCTGCTGAAAGATCTCAGCCCGAAACGTCAAATGGACTTTTCTTCTATAGATACTACCTGGCCTGCTGAGTTCTTCCAGCATTTTGGGTGCGTTGTTTAGATTTCCAGCATCAGCAGATTTTCTCTTGTTTTTAAATCACATTTTTTTTGGAAGAAGCAACACAGAACTAAGAAAGTAAAGTCCATTGCATGCAAAGTTGTCACAGTGTTGTTGTACTGAGGTCGTGATTAAGGTTGTGCCAGTTGGTTCAAGAACTGAGTGGTTGAAGAGCTGGTGGTGTCAGACTTCAGGCTTCTCTACATCCTGCCCGATGGCACCCTCTCTAAAGTTTCCACATCATGAGGCACAATAATCCAAATGTGGCCCAACCAGAGGTTTAGAGTTGCAACATTGCCTCACGGCTCTTGAAGCCAATTAATAAACGCACTACATACCATCTTAACAACCCTATCAAATTGGGCTTAATGAACATGGACCCCAAGTATGGTTTGATCTAAATTTTATGAAGCTGAAATGTTACCTCATGGCTATTGAGCTCAGTCCCCGAATCGATGAAGGCTACACTCCTCTCCTAACTCTAACCCTAACAGTTCCCCCCACATTCCCAAATGCCCCTTTCTCAACTCCCTGACACTCTCCCTGTTGGGAAACAAGTCCATCTGGGATGCTCGCTCTGTTCAAATTCTATTCCCCATCCTAAGAAACATTCCTTTCATGACACTCCTTCCTTATACCTCTCCCCACCCCTCATTCCATCAAATAGCTCCACCCTGCCCCCTCCCTCGTCCCACCCCTCAGCCCAGACACCTCCTCCTCCTCCCTCCCTCCATCCCTTAGGAAACTCAGGTTCGGGGGTGAGGGGAGAGAATGGAGGAAAATTTACCTCGATCGGTCACCATGGCACTGCTGCTGACGGTGAACTCGTAGTTGCCAAGGGGGTCCTGGTCGCCATGGCTGGTGGGCGATGGGGAGTGGAGGGGCCGGACATCCACCACCACACAGAACTCTGCAAAGCCAGAAGGAGGAGAGGGGTCAGCTTGGCCTGTCACCATCCTATGCCCACCCCTTCCACCTCTCTGTTTCGACTGATGGGGGGGGGGGGGAGGGTGGGAGTGAAGAAGACGAGGTGTTACTGGTGTGAGCAACGCTTGATCCAACTATCTTCCAGCTCCCTGGGGCGGAAGGTCAGTGTGTCAATTTTCTAGCACCTCCCTGGGGTGAAAGGTCAGTGTCCCAACCATCTTCCACCACCCAGGGGTGAAAAGACAATATTATTACCCTCTCTGGGGTGAAATGTCCATGTCACCACCAAGAACTGATAGGCCAGTTCCCGAACAATCTCCCAGAGTCCTGAATTGATACTGCAAGTCAACGTCTCCACTCTATCCCACCACCCAGGCATGACAGGTCAACATCCCCACCCTCGCACAACTCCCTGGGGTAAAAGGTCAACATCTTTACCCCGTCCCTCCACCCAGTGAGGGTGCACAAGAGGTTCACCAGGACGCTGCCTGGATTAGAGGGCATAAGCCAGAAGAGGAGGCTGGACAAACTTGGGTCGTTTTCGCAGGAGCGGCAGAGGCTAAGGCAAGACGTATAAGATTATTAGAGACACAGAGCGAGCAAGCAACGGGATCTTTATCCCCCAGAGTGAAAACAACTAACACTGGACAGTGAAAATTCAAGGTGAGAGAGGTGAAAAGCTCAAAGGAGATGTGCGGGACAAAGTGATTTCAGATAGAGGTCAAGTAGCTGGAATGTGCTGCCTGGGTGGTGGTGCAGGCAGATGCAATAGAGGCATTGCAAGGCTCAGGTAGGAACGTGGACGTGCAGAGAGGGATATGAACGCAGAATAGCTCACTTGGATTGGTATCATAATTGCCAAAGAGCCCGCTTCCCCGCCCCCCACCCACACCATGTTGGACTCCTCTTTCGTCCTATAGTTTTTCTCCAATCCACATTTATTTGACCAATTCCACCCACCCCCCCCCACCCCCTCTCTCCAGTCTGGGGGCAGGGGAGGAGAGAAATGAAACATCAGGTATCCACATCCCCCACAGACCCAATTGCTCACCAGTCAAAAATCAACATTCAACCCCTGGTCCCCACTTGCCTCCAAATGCCATCATTTAGAATTAGGCCATTCAGGCTATCGAGTCTACTCCTCCATTTCATCATGGCTGATTTATTTTCCCCTGTCAACGCCATTCTCCTGCCTTCTCCCCATAACTTTCGATGCCCTGACTAATTAAGAACCTGTCAACTTCTACTTTAAATATACCCAGTGCCTTGGTCTCCACAGCCAACAGTGGCAGTAAATTTCACGGATTCATCACTCTGGCTGAAGGAACTCCTCTTGGTCTCTGTTCTAAAGGGGACATCCTTCCAGTCTGAGGCTGTGCCTTCCGGTCATAGACCCTCCCACTATTGAAAACATCTCTCGTACACTCTATCTAAGCCTTTCAATAATTGATAGGTTTGAATGAGATTTCACCTCCCACCCCCCCCCCCACCACTCTGAACTCCAGTGAGTGCAGACCCAGAGCCAACAAATGTTCCTTATACATTAATGCTTCCATACCATGGTGGCGGGGTCGAGATATGTCTCTACCACAGGAGGTGCAAGGCGCTCCTTCCCTCAGTAAGCCTGCAGGTCACCCTTGGGCAAGGTGTAGCACCTGCTTAGCACACTACCTCCCCCCAACCCCGAACAGGGTCACCTGAAGCCATGGGAGCAGGTGGTGGATGGCCGTATGAGCAGCTGGTGCACATCACAAGTCCTGGTTATGCGACCACTGATGCCGGGCAGACAGTCTCCGAAGGATGTTGATAATGGCTGGGGTCACCCATCTTGTAAAGACACTGCTGCCCAGAAGACAGAAATGGCAAACCACTTCCGCAGAGAAATTCGCCAAGAACAATCCTGGTCTGGAGACCACAATCGCCCACATCATATGACATGGCAGATCATGATGATGATGTTGACCTGGAATCGTTCTCATGAACCTCCTCTGGACCTTCTCCGATACCAGCGCATCCATTCTTCAATACAGGGCCCAAAACTGCTCACAATCCTCCATATATGGTCTGACAATGCCTTTTAAAGCCTCGGCATTACACCTTTGTTTTTCTATTCTCGTCCTCTCGAAATGAACCCCCGTTGGCCTTCCCAACTCAGCCTGCAAGTTAACCTTTAGGGAATCCTGCATGAGGACTCCCAAGTCCCTTTGCACCTTCAATTTCTGAAGCCACTCCCCGTTTGGAAAATAGTCTCATCACCAACATATCCTTGCATTTATATTCTAGTCTTCTTCCTACTGGCTTGGGGTAGCTGAATCTGACCACACACCAATATCTCTTCCTCACCACCCCCAAAAGCCAGATCAGAGGCCTCTCAGCCTCAGGAACGTTGGGACATCCCCTGGAGAAGCCGAAACAAGAAGGGAAATCCTGGGCAATGACAGGCTGAACTCCTGAGGAGTGTTTGATGTCCGTGCGATATTGGTCATCGATAATATGTTAAATGATTTTACTTTATTTCGAGATACAGCACAGAAAAGGCATCCCCAGCCCAACAAGCCGCACCTCCCGGTAATCCCCGGATTTAACCCCAGCCTAATAATGGGACAATTTACAATGAGCAACTAACCTACTAACCAGTTCATCTTCAGACTGTAGGAGGAAACCAGAGCACCCAGAGGAAACCCACGTGGTCACGGGTAGGACGTACAAATCCGGACAGGGCCAGATTTGAGCTCCGAGCGATGCCGAGCTGAAATAGTGTCACACTCACCGCCACAGTGCCAAAGTGCCCTAGATTTGTTTGTGATAATGGACCTGATTCTGGTGTCTCTGGACCCGTACCAAGTGGAATTTAGAAGGTTGGCGGGGGGGGAAGGAGGAGGAGTGGGGAGCAGTGGAATCTCATTGTCAGAGACTGACCTTTCCCCATTCTACGTCCTGGGCCGAGGTATTCTAGCGGCTAAACTATATTCAGAGTTTGGGGAAATTTGGTACACCATCAAACACTCTCGCAAATTTCCACAGATGTATGGCGGAGGGCATTCTGACTGGTTGCACCATCGTCTGGCATGGAGGCTCCAGTGCACAGGATTTCCAGAGAATGTAAAGGTTTGTAGGCCCCACCAGCTCCATTATGGACACAACCCTCCCCACCACCGAGGGCATCTTCAAGGGGTGGTGCCTCAATAAGGCACCATCATTAAGTGCCCTCATCACCCGGAACATGCCCTCTTCTCATTACTACAATCCTGGGAGGTGGCACAGGAGCCTGAAGACCCACATTCAACGGTTTAGGAACAGCCTGTTCCCTACGACCAACAAGCGGTCCATGAAGCCATGAACAGTACCTCTTTTACACTCTTTATGTTTACTCTGGCAAAGTAATTTTATGTCTTGCACAGTAGAGCTGGTGCAAAACAACTAATCTTGACGCCCCCCCCCCCCCCTGGGGTTCAAGTGTATTGTGTACAGAGATAACCATACTATTGTCATTGGCAGAATTTCAGATGGTGACGAGGTGGTGTATAGGAGCGAGGTAAAGCAGCTGGTTGACCGGTGTCACAGCAGCAACCTTGCACTCAACGACAGTAATGACCAGATAGATAGATAGATAGATAGATACTTTATTCATCCCCATGGGGAAATTCAACATTTTTTTCCAATGTCCCATACACTTGTTGTAGCAAAAACTCATTACATACAATACTTAACTCAGTAATAATATGATATGCATCTAAATCACTAACTCAAAAAGCATTAATAATAGCTTTAAAAAAAGTTCTTAAGTCCTGGCAGTTGAATTGTAAAGCCTAATGGCATTGGGGAGTATTGACCTCTTCATCCTGTCTGAGGAGCATTGCATCGACAGTAACCTGTCGCTGAAACTGCTTCTCTGTCTCTGGTTGGTGCTATGTAGTGGATGTTCAGGGTTTTCCATAATTGACCGTAGCCTACTCAGCGCCCTTCGCTCAGCTACCGATGTTAAACTCTCCAGTACTTTGCCCACGACAGAGCCCGCCTTCCTTATCAGCTTATTAAGACGTGAGGCGTCCTTCTTCTTAATGCTTCCTCCCCAACACGCCACCACAAAGAAGAGGGCGCTCTCAACAACTGACCTATAGAACATCTTCAGCATCTCACTGCAGACATTGAATGACGCTAACCTTCTAAGGAAGTACAGTCGACTCTGTGCCTTCCTGCACAAGGCATCTGTGTTGGCAGTCCAGTCTAGCTTCTCGTCCAACTGTACTCCCAGATACTTGTAGGTCTTAACCTGCTCCACACATTCTCCATTAATGATCACTGGCTCCATATGAGGCCTAGATCTCCTAAAGTCCACCACCATCTCCTTGGTCTTGGTGACATTGAGACACAGATAGTTTGAGTTGCACCATATCACAAAGTCCTGTATCAGTTTCCTATACTCCTCCTCCTGTCCATTCCTGACACACCCCACTATGGCCGTGTCATCAGCGAACTTCTGCACATGGCAGGACTCCGAGTTATATTGGAAGTCAGATGTGTACAGGGTGAACAGGATCGGAGAGAGTACGGTTCCCTGTGGCGCTCCTGTGCTGCTGACCACTGTGTCAGACCTACAGACTCCCAACCGCACATACTGAGGTCTATCTGTCAAGTAGTCCACTATCCAATCCACCATGTGAGAGTCTACTCCCATCTCCGTTAGTTTGTGCTTTAAGATCTTGGGCTGGATGGTGTTAAAGGCACTAGAGAAGTCAAGGAATGTAATCCTCACAGCACAACTGACCCCATCTAGGTGAGAGAGTGATTTGTGCAGCAAATACGTGATAGCCAAATACCAATGATTGATTGTGGACTTCAGGAAGGGGAAGGCAAGGGAACACACACCAGTCCTCGTCGAGGGATGGGAAGTGGAAAGAGTGCACTACTTCAAGTTCCTGGGTGTCGACACCTCTGAGGATCTATCCCTGGGCCGTAGGTATCGATGCAGCTACAAAGAAGGCACTGTTACGAATGAAGGGAGCAAAGTCGCCCCCCACCGCCCCTTTTCGAGAATCGCAAAGTCGCTATTATTTCGGGTCTGATACCCAGGAAATGAGAGAGATACACATCATGTCAGTAATGAGAGAGAGAGACGCAGGATCACAGCAAAGGCAGTTGTTATAGACAACGCAGAATACACAAGGTTGAATGTCTCCTAACAAAAGCGGAACGGAACCACTGATTACTGCTATTGTCTCTTGGAGAAGGAATTGTGTATTGAGTACTGTACTATTCATTGAAACCCCTTCGGGGGGCAACCAGAGTGGTCTGGTTGAGGGATTGCATCATCCCAACCTGATTGACATCTGAGACCCCGTGAGTGAGGATAAAAGTCGGGTCTGGGGAACACCCCTCCGACGCACCAGGAGAAACGTACGAGACCGGTGGGGGGCTTGTGTGTGTCCATCCTTGCCTGGGTGGCGAGTCCTCCACGGAACGGTCTAGCTAAAGGACTGATACGGATCAAGATCGGAACAAGGAAAGTCAGCAAGTTTTTCTCTTTCTCTCTCTCTCTCCAACAATTGCAACAAAGCGATCAACAACGGCTGCAGCCTGTACGAACTGAAATGAACTTTAGATTTCCATCGGACAATTCATTATCCCCTAGACAACAATAGAGCTTATTTCTTATTGATTATTATTATACCCGCACTTTTAGGTTTAGTATTGACGATGTATATTATCTGTATATTTGCATTGATATTATTTTTTGTGTATTTTTACTAATAAATACTGTTAAAAATAGTATCATCAGACTTCAACGGCTACTCCTATCTTTGCTGGTAAGACACCCAGTTACGGGGTTCGTAACAGCACGACAGTGGCTATATTTCATTAGGAGTTTGAGGAGATTTGCAATGCACCAAAGACTCTCGCAAGTGTACAGGTATCCCGTGGAGAGCATTCTTATTGGCTGCATCACTGGCTGGTATGAGGTGGTAGGGGACGGGAATTAAATAAATCAAAATGCACCGGATCGATGTACAGTTATACCGTGGAGAGCATTCTTATTGGCTGCATCACTGTCTGGTATGGGGTGTTTGGGGGGGCGGTGTGGGGGGGAAGGAAATCAAAATAAGCTGCAGAAAGTTGTGAACTTAGCCAGCTCCATCATGGGCACTAGCCTCCCCAGCATCAAGGACACCTTCAAGGAAAGATGTCTCAAAAAAAAGGCGGCATCGATTATTAAGGACCCCCACCACCCAGGACATGCCCTCTGATTGCTACCATCAGCGAGGAAGTACAGGAGCTTGAATGCACACACTCAATGATTCAGGAACAGCTTCAAACCCTCTGCCATCAGATTTCTGAATGGACATTGAACTGATGAACACTACCTCACCACTCGTTTGTTGCACTACATTTTAATTTATGTATTATATTTACCGTAATTTACAGATTTTATTACAAATTGAAATGAACTGCTGCTGCATAACAAATTTCACAACCTATGCCAGTGATGTTAAACCTGATTCTAATTTAATTTGCTTGAAATTATAAACCATGTTTTACGTAGTTATGGATATGATAATAGTATATTGATGTGATAGTGTTAGAGTCAGGTTTATTATCACTAACATGTGTTATGAAAGGGCGGCATGGTACGACAGGGTCTTTTAAGAGACTTTTGAATAGGTGCATGGAGCTTAGAAAAATAGAGGGCTATGGGTAAACCTAGTCATTTCTAGGGTAGGGACATGTTCGGCCAAAGGGCCTCTATTGCGCTGAAGGTTTTCTATGTTTCTAAGGTAGTGTAGTGATTAGCACGATGTTTTACATTACCAGGGATGCAGGTTTAATACCTGCCGCTGCCCGTAAGGAGCTGGAACAGTACGCTCCACCCCCACCCCCCTCCCGCGTGACGGCATGAGTTTTGTCCCAGTGTTCTGTTTCCTATCACAGTCCACAGACGCACCGGTTGGTAAGTTTAGCTGGTCATTGTAACGAGTCCCGTGAAAAGGCTACAGGAATTGCTGGGCAGTGCGGCGCAGAGGACTGTAAGAGCTTTGTACCTCAATAAGTAAACAAATGAAACAGTTGTTTGGTGGCAGCAGTACACTACAAGGCACAAAAAAAGTAGAAATTACAATAAATTAATGGTACAAAAAGAGGAAAAATCGTGAGGTGGCGTTCATGGACCATTCAGAAATCTGATGACAGAGGGGAAGAAGCTGTTCATGAATTGTTGGGTGTGGGTTTTCAGGCTCCAATACTACCCTCCCCCCAATGGTAGTAATGAAAAGATGGCGTGTCCCAGACAGTGAGGGTTTTTAATGATGGATGCTGCCTTTTTGAGGCATCGCCTCTTGAATATGCCCTCAGTGGTGAAGAGGGTTATGCCCAGGATGGAGCTGGCTGAATCTATCATACTCTGCTGCCACCTTTGATCCTGTGCACGGGAGCCTCCGCACTAGACAGCAATGTAACCAGTCAGAATGTTCTCCACGGCGCATCTGTAGGAATCATTTGAATAAACATTTGCACGTCAAATAAAACAACAAATTTCAGAACATTTTTCAGTGATTCTGATTCTCTGGGTCTGCTTGCAATGGAGCTCCGAAGGACGAGGGTAGGATCTCATTGAAACCGAATGGATACTGTGAGAGGGCTGTAATACCATGGGCTCTCACGTTGTTAAGCAACCTCATGTGCGGCACCTTGTCAAAGGCCTTCCGAAAATCCAAGTCCACACATCTACCGATTCTCCGTTGTCTATCCTGCTTGTTATTTCCTCAAAGAATTCCAACAGATTTGTCAGGCAAGATTTCCCCTTAATGAAACTTTGCTGACTTTGGCTTGTTTTCTCATGTGCCTCCAAATACCCTGAAACTTCATCCTTAGTAATGGACTCCAACATCTTCCCAACCACTGAAGTCAGGCTAACTGGCCCATAATTTCCTTTCTTCTGCCTCCCTTTCTTAGAGTGGAATGACAATTGCAATTGTCCAGGCCTCCAGAATTCCAGCCTCTGGTGATTCTTGAAAGACCATTACTAATACCTCCATAATCTCTTTCAGAACCCTGGTGTGTAGTCCATCTGGCCCAGGTGAATTATCTAACTTCAGACCTTCCAGCTTCCCAAGTACCTTCTCCTTAGTAATAGCAACTACACTCACTTCTACCCCCTGACACTCTCAGATTTCTAGCATACTGCTGGTCTTTCACAGTGCAGCCTGATGCAAAATACTTATTACTTTTGTTTCCAACTTTTTTGTTCCCCCATGGAGAGGACCAGTCCATGACTTGAGTTGGGGGGGGGGGGGGGCGTGTCAAGGAACCAGGGGTATGTTGCCTCAAAATAAAAGGATGAAAAACCAAACACAGAACTCTACAGCACAACATTGGCCTAATTCAGCTCCTATGACTTGCGCCTCAGAACGTCCCCGAGTTAACTTCCACATCATCACTCCCTCCTATGGAGGGGAATAAACAGTTGATGATTCAGGAAGAGACCCTCCTTCGGGGGAAAAAGAATAATCAGCTGGGAACGAATGGCGTTATTCTGCTCCTGAATTTCACGGCGCCACACCCTCCCCCAAACTCACACCGGGGTGGAGAGGCTGGTGGCCCCCCCCCACCCACACAGCAAATCACCAACCTTCATAAACACCCTCCCTCACGAGGATCCCTCCCCCCCCCCCCCACTCACCGGAGGAGGCGATGTGCGAAGGGATCTGCACCTCGGGTCTCAGTCCCAGGAAATTGCAGCGGTAGGCTTCCTCGTAGCAGTTGCTGTAGGGAACCTTGCGGACACAACCCACCGGAAGCATGGTCTGCTCGGGAAATGGAGGAAGGGTTAGATTCTCTTCCCCCGGAAAGGTGCGTCATGAGGCAGAGGGCTGGGAGGGTGGGAGTGCAGGAGGTTGGTAGGTCACGTTGCAGGGGTATGAGAGGCTGGTGAGGACGCACTTGCACACTGTGCACAAATCTCAAGGAGCGACTTGAACATTTCTGACACCCACTGTGTGTTAAATTTCAATGTACATTGTACGATAGTACAGCACAGGTACAGGCCCTTCAGCCCATAAAGTTTGCACCAAACAAGTTAAATTCGGAATCAAATGCCCAACTACTTGAGGAGGCTGAAGAGAGCTGGCCGATGCACGTACATACTCACGTCATTCTGCAGATGCTCCGCAGAGCACATCCTGACAAGGTGCATCACTGCATGCAACAGGAACTGCACCGCTGCAGAGAGCAAGGCTCTTCAACGGGTAGTCAAAACGGCCCAACAGCACCAGCCTACCCCACCCCCAGCAAAGACTCAAATAGACAGAGCGGCCCCCCCACTGCTCAGTGTCAACCATGGATGTCGCGTTCTGTAGCCAGAACAGTACAGTATGGAGAGCAAGCTGTTACCCAAGTGGAAGGACCCTCTCTCCATACAACTAATGAATCCAAAGGAATGGCAGAGACCAATACAGCTGGGCACCAGCAGCCCTGCCAGAATTTCCAGTCAACATTGAACTCAACATAGAACTGCCTTAGGGACTTCAGCTACAGATATTTCTTCCAGGTTTACTCCTGAAGCCGTCCCCATGAGTGGGTACAAGAGCAAGACAGGAGAGGTTTGAGATCAGAGTTTTCCTTCTCTTAGACGGCTGACGAGACCCATCTGTCCGAAGCGACTGGGTTTAAGACGCCAGTAACTCGCCTTTGCCCCTTCTCCTGTCAGTGGAAACGGTTCCACTGGACTTAGTAGCTAAGGCCAAGAGCTGGACTTGGCTGTAGGAAGCTATCTGAGATGCATGGGATCACTTAATACATAGTGGGAGCTTGTCCCCATTACCACCCCCGGCTACGACAACATTAACCATATAACGGGGCTAGAAAAGGGCCTGTAATATCATGAAGGATCCCACCGACCTTGCTCATGGACTGCTTGTCCCACTCCCATCTGGGAGAACGCTACGTAGCATCCACGCCAGGACCAGCAGACTCTAAAAGTTACTTGCCTCAAGCAGTAAGGCTGATCAACATCTCCTCCCACTAACCCACTTTACCATTTCCTATCAGAGTCACCTTCTGTACAGACACTCCTGTTCCTAACGTCACTTATATACATACAATCTATGTATATAAGCTATCTTGTGTATTTATATTTATTGTGTTTTTTATTATTGTGTTCATTACCTTGGTTTTTTGACCTGCATTGATTCAAGAGTAACATTTATTTCGCTCTCCTTTACACTCATGAATGAGAAATTACATGAAACAATACCGAATCTTGAATTAAATTAATCCCTTCTGCTACACAGCATCGAACTCCCTCCATTCCCCACACATCCACCCGCTTTACCAAGATCCTCTTCTCCGGTCCTGACAAAGGGTCTTGGCCCGAAGCATCGACTTTTCTTTCCCCATTCATAAATGCTGCCTGACTTGCTGAGTTCCTCTTGCATTTTGTGCATCGGCAGTATCTCGTGTCTCTGAGAGCCTCTTTAATGCCTCTATCACCACCCCTAGCAGCGCATTTCAAGCACCTGTCACCCTCTGTGTAAAAAACAAAAACTTGACCCGCACATTTCCATTGAACTTAACCGCCCTCACCTTACATACATGCCCTCTGGTACTGGATATTTCCTCCCTGGGGAAAATATATTGCCTAATCTATGCTTCTCGTAATCTTACGAACCTCTCTCAGGTCTCCAATCAGCTTCCACCACTTCAGAGAAAACAACCCAATCTCTCCTTGTAGCTCACGCCCTCTAATCCATGCAGCGGCCAGGTAAATCTCTTCTGCACCCTCCCCAAAGCCCACACACCCTTTCTGTCATGGGTCAATCAGAAATTAGTGCACAGCAGATAGACCCAAGAGTATTCACCAAAAGCTCTTTTGAAATTTCTCCCACTAAACCTTTGCCCTCTAGTACTTGATATTTTCACACTCGAGGGGTGGATGTGTGACTATATCTACACTAGATATAGATAATCTCATAACATTATAAACTTCTGTCATGTCTCCTCCCAGCCACTGCTATTCCAGAGAAAACATTGCAAGTTTGTCCAACCTATCCCTATGGCCTTCTAATCCAGGCAGGATCCTGGAGAACCCCTCCTGCACTCCCTGCAAAGCCTCCACATCCTCCCTGTTACACACACACAAAATGCTGGAGGAACTCAGCAGCTCACGTTAATCTATGGAGAAGAATAAAGTGCAGATGTTTCAGACCAAGACCTCACATCGGGACTGGAAAGGAAGGGGGAAGAACTGGGGCGGAGGGGGTTAAGAGTACAAGTTGGCAAGTGCTAGGTGAAGCCAGATGAAAGGAAATATAGGTGGGTGGGTGAGGGGCAAAGGAGGATGAGAAGCTGGCAGATAGGATGCAAAACTAGGCTGAGAAGTGGCAGATGGATTTCAGCCCAGATGAGTGTGAAGTGGCTCATTTTGGTAGGTCAAATATGATGACAGAATATAGAATCAATGTTAAGACTCGTGGCAGTGTGGAGGACCAGAGGGATCTTGGGGTCCAAGTCCATAGGACACTCAAAGCAGCTGAACAGGTTGACTCTGTGGTTAAGAAGGTGTATGGTATCTTCATCAATCGGGGAATTGAATTTAGGAGCCGAGAGGTAATGTTGCAGCTATATAGGACCCTGGTCAGATCCCACTTGGAGTACTGTGCTCAGTTCTGGTCGCCTCACTACAGGAAGGATGTGAAAGCCATAGAAAGGGTGCAGAGGAGATTAACAAGGATGTTGCCTGGATTGGGGAGCATGCCTTATGGGAATAGGTTGAGTGAACTCGGCCTTTTCTTCTTGGAGTGACAGAGGTTGACAGGTGACCTGATAGAGATGTATAAGATGATGAGAGGCATTGATCATGTGGATAATCAGAGGCTTTTTTCCCCAGGGCTGAAATGGTGGCCACAAGAGGACACAGGTTTAAGGTGCTGGGGAGTAGGTACAGTGGAGATGTCAGGGGTAAGTTTTTTTACTCAGAGAGTGGTGAGTGTGTGGAATGGGCTGCCAGCAACGGCGGTGGAGGCAGATACAATAGGGTCTTTTAAGAGGCTTTTAGATAGGTACCTGGAGCTTAGTAAAATAGAGGGCTATAGGTAAGCCTAGTAATTTCTAAGGTAAGGACATGTTTGACACAACTTCGTGGGCCAAAGGTCCTGTATTGTGCTGTAGGTTTTCTATGGTTGATAGGTGGAAAAGGTAAGGGCTAAAAAGGGAATCTGATTGAAGAGACCAGTGAACCATGAGAGAAAAGGACAGACGAGGAGCATCAGAGATAGATGATAGGCAAGGGAAGGGAAGGGAAGGGGTAGGGGGAAGCCAAAATGGTGAATGGAAAAGGAGAGATGGGGGGGGTGGGGTAACAGGGTAGAAATTACTGGAAGTTGGTGAAATTGATGCTCGTGCTGTCAGGTTGGAGGCAACCCAGGTGGAATATGAGGTGTTGATTCTCCACCTGATAGTAACCATATTCTGGTAGTACAGAAGGCCATGGACATGTTGGAATGGGAACGGATGGTGGAATTAAAATGGTCGGCAACCGGGAAATCTTACCTATTGCAGACGGGGCAAAGGTACTCGACAAAGCGGACCCCCCCAATCTGCATCAGGTCACACCCAAGAACACCAGATACAGGAGATAACCCCGAAAGACTCGTAGCAGAAATGACTGCTTGGGGCCCGGAATGGAGGTGAGGGAGGAGGCAAATAGGGAGGTGGAGCACTTCTTCCCCTTGCAAGCGAGAAGGGCAAGGAGGGAGACTAGTGGAGACTTCCTGTTCGTAAGCTGGTTTTTTGTTATGTCATTTCCTGCGTGGGTTAATTTGGATTTCGACTAGGCGCAAACACTGTAGAAACACATCCATCACCATCCATTCTTTATTTGTCCTTGAAACAGCAATATCCATCATTTCTTAATATTGGTAGATGTATTATGAAGGAACTATTATGTTTATCATTTATTACTATTAAGCTATGGTTGCACCACAAGTTCCCTCTGGTCAACACAGCATAGTTGATACATGATGCATGTGCGTATCATCTCCATTAACTCTGATCGTGAGAATAATCAATAATATTAGTATATTCAAGCGCTCGACAACTCTGTGTTTAATCTAATATGTGTTTTACCTAACTTTCTGCAGTTTCACAAAGTTCTCTCAGTAAAAACCCTGAAGAAAGTTTCCAGCTCAGGTAATTTTTGAGATTGTTTAACTCCCTGCCTGGCTTTGTACACATCGCGCTGGGAGGGCAGTAGACAGAGGAACAAGTGGACAAAAGAGTCACAGAGAGTGAGAGGCCCCTGCAGAAAGTGGAAAGCAGAGAGTGAAGTCGGCGGATGGGGGAGAAGGATTAGGAAAGTACAACACAGAAACAGGTGCTTCACCCCATCTAGTCCGGGCCAAACCACTTAAAGTACCGCCAACCTGCACTGGGACTACAGGCCCAGCCACGTCGTACCTATCCAAACTTCTCTCAAACATTGAAGTCACGCTCGCATGGACCACTTGTGCTGGTAGCTTGTTCCACACTCCAACAACCCGCTGAGTGAAGAAGTTTCCCCTCATGGTCCCTTTAAACTTTTTACCTTTCAACCTTAACCCAAGTACTCTGGTTGTAGCCCCATCCAACCTCAGTGGAAAGATTTAAAGATGTTCAATTTTCCAACATGAGGAAAGGTGGTTTTGGTGGTGGTCTTGCAAAGGGACAACCAGAACTGAACACAGTACTCTAAGTGCACAGTCTGAACAGAGTATTTTTTTTTTTAAAACACCTACAGTATCTGTCACTCTGCTACAGGAAAGATGGCATTAAATGGCAAAGAGTGCAGGAAAGAATCTCGAAGACGCTGTTGGGAGGAGGGGTTCTGAGTTACAGGAGAGTTTAGACAGGTTAGGTCTTTAATCCTCGGAGGGCAGGAGACCAGGTGGTGACCTTGTAGAGGTGTATAAAGTCCCAAAGGGCATGGATAGTGTGAATGCACACATTCCACACTCAGTGGTCACTTCATTGGATGCACCTGCTCGTTAATGCAAATATCTGACCAGCCAATCACACGGCAGCAATCAAAGCATAAAAGCATGCAGACATGGTCAACAGCTTCAGTTGCATTTCAGTCCAAACATGAGAATTGTGAAGAAATTTGATCTAAATGATTTGTTGGTGCCTGACGGAGTGGACTGAGTCTCTCAGAAACTGATCTCCTGGGATTTTCGTGCACAACAGCCTCTAGAGGTTAACAGAGAATGCTGCAAAAAACAAAAAATATCCAGCGGGTGAAAATACTTTGTTAATGAGAGAGGTCAGAGGAGAATGGCCAGACTGGCTCAAGTTGATAGTCACTCAAATAAACACACATTACAACAGTGGTGTGCAGAAGAGCATCTCTGAACGCACAACACATCAAGCCCTGAAGTGGATGGTCAGGTGCAGGAGGCATCTAATGAAGTGGTCACTGCGTGCACTTCGCTGGGTTGTGGAAGCAGGAACTAGAGGGCACAGGTTTCAGGGATTTAACAAGAACCCGAGGGGCATTTGTTTTTTTTAAATATAAACAGAGGAAAAGAGCTGACAGAGAAAGTTACATGGCTCAGAGCTAGAAGATGGTGTGCTTACCACGAGAACATCGATGGCTGATTCGATCAGCTTGCGGTTGGGACCCCTCCAGATGACCTGGTTCCCCATCAACACGTGCCAGGCAAGAACGTGGAAGGACACTGGGGACAGGACCTGGGGGGCGGGTGGTGGGGACAGTGGTGGAGAGGAGAGTGATAGAGAATGTACAGAACACTTAATATTCAACTGCAGCATTAGGCAACATTCCTTGCTACTCACATGGAATAACGAGGCCAAGATGTGACTCCCTCATCCTTCGCCCCCCCCCTTCTCCCTCACCCGTCACCCCCCCCTTCTCAAATTAACACTACGGCAAATGCAGAGTGCGTGGAGTAACAAGGAGAAATTCTGACGTGTGGCTTCCAGAAAGGCAGATTAGTGACGTGGCGGTGCAGTGTATACAGACTAACGACAGGAAATCCTGAGTTGTGGCTTCGGGGGGGGGGGGGGGGGGGGGGGGGGTTGAGCAATGTGGCGGATGCACGGTTCATGGACTAACAAGGGGAAATCCAGAGTTGTGGCTTTGGGAAGTTGGATTAGCAATGCAGTGGATGCCGAGTAGATGGACTGAATGGAAGTCCTGAGTTGGACCTTCAGGAAGGTGAATCAGTGATGTGACAGATGCAGAGTGCATGGACTAACAGGAAATACTGAGTTGTGGCTTCGGGAAGGAAGATTAGCAATGCAGTGGCTACTGAGTACATGGACTAACAACAACGAAAGACTGATTGACCCGTGCCCTGGGGGACGGGGGAAAGGAGTGAGGGCGCAAGAAGGTTGTCACTGGTCGCCAAGACACTGACCACCCCTTGCACCGACCTACCTGCCTCATGTGGCGTAGGGAGCGGAAGACTGGAGATGGCCCAGGGCATAAGGCCCGGCCGTTGCCCCAGGCACACTCAGCGGGGTGACCCAGCTGCGAAGAGCCCAGCGTCCCCTCGTGGGGGCCAACTGCTTCATCGATGGGGCGGGGCGGGCGTTCCGAGTCCTCCCAGGAAAGGGAGTCTTCCTCTAATTCTGTGGGGTAGGGGAGAAGCAATGGGTGAGAGAGGGAAGGGGAGTGGAGGCATGGGTGGGGCAGAAGGAGGGTGGGGAGGTGATGGGTGGGGGAGAAGGAGGGAGGAGAGACGATGGTTGGGAGAGAAGGCGGCAGGTGAGAGAGGGAGGGGGAGGGAGGCAACAGGTGAGGTAGAAGATGGAGGGGAGGCAATGGGTAAGGGAGAACACAGAGGGGAGGTGGTGGGTGAGGGGGAGAGGGAGGGGAGGCAACGTGCATGAGGGACGGTGAGGGAGGTAGCAGAAGTGACGTGTGAGGAAAAGTGGGAGAGGGAGGGGAGACAACGTGGGTGAGGGTCAGTGGGGGGGAGGGCAGCAGAGGCAACGTGTGTGAGAGAGTGTGCAAGAGGGAGTGGAGGGGGCAGGGAGAGAGAGAGGACGAAGGGGAGAGAAGGAAGGTGGTAAGAGATGAAAGAAAGGGAAAGGGAAAGAAAAATGACATGAGGAAAGGGGAAAGAGGGGTGGCGGAATAAGGAGATTGGATGAGCGAGAAAAGGACAGAGAATTAGGGGAGATAATTGTGGGGAGGGGAGGCAGAATGTTTAAGGCAATGGAGGGTAGGGTAGGGTAGGAGTGAGAGGGGGTGGGAAGAAAGAGATACCGTTAGTCACATAACATAAAAACCCCTGTCCATGGTTCTTCAGATATGACCATCTGTACAGGAAGATCCCACTCATTACTCGCATTAGGAGCCAAAGTCCATACTGGGGAGGGGTGGGGAGAGAATTGGGAGA
Source organism: Hemitrygon akajei (assembly GCF_048418815.1). Lineage (NCBI taxonomy): Eukaryota > Metazoa > Chordata > Chondrichthyes > Myliobatiformes > Dasyatidae > Hemitrygon > Hemitrygon akajei. Next base: position 58,609,202 of record NC_133147.1, read on the forward strand.
GACATACCCGGATTCTGGCATCCCAGTCCTCGGATAATCCCATCCCAGGGCACTGTTGTCCCACTAGACTGACAGTGGTCGGGCTGGCCACCAGATAAAGAAATCACTGTAGTGGCAGGCAGAATGGCCTTTTGCTGCCTCCCCCAGGTCTGTTCAGCCCCAAATGGACCGCTGGGGAGTCGCGGCATCCCCCCCCCCCCCACTTCTTCGATGCTTCGCACCTGCTTGCTTTTCCCTCTGGACCAGGGTATCCTCAGTGGGGGCACCTTCCAGAAGCTTCTCGGTCAGACGACTTCCGCAGGATTTCAGCAGCCTGGGCAGATGGGGGGGAGATAAGGGGTATTGGTCTCCAGAGTAAACACAGCATATTGACAGGCCATTCAGCCCAAACATCCCTGCTGACCAGGAATCCCTGTCTGAGCTGGTCCCAATCATATGCCTTTGGCCCATATCTAAATCTTTCAAATTTCAAAGTTTAAGTTATTCTCAAAGTACACACACATCACCATATACAACCCTGAGATTTGTTTTCTTGTGAGCCCCACAGTAAATCCAAGAAATATAATAGAATCAGTGAAAGACAGCACCCAACGGGACAGACAACCATGACCAAAAGACAACTGCTAACAGAAAAGAGAGGAAAAATAACAACAGTAATAAATAAATAAATAAGCAATTAATATCAAGAACACGAGATGAAGAGTCCTTGAAAGTGAGTCCATAGGTTGTGGGAACAGTAGTGCTGGGGTGAGTGAAGTTACCCCCTCTGGCTCAGGAGCCTGATGGTTGAGGGGTAATACCTGTTCCTGAACCTGGTGGGTCAGGACGCACCTGGCTGTTGCAGGTACAGAAGAGAGCGTGTCCTGGGTGGTGAGGGTCCCTGATAATGGATGCTGTTTTCCTGCAAGACTGCACAGTGTAGATATGTTCAATGGTAGGGAGGGATTTACCTGTGATGGATTTTGCATGATTTTGTATCCAGGTACCTGTCTGAATCAATTTGAAACATTGTAGTTATACTTGTGGTTCCTTAAGGTTTTTACAGCCAGGGATGGGAATGGGGATAAGCTCCAACTACCTATTAAACGCTCCCAATGACGTGCATCTCAAATAGTCTCCGAGAACCAAGTACAGCTCCTGGCCTTCATTTGCGGCTTAGCTACCAGACCCAGCAGAACCGTTACCACTGACAGGAGGAGGGGCAAAGGCGGGTTGCTGGCCCTTAAAACCAATCGCTTTGGCCAGCTGAGACTCACCAGCCGTGGTTGGCAGCTCATCAAGGAGCAGGGAAACTCTGATCTCAAACCTCCGCTGCCTTGTGACTGTACCCGCTCACGGGGAAGGCTTCAGGAGTAAACCCCAAGGAGGAGTCCGGAGCCAGGGAACCCGAGGCTGTTCCACGTTGAGTTCAACACTGACTGGCAACTGCTGCGACAGCGCAGGTGCCAGACTGTATCGGTTTCTACGGTTCCTTTGGATTCATCGACTGCGTGGAGAGGGGGAGCCTGCTGTGTGGGCAACCGCTTGCTCTCCATATCATACTGCCCTGGCTTGCACATAAGACACCCAGGATGCAACATCCATGGCTGACCCCGACCACAAGATGACAAGACAAAGGAGCAGAAGTAGGCCATTCAGCCCATCGAGTCTGCTCTGCCACTCCACCATGAGCTAAACTATTCTCTCGTCTAGTTCCAATTTCCGGCTTTTTTCCCCATATCCCTTGATACCCTGACTAATGAGATACCGGTCAATCTCCTCCTTAAAAACCTTAAATGATTGGGCCTCCACAGCTGTATGTGGCAACGAATTCCTTAAATCCACTACCCTCTGGTTTAAAAAATTTCTCCTCATCTCTGTTTTAAATGGGTACCCTCTAATTCTAAGACTGTGACCTCTTGTCCTGGACTCACCCACCAAGGGAAACAGACCAACAGAGGCTATCTGTTGTACCTGCCGTTGCTGTAGCTTAAACACTAGTTCTACCTGCCTTTACCCCTTCCTCTGGCAGCTCAATCCATAGACACAGGAAATCAACTGGGTTCTTAAAAGGTCCAAAGGAAAAACCAGCAAACCTGGTTAGAATCTGTCGCTACCACCTGTCTTTCCTATAGTTCCACGGTTTCTGGAAGGATTACCAGGATCCTGAAGAGATACCAGATTAATCCCATCCACAAACCCGTAAGGAAGCTCACATCACAGTTTATCCAGGTCAGAGATGACCTGGGCTCAGGACGGCTGGCTTTTACAGGACTCCCTGTGAATGTTGTTACACCTGTGCCCCCTCCTTTTTGAGAATCGCAAGATCGCTATTAATTCAGGTCAGGAGACCCAGGAAATGAGAGAAAGACGTTTGGAATGTTTGGCCCCTCGGCGGTACAAAGCCAAGGGAAACGACCATTGTCTCTTGGAGACCGAATTGTGTATTGAATACTGTGCTCCATGGAAGCCCTCGGGCAACGTGGGCTGGTTGGGGGATAGCATCATTCCACCCTGATTGACATCTGAGACCCCGTGAGTGGGGATAAAAGAGGGTCTGTGGGAACAGCCCCTCAGACGCACCAGAAGAAATGATAGAAATCCTGTAACAGCGTAATAGCGAAAGCCGGTGGAAAGCCACGTGCGTCCTTTTCCATTTGCCTCGGAATTGGTGGGCCTTGCCACAGAAGAACGGCTTTCGCTAACAACAAAGGCAACAAAGGAGAAATCAGCCCCAACGACTCTCGAAGGATCGACATCATAAAAGGAATGGGCAAGTTTTAATCCGTCTCTCTCTCCAACCAAAAGCTGCAGCTTGAATGAACTTGAGTGACTTTTATATTTCCATTGGACAATACATTATCCCCTAGACGACGATAGTTATTTCTTATTGATTATTATTATACCATGCTTTTAGATTTAGTATTGACGACTTATATTATCTGTATGGTGGCATTGAATTTATTTTTGTGTATTTTTACCAATAAATACTGTTAAAAATAGTACCATCAGACTTCAACGGACCTCTCTATCTTTGCTGGTACGTGACCCAGTTACGGGGTACATAACAATGTGGAGCAGTGTATATCAGACAGACTGGACGCACGGTGGAAACCCACATCAAGGAGCACAGGATGTGTATCTGTTTGGGTTACCCAGAGAAATCAGCGGTAGCAGAACATTGCACTCGCAATCGCCACAGGACTGACTTTGACGGCACAAAACTAGCGTGCCGCACCTTTGGCTTTTGGGACTGCCTCGTGAAGGAAGCCATTGAAATAAAGCTAGAGGAAAATAATTTTATCAAAGACTAAGGTCTCACTCTGAGTAAGAACTGGAATTTGATTGTAAACTGGATGAGGACTAACCAAACAGGAGGACGGATGACAGGGGTATAAATACTACCAGACTAAACCTGCCCAGGCATCATCCCTGATGAAGATGGCTGAGTTTGTCATCCAAATGGCGGTTAAAATCGATACCTGTACCCGGCTGGAAGCACAAAAAGAGTTTATTCGTTATATATGCCGGGAAAGCACTAGATCCTTTTGAGCTTGTCGCATTTGCCTGCCTTGGGCCCATATCCCTCTAGGGCAGAGGTTCCCAACCCGGGAGTCATGGACCCCTCGGTTAATGGTATTGGTCCAAGGCATGAAATAGTATAGGAACCCCTGCTCTAAAAATTCCCTATCCATATACCTGTCTAAGACTTGGACAGATTAGGAGGATGGGCAAAGACGTGACAGATGGAATACCGTGTCAGAAGTGGACAGTCATGCACTTTGGTAGAAATAAAAGTGTAGACTATATTCAATGTCTGTAGTGAGATGCTGAACATGTTCTATAGGTCAGTTGTGGAGAGCGCCCTCTTCTTTGTGGTGGCGTGTTGGGGAGGAAGCATTAAGAAGAGGGACGCCTCACGTCTTAATAAGCTGGTAAGGAAGGCGGGCTCTGTCGTGGTCAAAGTACTCGAGAGTTTAACATCGGTAGCTGAGCGAAGGGCGCTGAGTAGGCTACGGTCAATTATGGATAACTCTGAACATCCTCTACATAGCACCATCCAGAGACAGAGAAGCAGTTTCAGCGACAGGTTACTATCGATGCAATGCTCCTCAGACAGGATGAAGAGGTCAATACTCCCCAATGCTATTAGGCTTTACAATTCTACCGCCAGGACTTAAGAACTTTTTAAAAGCTATTAATGCTTTTTGAGATAGTGATTTAGATGCATATCATATTTTTTACTGAGTTAAGTATTGTATGTAATTAGTTTTGCTACAACAAGTGTATGGGACATTGGAAAAAAAGTTGAATTTCCCCATGGGGATGAATAAAGTATCTATCTATCTATCTATCCTAAACAGGATTCAGAAATCAGAAATGCAAAGGGACTTGGAAGTCCTCGAGCAGGATTCCCTAGCTTTCAGGTCGATTCTGTGGTGAGGAAGGCAAGTGGGCCTTCACTTTGAGAAGATGAGAATATAGAAGCAAGCATGTATTACTGAGGCCACACAAGGACACATTCAGAATTTTGTGATCAGTTCCGAGGCCTAAGAAAGACCACAAGTCCCCTTCCCTTAAGTCTTTATGAATATTTAAGTCAGAGATTGATAGATTCTTGATTGGTCAGGGAATGAAGGGATACAGAGAGAAGGCAGGAGATTGGGGCTGAGGGGGAAAATGGATCAGCCATGATGAAATGGCAGAGCAGACTTGATGGGCCAAATGGCCTAATTCTGCTCCAATATCTTATGGTCTTATGAAATGTATCGAATATTGAAAGGCCCATTTAGAGCGGATGTGGAGAGGAAATCTAGGCACAGCCTCGGAATATGACGTTTCTTTACAACAGAGATGAAAAGTAATTTCTATAGCCAGAGGGTGGTGAATCTGTGGAATTCATAGCCATAGATGTGGAGCCCACATCTCTCGTACCCCCTCTCCCCCTCCCAATTACCCCCTCAGCGGGGAGCTAGCATGGAGGAAGGCCTGGAATTGGAAGAACAAGGACCAAACCACACTTCTATTCTCCCCTGCTCCCTGTAAGCCCTACTCACCCCTCTCCTTATCTCCTTTCCCTCCTTTCTCAACCCTCCCCTCTGCTACACTCACCAGCCCACTTTCCTCCTCTATCCCGTCTGTCCCCTCCCAATCATCCTTTCCCTCCCCTCCCACCCATCCACCTCTCTCTCCTTCCCTACCCCCTCTCTGTTCCTCCCCCTTTCCCCTCCCCGTTCCCCCTCACCAGGCAAAGCTGGTGTGCAGAGAGGCCCAGAGGTTGCCGGCGTTGGTGAGCGACGGCAGAGACCGTGCCGCACTCCCGTTGCGCTGGTGCAGGAAGGCGCCGGGGGTGAAGGCCGTGTTCATCCGGTGGGCCCGCTGGGGGCAGCCATACTGTTCTCCCTCAAACACCTGGTGGAGGAGGGAAGAGGAAAGCGGGGAGAGATGGGAGAGAGCAAAAGAGACGCACGATTAACTCCCCCAACTCATTCCTCCTCCAGACCCCACCACTCACCGCTCTTTCGAACATCCATCCCCTCCCTCCCCCTTTCTCACTCCTCTACACCCTCCGTCCTTCCCTCCCTCATAACCCTCGTAACACGCTACTCCATCCTTCCTCACCCCTCCTCCTCCCGTCATTCACCTCCCACCCCCTCCCTTGCCTCCTCCATCTCCCATCCCAACCCCCCCCCACAACCCACGGGCTAGGTGGGGGTGCCCCCACCGCAGTTCCTACCCTCAGCGCGCTGGCCTGCAGCTGTCCGATGATGGCGCGGACGGCGGCGAAGAGGAAGGGCCACGAGTTGATGAGGTAGAGCCGGTCGGTCATCACCACGATGATGCTGTACCAGCGCTGGAAGCCCCGAGCCAGGCTGTCCTTGATGAAGAACGTGTGGCTGAAGACAAAGCCGTGCTGCTCGTCCCCGAAGAAGATGGGCCCCTCCCGGCCTGGGCACACCTGGGGAGGGGGGCCAAACGTCGAGAGAGCCGGTCACGGGGGAATAGATGTCCCCCTTGGTCAGCAGAAAAGGGGCAGAGAGAGGAGTGCAGATGGCAGGAGACAGCACGGAGGGTGGTGAGACGACAGATAGGGAGAGGGGAGGGTGAGGGGGGAGGTGAGAAGTGAGGAGAGGTCAGAGAAAAGGGAGGGGTGGGGAGGGGAGTTCGGTTTAGGATAGAGTGGCAAGGTTAATTAGAAGGAAGGGTCTGGAGAAGGAGGATGGGAACAGCAAGTATGGGACTGGGGAGGGGTGCGTGTGCAAGGTCCCAGTGCAAATGAAACGCTTCCACTGAAACCACCGCCGCCCCCCCCCATCCCGCCACTGCTGGTACCCCCTAGGTTTTACCTGACCCCTCCCCACCACTGCACACCACCCCCCCCAGCCCCCAACGGCCTGCAGCCCCCTCCTCATGGACCCACCTCACAGCTGAGGCTGCGGACGCAGGCCTGCCGGACGATGCTGAAGAGCTGTGGGCGGGTGGGGTGCTGGTGGCTGACGTACTTGACGGAGGCCTCCTGGTCCAGGCTGACGTAACCCGGGTGGCCGAGAGAGAAGGAGCGGCAGCCCTGGAACACAACAAGGAGAGTCAGAGGAGACAGGGGGGGAGGGGGGGGAGATCGCGAGGGGGGAGATCGCGAGAGAGCAAAAGATAAATAGATAGACATTAGTGAGAGGGGAGAGGCATGTTCCAGGGAGAGGGGGAAGAGGGGCACAGAGAGGAGGCAGAAAACGAGGGGCTGGGGCAAGGGAGAGAACTGGGGGTGTCGGAGAGAGAGGCAGTATAGCGGATTGTATTCATACAGGAGAACAAGGAGTGTACAGTTCTGAGGGTGTTACACATAAGGAGGGGATAAGGAAGGGGTTCAAACAGGAGGATGGGAAGTGTAGGGGTTACAGAGATACAAAGGGAGTGATGAAGGGGTTTTAATAGGAGGACAGGGAAGGGTTGAGGGAAGGGTTTGAAAGAGGAAGGCAGGGCATTAGGGGAGTTACAGAGAGGAGGGTACAGATGTCAGGCGGAGGATGCGGTGGTGAGGGGGAAGGGAGTAGCATGCAGTGAAGCCCATCTACCTCACACATTTCGGCCCTCCTAAGTCCGGGGCTCCCTGAGGCTTCGCTGCCCCCGTCAGCCGGGCTGCGTGCCTGTGCCCCCATCTGGATGCCCCCTTCCTCGTCATCAGCAGCACCACACACCCCCGACTCCCCTCCCATGCCTCCCAGCGGCAGGGCCGAGTGCAGAGCCTGGGTGCAGAACAGGGTCCGGGGACCGTGCAGCTCGCAGAAGTGGCACAGAGCCACGATGGCATTCATCGTCACACCCCTCCTCCTCCTGGCCGGCGAATTATTTTCCTCCTCGTCTTCCCGTCCTCGTTGCTGGGAATGGCCGAGACCCTCTTCCTCCTCAAAGGCAGAGGGAGGGACCCTCCTCCTCGGCTCCTCCTTGCTGAGAGTGGGAGAGGCCCTCCCTCCTCCAATGCTCCTCGGAACGGACGCTCAGAGTGACGGACCCTGGAAGAGGAGGGTGAGACGTAGGGGTCAATGGGAAGGGACAGGCCCTGCTGCCCGCATGGTTCATCTGGACGGATAAGCTAGCTCCCCACCTGCCGCGGAAACTGATGCCCCTCCAACCCCACTGCACCCCCACCCACCCCACCTGCATCTCATTTCCAAACCAGTCAAAGGGGCCAAGTTTGAAACCCCTACCCCTTGTCCTCTGCCTTTCTTACCATCCCTCTCTACACTTTCGTTCTCTCTTTTCTTCTCCACCTCTCTCATCCTTTTCTCCTCTCTGGACCCTCTCTGCCCCTTTATTTTGCTCCCTCCATGAACCAGTCCTTAGAGGTGGAAAGGGTTAACATCTAACTGTTACTATTTCAGAAGACCTTTCCTGGGCCCAGCATGTAAATGCAATAAAGAAGAAAGTGTGGCAGCACCTGTACTTCCTTGGAAGTTGCAGAGATTCAACATGACAGCTAAAACTTTGATAAACCTCTATAGTTGTGAGGTGAAGAATATATTACCTGGTTGCATCACAGCCTGGTATGAAAACACCAATGCCATTGAATGGAAAATCCTACAAAAAGTAATAGATTCGGCCCAGTCTCTCACAGGTAAACATTTCCCAACCACTGAGCGTATCTACACAAAACGTCGCAGGAAAGCAGCATCCACCATTAGAGATCTTCACCACCCAGGACGTGCTCTCTTCTCGCTGTTGCCATCAGGAAGGTGGTGGAGAAGCCTCAGGACCCACACCACCAGGTTCAGGAACAGTTATTACAACAGGTTCATGAAATAAAGGGGACAACTTCACTTGCCCCATCATTGAAATGTTTCCACCTCTTTTCCCCTCTCTCTTTTCATTCCCTCCTCTTTTTTCTCACTCCCTTTTCTCTCTCATCTCCCTTTCATTCCACTTTCTCTCACCATTTCCCTCACTCCCTTTTCTTTCCCTCCTTCTTTCAAACTCCTCTTTTCTTTCACTCTCCCCCTCCCTCTTTCCTTTCATTCTCATTTTCTTTCTCTTCCCATTTCCCCCTTTCTATCCCTTCCCTTTCCTTCTTTCCTTTTGTACTCATTTTTTCTCTCACCTCTTCCCTCACTCCCTTTTCTCTCGTTCGCTTTCCTCTCTCTCCCCTTCTTTCATTCCCATCTCTCTTATCTTTTTCCTCTCCCCGCCCCCTTTTCTCTTCTTCCCTTCCCTCTGCTTTCTCCAGTGCCCTTTCCCCTCCTCTCCCGTCTCTTGAAGTCTTCCGCTCTCCCACCCTCACTTCTCTCTCATCCCCTCTTATCTTCTTACCTCTCCTCTCTCTTTTCTATCGTCCCCTTTTCTTTCTCTCTCCCCTAACATCTCCCTTTTCCCTCACTCCCCTTTCCATTGCTCCTGTGCAGACCTGGATTTTTGCTAGAAATCTACAGTGGCACATAAAATGCTGGAGGAACTCAACAGGTCAGGCAGCTCAACGGAGTGGAATAAGCAGTCAACTATGTGCCTATCTATTGAGATACAGTGCGGAATACATCCTTTGAGCTGCGTCAGCCAGCAACCCCAATTTGAACCAAGCCTAATCACAGGACAATTTACAATGACCAATTATCCTATCGAACAGTACGTCTTTGGAAATCGGAGCACCCAGAGGAAATCCACGCATTCACGGGTAGAACATACGACCTCCTTACTGACAGCAACAAGAATTGAGCTCAGGCCGTTGACACTGTAAAGCGTTGTGCTGACCACCACACTACCATGCCGCCCTTTGGGCCAAGACCCTTCTGCAGGTCTGAAAAGGAAGGGGAAAGAAGCCCAGTGGAACGCGACACACCAACATCCATTTCTCTAATTTCCAGTAATTTCTTCTTCCTCCTCCTCTTTCTTTTTTTCCGTTTCCCTTTTGGCTCCCCCCTTCTCTACTCCTCACCTCCCTCTGGTCTCCCTCATCATTCCCTTTCCCTCATGGTCTACCCTCCTTTCCTATCAGATTCTACCTTCTGCAGCCCTTTACCTCTTCCATCTATCACCTCCCAGCTCGTTACTTCACCTGCTCCCCCATGCACTTACCTTCACCTGTCAGTGTACACCATCCTCCTCCCCCCCAATTTGTTATTCTGACTTCCTCTGAAGACCTGGTGGAGGGACTCGGATTGAAATGTCATCTCTTAAAATTTGCTGTTTCTTCCCTACTCTGATGTTTGGTCTGAACAACACGTGAACCACTCGACCATACTTGCATGCTTTTAGGCACTGGGTTGCTGCCACATGATTGGCTGATTAAATATTTGCATTAACGAGGTGTACAGGTGAACCAAATAAAGTGCAAGAATAAGGAAGAACAAATTTTAAGAGATAACATTTCAATACCTGAAGCATGTGTCTTCAGACTCCTCCCTGATGGTAGTAATGAGAAGCGGGTATGTCCTGCCCAGGGGTGGGGGTTCTGAGCAAGGGATGCCGCTTTTATAGAGGCATCTCCTCTGGAGGGTGTCCTCAATGGTGGGAGCGTTGTGCCCGTGACAGAGCTGACTTGAATCTACAATACCCCGCAGCACCTTAAAATCCTCCATGTTGGGAGACTCCCTACCACACAGCGATGCAACCAGGCAGAACGCTCTCCATCATACATCAGTAGAAATTTGCAAGTCTTTGGTAATGTACCAAATCTCCTCAAACTCCTAACGAGGTAGATCTGCTGGCCTGCCTCCTTTGTGATTCCATCGATGCATTGGGCTCAAGATGGACTCGCTGAGATGCTGACACCAAAGTTCCACCTTCTCACTACAACAACGTAAAGCTGAAGCTTTATAAGGCATTGGTCGGACCGCCCTTGGAGTATTGTGAGCATTTTTCAGCCCCGTATCCAAGAAAGGATGTGCTGGAATTGGAGAGGGTCCAGAGGAGGTTCACAAGATTTAAAGGTTTACTTATGAGGAGAGTTTCATGGCACTGAGCTGTACTCGCTGGAGTTTAGAAGGATGAAAGGGGATCCCATTGAAACCTATCGAAGACTGGAGGGCCTAGATAGGATGTGGAGAGGATGATTCATATAGTGGGGAAGTTCTGACACAGCCTCAGAATTGAGAAATGAGGAAAAGTTTCTTTAGCTAGAGCGTGGTGAATCAGGTGGCTGTGGAGGCTAAGTATTGGGTATACGTCAGGCAGTGGTTGACAGGATGTTGATTAATCAGAGCATCAAATGTTATGCGGACAAGGCAAGAGAATGGGGATGAGCGGGATAATAAATCAGCCATGATGGAATGGTGGAGCAAACTCAATGGGCCAACTGGCCTAATTCTGCTCCTTGTCTTATGGTCTTATGATTTTCTCCTCCAATGGCACATTCCAGACATCACATCTCTGTCTACACTTCTCACTGCCTCAATAATTCAGCCAGCATAATCAAAGACCCCATCCACCCCTAACAGTTTCTTGTCTCTCCCATCCCGTCAAGTAGAAGATACAAACGCCAGAAAGCATGTCCCAACAAGGCTTCTACCCTGATGTAATAAAGCTATTGAAAGATTCCGCAGTACAACATAGTAGACTCATAACCTCACAATCCAGGTGGTGGGATAGTCATATGAGCAGCTGGTCAATATTAAAAGTCCTGCATATGCGACCACTGACGCCAGGCAGACAATCTCTGAAAAGTATTGATAAATGCTGGGGTCACCCATCTTGGAAAGACACTGCCCAAAAAGCGGCCAAGGCAAACCACTTCTGTAGAAAAATTTGTGAAGTCCAATTGACATGGAAAGACCATAATCGTCCACGTCATTCTGTATGGCACATAAACGAACAAACTCACAAACCATCTCGATACAATTGCGCACCTTATAATGCAATTATAAGGTGCAACAATTATGGTGCAACAACAACGGACAAGCAAAGTCAACGTATACCCAAAGAAAGGGCATATAATAACACAAACATTAGTGGGATTTTAGAGGATGGAGAAGCTTTCAAAAACCAACAGAAAGCAACTAAAAAAGTCATAAAGAGAGTGTCAGAGGGCAGAAATTTGTGAAGTTGTCATTACTAGAGAGAAGGTGCTTAGGAAACCAAAGGTAGATGAGTCACCTGGACCAGATGGACTACACCGCAGGTTCTGAACGGGGTAGTTGAAAAGACTAGTAATGATCTTTCAATAATCAATGGATTCTGGCACGGTTCTGGAAGACTGGAGAAGAAAGGAAATTATAGGCCAGTTAGCCTGACCTCAGTGGTTGACAAGATATTGGAGTTAATTGTTGAGGATGTGGTTTCAGGGTATTTGGAGGCACATGATAAAAATGGTTTCCTCAAAGGAAAATCTTGCCTGACAAATCCATTGGAATTATTTGAAGTAACAAGCAGGATAGACAAAGGAGAATCGTTTGATGTGTACTTGGATTTTCAGAAAGCCTTAGACACAATGCAGCACGTGAGGCTGTTTAACAAGTTAAGAGCCTGAGAGTGGTATTACAGGAAAGATACTCAGATAGATAGAGCATTGGCTGATTGGCAGGAGGCAAAGTATGGAACGAAAGGGAGCCTTTTCTGGTTGGCTGCTAGTGACCAGTGCTGTTCCACGGGGGTCTGTGTTGGGACCACTTCTTTTTACGTTATATATCAATGATTTGGATGGTGAAATTGATGGTTTTGTGCAGATGTTAGTAAGATACGTGGAGGGGCAGTGGTGTTGAGGAAGTAGAGAGGTTACAGAAGGACAGGCAAATTAGAAGAATGGGCACAGAAGTGGCAAATGGAATACAGCATCGGGAAGTGTATGGTCTCACACTTTGGTAGAAGAAATAAAAGCATAGACTATTTTCTAAATGGAGAGAAAGCTCAAAAATCCAAAGGACAAAGGGACTTAAAAATCCTTGTGCAGGATTTTATGAAGGTTAATTTGCAAGTTGAGTCGGGGGTGGGTGAGGAAGGCAAATGCAATGTCAGCATTCATTTCAAGAGGATCAGAATATAAAAACAAGAATGTAACGTTGGGCCTTTATAAGGCACTGGTGAAGCCTCACTTGAGTTTTGTGAGCAGTTTTGGGCCCCTTATCCAAGAAAGGATGTGCTGACATTGTAAAGGGTTCAGAGGAGTTTCACAAGAACGACTCCAGGAGTGAAAGGGCTACCATATGATGATTAATGCCTCTGGGCCTGTACTCACTGGAATTCATAAGAATGGGGGGGGGGGGGTCGCACTGATACCTGTCAAATGCTGAAAAGCCTCGATACAGTGGATGTGGAGAGGATGTTTCCTATAGTGGGGGAGTCTAGAACCAGGGGGCACAGGCTAAGGATAGAGGGACATCCATTTACAACAGCAATTAAGAGGAATTTCTTTAGACAGAGAGTGGTGAATCTGTGGAATTCATTGCCACAGGCGGCTGTGGAGGCCAAGGCACCAGGTATACTTAAACCAGAGGTTGATAGGTTCTAGATTAGTCAGGGTGTGAAAGATTGCGAGGGAAGGCGGGAGACTGGCGCTGAAAGGGAAATGGATCAGTCATGATGAAATGGCAGATCAGTCTCGATGGGTCAACTCACCTACTTCTGCCCCTATACTGTATCTTACGGTCTTAATGTCTACCTGGACTGCACTTCTCTGTAAATGTAACACCTTACACTGTGTAATTATCTGACCTGTATGAACAGTATGCAAGATAAGCTTTTTTACTACATCTCGGTACACGTGACAAAAATAAACCAATTCTAGTTTAAACTCTGATACTGTTTTCCATTGAACTACCCCCGGTGTATGATCAGTATGAACGAGCACGCAAGACATGTTCTCACTGTACCTGTCAATAATAAACAAATTTACCAAAGTTCTGTGTTTAAACTTACCCGTCAGTTCAACGTTAAAGCCTCCCAGTTCTCCGGGGAAGCGCCGGCCTTTTCGAGAGCCAGCCGCACTGTATTGAAGGAGCCCCTCACACCGTCAGATGACTGTGCCTCAGTGCGTGAACTCTTGTTGCTGAACAGGGCATTAAACCGATGACTTGAGACCTCGCTTTTGCAATATAGCTAACTATTAAAGGTCTACGTCCTCTCGCTCTCTTCTGCTCCCGACCCCTTCTCTATCTCTCGCCCGCTCTTCTCGCTACCTTTCCGCTCCCCAACTCCATGTTGTGGAGTCGTTCTCTGCACTTGGCCCAGCTGAGTTGAATCATGTGACGTATGCCGTCACCTCCCGGACTCAGTCACGCACTCGTGACGCGTCTCAGCGTCGCAAACAGAAGAAAACCATTTTAAAAAGAAATGGCTGTTTCTGGTTAATGCTTTTATATTATTTGGGAACGAAAACGTCACCTAGAGCAACGGCCCACTCGGAGAGGCGGCCGCTGATGGGGCGTTCACGACCGGATTCCGCCCCCTATCGGCTGGGTGCAGTGGGCGATCCTCCGGTCATCTCCCTGAACCTCTCGCTGGGCAGGAAATGCCCGTCCGGGTCATTCTCGCGACCGTGTTGCATTTTCAGCCCGTGTTGTAATTTCAGGCATTGTGACGTCAGGCGAAACTAGCGTCCCACCCCGAACCCCCTATCTCCATCACCCCATTTCCCCTCCCGCGGCCCCAACCATCCACCCTCCACTACCCCTCCCCCACCAACATCTTCCCCCACTGTACCATGTTACTGTGAAATGCATGCTTTGCATACTGTTCTTACAGATCAAATCCTTACACAGCACAAGCTAAAACAAAAGAATGCAGAATAAAGTGCTACAGAGAAAGTACAGATAAACAATAAGATGCAAGGGCCACGACAAGGTAGCTTGTGAGATCTGGAGTCCTTATCATACTAGGTTCAATAGTCTGACAATAACAGGGTAGAAACTGTCCTTGAGCCGGCTGGTAGATGCTTTTAGGCATTCAGCAGCCCTCCTTCCCCCCACCAACGCCCTTCTTTCCGTAATCCTTAACCCCCTTATCTATCAATCTCTGGTTTAAACACACCCACCACCACCTTCTGTAGCAACAGATTCCACAGACTCATCACCCTTATCTGAGTTTTTAGGGACAACCCTTTATTCTGAGGCCGTGCCATCTGATCCTGACTAGTGGAAACATCCTATCCACATCTGCTGTGATGGGAAGTGTGCTGACTGGCCGTATCACAGCATGGTATGGGAACACCAATGCTTCTGAGCACAAAAGGTAGTGAATTCGGCCCAGTACATCACAGGCAAACCCCCAACCATTAAGTACATCTACATGAAACCTTGCTGTAGAAAAGCAGCCTCCATTATCAAACATCCTCACAACCCAGGCCATGCTGTTTTCCCGCTGTTACCATCAGGTAGAAGATACAGGAGCCTCAGGGATCATATCAACAGGTTAAAGAACAGTTACCACCAGAGTCTTGAACAAAAGGGGATAACTACACTCATTTAAGGACCCTTTTATCTTGTTATATTGTGCTTGTTATTTATTGCATATTTATTTATATTTGCGATTGCAGTTTGTTGTCCATTGATCCTGTTTACAGTTACTGTTCTATACATTTGCTAAGTATGCCCACAGGAAAAGAATCTCAGGTTTGTTTATAGTGACATGTATGTACTGCAATCTGATAATAAATTTTACTTTGACTTTGACTACCCAGCCCTTTCAGTTTGCAGCAGGTTTCAGTGAGATTTCTGCAAATCCACATCCTTCTGAACTCCATACAGTACAGATGTAGAGATGTCATATGTTTTTCAAATGATTCATTCATGGGATTGGTCTTGTAAATCTCCTCTCGATGCCCTTTAGGGCCAGCACATCTTTCCTTAGATATAGGGCCCAAAACTGCTCATGCTGTTCCAAATGCAGTCTGGCCAACGGCTCACAAGGAGTACACCCCCCCCCCCCCATGACCTCTAGAAATGACGGAGGGTCTCGGCCCGAAATGTCGACTGTGCTTCTCCCTGTAGATGCTGCCTGGCCTGCTGTGTTCCACCAGCATTTTGTGTGTGTTGTTTGAATTTCCAGCATCTGCAGATTTCCTTGTGTTTGCTCTTATTTTCAAAGTACAGACATGTCACCATGCACAACCCTGAGAGATGTGTTCTTTTGCAGGCATGCACGGTAAGTATCAAAACCATAATAGAATTTAATTAAAGGCCACATCCAACAGGATGGATAACCAATGTGCAAAAGACAATAAACTGGGCAAATACAAGGCAGAGAGATAATAGAAATACATGAATGAATAAATCAGTAAGCAAGTATCAAGATCATGAGATGAAGAGACCTTGGAAGTGAGTCCATTGGCTGTAGGAACTGTTCAGTGATGAAGGTGAGTGAAACTGAGTGAAGTTATCCCTGGTGGTTCAAGAGCTTGATGGTTGAGGGGTAATAACTGTTCCTGAACCTGGTGGTGTGGGTCTGGAAGCTCCTGTAACTTCTTCCTGATGGTTGAGGGGTAATAACTGTTCCTGAACATGGTGGTGTGCATCTGGAGGCTCCTGTATCTCCTTCCTGATGGTTGAGGGGTAATAACTGTTCCTGAATCTGGTGGTGTGGGTCTGGAGGCTCCTGTATCTCCTTCCTGATGGTTGAGGGGTAATAACTGTTCCTGAACCTGGTGGAGTGGGTTTTGAGGCTGCTGTACCTTTCGCCTGATGGCAGTGGTGAGAAGAGAGCATGACTTGGGTAGTGGCAGTCCCTGATGATGGATGCTGCTTTCCTGCGTCAGCATTCCATGTAGATATGCTCAGTGGTGGAGAGGGCTTTACCCGTGATGGACTGGGAAGTATCCATTACTTTTTGTAGGATTCTCCTGCAAAACTGTTCAAGTTTATTGTCATCTGAAGGCACATATATACAACCAAATGAAACAACATTCCTCACCCACAAAACATATATCACACGCAGCACGTAAACAAAATATTCCAATAAATAAGTTAAGAAAATGTAATTCAAAAATGCACATAGTGCACAGAGCAGGTAAACAGTAATGGTAGTGTAGTGGTTAGCATGACGCTATTACAGCTCGGGGCATCGGAGTTCAATCCCAGTGTCCTCTGTAAGGAGTGTGTACATCCTCCTGTGGAATGTATGTATTTTCTCCAGGGTGCTCTGGTTTCCTCCCACAGTCCAAAGACCTACTGGTCAGTAAATTAATTGGTCATTGACAATTCCTGTGATTAGGCTAGGGTGGGTTGCTGGGTGGCGCTGCTTGAAGGGTCAGAAAGCCCAATTCTGTATTGCATCTCAATAAATAAATTAGGCATTGAACAAATCACTATCCTCGTGGTGAGACCTTGGTGGTAGCAGGGTATTCATTAGTCCCAGCTGTTATGCAGTCTGGCAGGCCTAGTCCTGATGCTCCTGTACCTCCCTCCTGATGGTAGTGGGTCAAAGAGATTGTGGGATGGTTGGTCGGGATCATTAACAATGCTTTGGGCCCTTTGTCTACAAATGTCTTAAATGGGAGGAAGACCCCGGTGATCCACTCGGTAATTTTTACTGTCATCTGTAGGGTCTTGCGGTCTAATGCCTTGAAGCCAGACAGGACATTACTGTAGAAAGTTGATAGAATGGGAGTGGGGAGCCTTGAATGCCTCACTCTCTTCAGAAAATGTAGTTGATGCTGTGCCTGCTTGACTAATGAGGAGGTGAGGTGGGTCCAGGTTATGAATCATGACAATCTTATTTGCCTTCTTTACTACAGACTTACCCTTAAAGTTCAAAGTAAATTTTATTGTCAAAGTACATATATGTCACCATATATAACCATGTGATTCATTTTCTTGCGGCAAATTCAATAAATCTATAGAACCATAACCATAACAGAATCAACAGACTGCCCAACTAAGGCATTCAACCAGAGTGAAGAAGACAATAAATGGTCCAAATACAAAAATACGAAACAATTAATTAATAGGTACATAAATAAACAGGTATAACATGAAATTAAGAATTCTTGAAAACGAGTCCATTGGTTATGGGAACATTTCAATGATGGGGCAAGTGAAGTTGAGTGAAGTTATCCACTTTAGTTCAAGAGATTCTTGAGGGGTAATAACTGTTCCTGAACCTAGTGGTGTGAGTCCTGAGGTTCCTGTACCTTCTTCCTGATGGCAGCAGTGAGAAGAGAGCATGTCCTGGTGGTGGGAGTCCCTGATGATGGATGCTGCTTTTGTGTGACAATGTTTCATGTAGATAAGCTCAATGGTTGGGAGGTTTTTAACCTGCAAGTTCATCTTTTAAAAAATCCTGAACCAGGACTCACAAGTCCCTTTGCACCTTTGAGTTCTGAATCTCCTCCCCATTTAGAAAATAGTCTACAGAATAGACAATGAATTAAATAAAGTCAAGGAGGAGGAAGACACAGTGGATTTCAGTTAATTGGAACACATTGGGACCAGCACATTTAGGCCCAATTAAGCAGCAGCCCTAACTACTGGATGTTTCATCTACTGTAAATAGTTACAAGGGTATTGGAAAAGGACAAACTACTATTTAACTGAGTAACAAATTATGTATGTAAACAATTTACAAAACAAATTAGGACACTACCAATTCTACAGGACTATAAAACTGTGTACTAGTTCCTAATAGTTTTCAACGGAGCAACTCAGCCAGAGTACACTGTCAGGTGCAGATAGTGGGCTGCCTTCGTACAATGCTTTCAATGTTTGCATCCTCCAAATCTTCATTGTTTTTGTAACATTCAAGCCGATTGTGGGGTGTGTCAGGAATGGACAGGAGGAGTATAGGAAACTGATACAGGACTTTGTGATATGGTGCAACTCAAACTACCTGCGTCTCAATATCACCAAGACCAAGGAGATGGTGGTGGACTTTAGGAGATCTAGGCCTCATATGGAGCCAGTGATCATTAATGGAGAATGTGTGGAGCAGGTTAAGACCTACAAGTATCTGGGAGTACAGTTAGACGAGAAGCTAGACTGGACTGCCAACACAGATGCCTTGTGCAGGAAGGCACAGAGTCGACTGTACTTCCTAAGAAGGTTGGCGTCATTCAATGTCTGTAGTGAGATGCTGAAGATGTTCTATAGGTCAGTTGTGGAGAGCGCCCTCTTCTTTGTGGTGGCGTGTTGGGGAGAAAGCATTAAGAAGAGGGATGCCTCACGTCTTAATAAGCTGGTAAGGAAGGCGGGCTCTGTCGTGGGCAAAGTACTGGAGAGTTTAACATCGGTAGCTGAGCGAAGGGCGCTGAGTAGGCTACGGTCAATTATGGATAACTCTAAACATCCTCTACATAGCACCATCCAGAGACAGAGAAGCAGTTTCAGCGACAGGTTACTATCGATGCAATGCTCCTCAGACAGGATGAAGAGGTCAATACTCCCCAATGCCATTAGGCTTTACAATTCTACCGCCAGGACTTAAGAACTTTTTAAAAGCTATTATTAATGCTTTTTGAGATAGTGATTTAGATGCATATCATATTTTTTACTGAGTTAAGTATTGTATGTAATTAGTTTTGCTACAACAAGTGTATGGGACATTGGAAAAAAAGTTGAATTTCCCCATGGGGATGAATAAAGTATCTATCTATCTATCTATCTGATTGTCAATACCTTCAAATTCTTTGTTCCTAACGTGCTGAAGTAGTAAAATCATTCTGATACAATTCTGAATTGTCTTTTGCTTATTTCTCACTAACTTTCAATTAACAGTAGAGGAATTCACCCAGTACAGCACATTCTTTACATAGACTATAAGTGAGCAAAATCTGTGCAGACACTTAGTGCAGATAATGGACTTCCTTCAATGCCTTCCTGCATGAAGTAGTGTCAAAACAATATTATCAAAAATCACTGCTTTTTGAATTGGTGTCTATCGGTCCAAAAGAATAAAATAATACAACTACACACAACCGATGCTATTTAACAACTGTTTGCTCTAAGTATAGTGTTGCACCTAGTGGACACGTGACTGACTCTTCCTTTTCCCAATTAAGTGGTGTAGTGTCCCAAATAAGAGAAGGGAATCAATTTTCTCAATTAGGTTTGTGTTCTTTAGGAATTCTCCCAAATAAGCAGGTTCCCCAATTAACTGAGGGTCCAGTTAACCAGAATCCCACTGTATATTTGAACACTTCACATAGCAGTTTATTGAAGGACACCCTTTACTCTGAGGCTGTGCTCTTTGATCTTAGACACTCCGCTGATGGAAACATTGTCTCTACATCCACTCTATCCAGTGCTTTCTGTCCTGAAGAAGCATCTTGGCCTGAAACATCAACTGCTCTTTCCTTTCTATAGATGCTGCCTGACTTGCTGAGCTCCTCCAGCACTTCGTGTGTGTTGCTTTGGATTTCCAGCAGGTGAATAATTTCTTGTGTTTATAACTTTCACTGAGGTCCCTCTAGTCCTTCTGAACTCTATTTGAGAACGGGACCAGAGTCTTATACACAAGCAAAAGACTTCCTACAAGGCTCTTGTCTCTGAGCCACTGCCTCTTCCATAAGGAAACACAGAGGGGTATGGGTTTACAGCAACCCTAGATACAGTGATCCCTCACCACCCTTTCTCATCACCCTTCCCACAGCACTCCCTCCTCATGCCCTCGCACAGCTCTCCCTAGTCACCCCCTCCCACAGCACTTGCTCCTCAGCCCACTCCCACTGTGCTCTCTTGTCTACCCCACCCACAGCACAGCACAATACAATGCTCCCTCACCACCCTTCCCATAGTGCTCCCTGCCACAATGCCCTCTCCATCAGCACTCCCTCCTCACAGTCGCTCCCAAATATGGCGCTCCCTCCTCACCACCCCTCCCTCAATTTTCAAACATTCAGAGACTACTGCAGAACATTCCCCACCCCGCAAAGAAAGAATCTCGATCTCCATATTCTGGTGGTTACAGCTGAAAAATAACTCCAGGAGCGGGCAGGAATTTTAATGTTTGATTTCTTGTCAGTGAAGAGATGCTTTTAAAATTCATAAGCCTTCAGAAATCTTCCAGCGTTGTCCTGGGGTCATGATGCAGAAGCCAAAGGGTCACCTTCCTTACATGTCCTGGAAGCTGCCTTATTGGAAATGTATGTGTTTAAGAGGCTGGTTGTCGAGATGAAATGTGGGGAGTTGGATTCACAGCACAACCATTAAAAAATAACAAGTTTTTCAGACAAAAACAACAGGAGATTTGGAAGCTCGGGTCTCAGGTCTCCGGATTTGGAAGACCGGTCTCTGGTCTCCGGATCTCAGGTCACTTCTGGACTTGGTGGGGAGGGTCTCACCCTGACCAGCATATAGGCCCGAAACCCCATAGGACATGGAGGACTTGAACTCCTGGAGCCTCAGGGTCAGATGCACCACCATCAGGACCTGGGGAAATGAAAGGGATGGTTAGGAAGGGGCAAGCAAAAGAGACGGCAGATGCTTTGAGCCTGGATCTACAGCGGTGAAAGCAGAGCCTTCGAGACCTTTTCACAGAGCACGACAGCACAAAAAAGGACCATTCGGCCCGTTGAATCCATACCTTCCTGGTCTTCTGCCTAGTCCCATCGACCTGCACCCAGAACTTATCCTCCATATCCCTCCCATCTGTGCACCAATCCAAAACATCTCTTAAATGTCAGAATCAAACCTGCATCCCCCACTTCCACTGGCAGCTGCTCTACACTTGCACAACCCTCTGAATGAAGAAGCTCCCCCTCAGGTGCCCCTTAAATATTTCACCTTTCACCCTTATCATATGACCTCTATTTCTGGTCTCACCCAACCTTAGTGGAAAAAGTCTGTGTGTATCTACCATACCTATGTTCGAGGGAACATTGTATCCAACCTTTCCCTATAACTCAGGTCCTCAAGTCCTGGCAACATCCTTATAAATTTTCTCTGCACTCTTTCAAGAATGTTATCCCTATATGTTGATATCTTTCCTGTACATTCACAAGAATGATCCCAGGAATAACAAGGTTAATGTATGAGGAGCTCTGGGCCTGTACTTGCCAGAGTATTGAAGAATAATGGGGTGGAGGGGGGGGGGGGGTATTCATTGAAACCTATCGAATATTGAAAGGCCTAGATCAGGGGTGTCAAACTCATTTTAGGTCACGTGCTGGATT
Organism: Hemitrygon akajei; assembly: GCF_048418815.1. Lineage (NCBI taxonomy): Eukaryota > Metazoa > Chordata > Chondrichthyes > Myliobatiformes > Dasyatidae > Hemitrygon > Hemitrygon akajei. Next base: position 58,630,698 of record NC_133147.1, read on the forward strand.
GAGCAAAATGCAGGATCAGTCGGACGCGTGCGAACGCAGCTTTCGTTGCCTCTGTTTTTTCAGCCTGCTCTCATGTGTCTCAGTCTCTGCTATAACTACAAAGTGTTTCACTTTACAAATTCCGTTTCTTATGAAGAAGACTGCTGAATAAACACTAAAAACCCTGAAAACCTGGTACCTGAATAAACTCAGCATTAGCCATATCATACGCCATAGGCGCTTCGATTACTGGGGCCAGCTTTAATAGTAATTAGATATTATCTCGCGGGCCAAAGATAATTCCACCGCGGGCCGGATTTGGCCCGCGGGCCTTGAGTTTGACATATATGGCCTAGATGGAGTGGACATGGGGAGTTCCCTAAAGGTTAACTTGCAGGTTGCGTCGGTGGTGAGAAGGGCAAATGCAATGTTAGCATTCATTTTGAGAGGACTAGACCAAAAGGGCAAGGTTGCAATACTGACAATTTATAATGCATTGGTCAGACTGCACTTGGGCCCCTTATCTAAGAAAAGATGTGCTGTCATTGGAGAGATGTTCACAAAAATGATTCCAGAAATGAAAGTTTATAACAACAGGGGGGCAGGGATCTCATTGAAACCTTTCAAATATTGAATGGCCTAGATAAGGTAGAAGTTGAGCAGATGTTTCCTATAGAGGGGGAGTCTAGGATCAGAGGGCACAGCCTCTGAATGCAAGTATGTCCCTTTAAAACAGAGATGCAGAAGAATTTCTTCAGCCAGAGGGTGGTGAATCCGTGGAATTTATTGCCACAGACATCTGTGGAGGCAAAGTCATTGGGTATATTTAAAGCGGAGGTTGATAAATTCTTGATTAGTAAGGGCGTCAAAGGTTATGCGGAGAAGGCAGGAGAATAGGGTTAAGGGGACTAACATATCAGCCACAACAAAATGGCAGAGCAGATTCATTGGGCCGAATGGCCTAATTGTGCTTCTATGTCTTATGGTCTAGGGAGGTGACCAGAACTGCACACAATACTCCAAATACAGCCTTGCCAATGTCTTGTACAAAGTAGCATCCTAACTCCTGTACTCAGTGCTCTGATATCCGAAGGCCAATGTGCCGGAAGTATTATTTATGTACTGCTGCCACAAAATAACAAATTTCACACCATAAGTCTGTGATACTAGTCCTGATTCTAATTCTGATTATGGAGTCTTAAAGGTCCAAAACATCACAACAGAGAAGCAGGCGCTTCAGCCCATCTAGTCTGTGACCTGGTCTTTTACCTCATTCCATCTACCTGCAGCCAGAGCATATCCATCCAGACCCCTCAAATTCATGCACTTAGAGTATCTAGTCTCCCTTAATTGTTACAATCAAACCTGTATCCATCACTTTCAATGGCAGCTCATTCCACACTCACACCATCCTCTGAGTGATAAATTTCTCCCTCATATCCCCACACTTCCGCTGGCAGCCTTTCTCTCACTGTGAATGACCATTCCACCGTCTCAATGCCACCTGTCCCAGCCTCACCCCCTGAGATGGTTCTGCCCTTCTCTCTCTCCCCTTACTGGCCCCAACCTCACTAGCAGACTTGCAGACGAAGGCATACAGCATCCCTCCCTCCCTCCCTCCTTGACCTGCTGTGTTCACTGGGCATCCTGCCGGAGTTCAGGAGGCATGGGCTGAGGCAGAGTGACCAGCTGCAGCTGCAGTCCTTCTCTTGAGGTCACTGCCAACTGGGAAAGGGGAAGGAAGGCTGATCAATGGGGGAAGAACAGTCTCTGACAGCTTCTAAGGAGAATTGGGATGGGACAAGTATAGGAAGCGATGGGCCAAGGGCTGGGAGTGGGAACAAACATGGAGGGGAACACCGCCAGCAGCATTTGCAGTCTCTCATCCATCCCAGATCAGCAGCCATTTGCAGTGCAGCAACAGACCCAGACCAGCAGACATTCATAGGGTCCTAACCATCCAAGAACAGTGGCTTTTGGCAATGTCCCATCAGTATCAGACCAACGGCCATTTTGTCCCATTGGTCCCAGACCAGCAGCCATTTGCAGCGTACCATCAGTCACAGACCAGTGGGCATTATTGGTGTCCCATCTGTCTCAGACCAGCAAACACTTGCAATGTCCCATCAAAGACCTGAGACCATTTGTAGTGACCCATCAGTCCCAGGCTCTTGGCCATTTGCAGTGGCCCTCAGTCCAAAGCCGATGGCCATTTGCATTGTCACACTAACATCCAGGCTGGCCACCATATGCAGTGTCCCACGAGTACTAAACAGGCAGCTATTTACAGTGTCCCATCGCTCCCAGATTGTCAGATAGTTGTAGCACCCCATCATGCCCAGAGCAACGGCCATTTCCCACGTCCAACTACTTACCCAGCAGCCAGCTCCAGCTAAGGCAATGATGATGATGGTGCGAGTGCTGTGGACGTTAGCCGAGGATGGCTCCGAATGGATCCACTGCTCCATGATGAACATGCTGAGCAGAGCCCAGACAAATAGCCAGATCACTGTAGGAAGGAAAGAGAGGAGGTGGCATGTCAGAGAGGGAAGGGCGGAGTGGGGGGAGATGCCGGGCATCTGTGGAGGTAGCTTCATTCTGGGCCTGACCCCTGGAGCGTGTGATAGGACAGTGTGGAGGGAGCTTCACTAGACTCTAGAATACTACAGCACAGTACAGGCCCTTCAGCCCTCCATTTTGAGCCTACCCATATATTCCTTCAAAAAAAATTACTAAACCCACACTACCCCGTAACCCTCTATTTTTCTTTCATCCATGTGCCTGTCCAAGAGGCTCTTAAATACCCCTAATGTTTAAGCCTCCACCACCATCCCTGGCAAGTCATTCCAGGCACCCACAACCCTCTGTGTAAAAAAACTTACCCTGATGTCTCCCCTAAACTTCCCTCCCTTAACTTTGTACATATGCCCTCTTGTGTTTGCTATTCGTGCCCTGGGAAACAGGTACTGGCTATCCACCCTATCTATGCCTCTCATAATCTTGTAGACCTCTATCAAGTCCCCTCTCATCCATCTATGCGCCACAGAGAAAAGTCCCAGCTCTGCTAACCTTGCCTCATAAGACTTGTTTTCCAATCCAGGCAACATCCTGGTAAATCTCCTTTGCACCCTCTCCATAGCTTCCACATCCTTCCTATAATGAGGTGACTAGAACTGAACACAATACTGTAAGTGTGGTCTCACCAGAGATTTGTAGAGTTGCAAGAGTAGACCTCTCTTCTCTTGAACTCAATCCCCCATTAATGAAGCCTAGCATCCCATAGGCCTTCTTAACTACCCTATCAACCTGTGCAGCGACCTTGAGAGGATGTATGCATTTGAACCCCAAGGTCCTGCTGTTCATCCACACTCTTAAGTAACCTACCATTAACCCTGTACTCAGCCTTCTGGTTTGTCCTTGTCTGACCCTGGGAGTGTATGATGGGGTGATATGGAGGGAGCCTTACTCTGTCTGACCCCAGCAATATGGGCCAGATGGAGAGCGCCTCCCTTTTTGCCTGAGACGCAGACGCCTTGCCTTTCCTCAGCCGGCCACCCATGAGGCCTAATGCCCCCTTACCTGCTGTCGCCAGCTCTGCCAGACAGATGAGGTGCAGGTACTTTGGCACCTTTATGTATGGCAGGTAGGGATCCAGACACAGGAAGGTGAGGTTGGTGATCATCGTCACAAAGGTACAGAAGAAGAGGAGGCGGCAGATGAAGTTCCTGCCATTGAAGATGCAGACGTGCTCCCCTGGCCTCTCACTCCAGTACCCATAGAGGGCCACCAGGATGAACATAATCAGCGACGACACCTGCCCAGGGGAATTAGGTATTGGTATTGGAATTGGTGTTATTATTGGTATTTGAATTGTATTGAAATGGATTTGGAATTGGTGTTGGTATCGGCATTGAAAATAGAATTTGAATCGGTGTTGGTATTGGATTGGAATTTGTATTGATATTAACATTGATATTCATATTGGTTTTGTACTGGAACTGGAATAGATATTGGCATTGTATTGGAATTGAACTTTGAATTGGTATTGATATTAGTATTGATTGATACTGGTATTCGTATTAGTACTGGTATTGATATATTATTAGTATTGGAAATATTGTCAATATTTGTATTGATATTATTAATAGCATTGATATCGGTATTGGAAACTGAATTGGTATAGATATTGGTATTGATATTGTTGGTATTGGAAATTATATTATTATTGATGTTACAATTGTTTTGATATTGGTTTTAGTAATGGTAATACTCAGCAGAGCCTTGAGATGATCGTGGTTGGTCTGTTTCATTGCTTTATTGGTGCGGCGAGTTTGCAACACTACAATGCTCCATGCGGCCAGTCTAAAATGAGAGTGTCCGCGACGGGACGGTACTTCTGCACCGTGACAGTGTTACGGACGGTGTGTTCACTGTAGGATAATGTTCCAGATGGTGTGTGATGGACGTAACGGGGAACCAGTAGTTTGAGTTCGGTTGGGGGGGGGGGGTGCCTGGCGTCCTATTTCTAATGGGACAATGTTGCAAATGGTGTGCGTGGGACGCAACAGTGCCACAGTCGGTCCCCCAGACTGTGTCTCCTACCAGCAGGAAGAGGCGCCCCTGATTCAGGCGGTCGTGTATCCAGAGCCAGGCCCAGAGCATCTTCTCCTTGGCCCACATTCCTCTCTCGTCCGGTGTCACGCCCGGCTCCTCCCGTCCCGGCCCCATTTTCTGGCTCCCGTCGGCTGGACGAATAACGTGGCCACAGATCCCTCGGGGGAAGTTCCTGGAGTCGAGGAGGTGGGGTAGGATGGGCTCCCACACTTTAAACCCTTTCTCCATCCTCACCTTAGGCTCCTGCTGACGTCAGCGGAGATGGTAACAGAGGCCTGTCGACGTCACGAAGCAGCCCCCGCCCTCCTCCACCGCATCATTGCTCCTCCACTTCTCCCGCCTCAGTTAACCCTCCCCTCTTTCCCCCCTCCTCTCTCTGTTACCACACCCTTATTCCTGCACCTCATCTTCACCCCTTCTCTCTCCCCTCTTCCTCCCCTCATTTATCCCTACACTCCCCTCTTCCTGCCCTCATCTATCCCTACACTCCCACTCCCCTCATCTAACTCCACATCGCCGCCCTCCTCCTGGTCCCTTCACCCACCTCTCCTCTCCCGAACCCTCCACCCTCTCCTGCTCTCCTCTTTATTCCCCTCCATCTTCCTTCCGAACCCTTCCCCCTCCTCGTCCCTCACCATTTCCTGGTCTAACTCTTCCCGCTCACCGATCCCTCGCCCCACCTCCTCGCCACTGCAACTACCTCTCTCCTCTGCCTGTTCGTCCCACTCCTTCTCCTCACCGGCCCATCCCGTTCTGCCCTCCTCTCTTTCTCCCGTTCTGCCCTCCTCTCTTTCTCACCCTCCCTTCACCTGCCCATTACCTCCTCCCCTTCCTCATCGCTTCACCTACCCGCCCGCTCTGCGCCTCCTCCCTCTCCTCAGCATATCGTACACCCATCGATCTAACTCCCACCCCCACTCGTCCCTTCCTCATCCTTCGGCCGCTCACATATCCAGCCCTATGCCTCCCTCTCCTCTCTATGGGAGGCGCTGCCTCAAGGAGTAATATCACAGATTCCCACCGTTCGGGCCGTGCCATCTCTTTGCAGCTCCCATCGGACAAGCGGTGCAGAAACCTGAAGTCCCACACCACTCGGTTCAGGAACAGCTACTCCCCTTCAACCATTCGGTTCTTGAACCAACCTACACAAACCTAAACACTACCTCAGTACAGTGACACTTGGACTGCAATGGACTTGTTTTTTTAAAAACTTTTATTCTGATTGTGTTCTAGCTTGTAAAAGATCGTGTAGAATTTACATTTAGGACATTTTTCTTCTTGTGAACGTTGTGAATCTGATGCTCTGTTCCTGTGCTGCTGCTGCTGCGAGTTTCAGCGCGCAGCGGGTTCCTGAGGCCGAACGTGCTGGCACCGGTTCGCTCACAGGAAGTGCATCCGGTACTGGGGGTTCTGGGGAGGCAAAAGAAGAGAGAGGGTGACTGAAAGGGGGTAGCCGGGATTTATGAAAGGAGGTGCACAGAGAGGGAGAGAGATATGGGGGAGGGAGAGTTGGGGTGGGACAGGAGGGAGAGGGAGAGGTAGATGGAGAGGGGGAGATTGATAGGACAATGGAGGCATGTTGAAGACCCCGTAGCCCTCTCAGGAGTGTGGGGAGGGTATTCTAGGACCGATGACAGCAGAGTGAGGATGGGATACTCACAGAAACGGTGGACAACCGCTGTTCCTGCCGCCGGGGTATGGACTCCAGCTTCAGCATCGCCATCGGCTGGACGTCCTCAAAGCGGGATTTCAATTTCCCTGGAGGTGGATGAATGCAGAACAGCTTCAGGCTTTAGTCCTACTTTATCTTCAGAGCACAATGCACCCTCTACCTCCATCCTCACCTGCCAATCTCACTCTATCTCCCTCCCCCATCCATTCCTCCTCAACACCAATCCCTCTTCCACCCTTCATATCCCACCATCTTCACGGGCCTCTCCTTACCTGTCTTCTTAAAACCTCTCTTCCTCTCCGACCTTCAGCTCACCAACACCACTCCCTCCCCTCTCCTCAATCTCTCCCTGAATATACTCACCCCTCCCCTCAATGCCTCCCTCTCCAAGAGAACCTTCCTCTATCCCCATCCATCCACAGACATCCCCCACTCCACATAGTCTGTACTCCTCCTCAAAACTCCTCTCCCTCTCCAACCCTCACCTGAATCCCTCACACCATCCGTCCCTCCCTATCCTTCTCTCTCCCACCCCACGATCCATCGCCTGACCTCTCCAGCCCTGCATACCTCCTCAAAACCTCTCTTCCTCTCCACCTATCCAACACCACTCCCTCCCCTTCCACCCTCCATCTCTCTCATCATCCATCGACAGCCCTCCTCCAATCCGCATACTCTCTACCCATCTCCTCAGCTTCTCTCTCTTCCTCTCTCTGTCCTAACCATCTCCAATCCCTCTGACCTCACCCTCCCCTCCCTAAACACATTCGCTCTCACTCCCCACCCCTCTACTTCCTGCAGACCCTCCCTCCCTCTCAACACAGCCCTCCTAGCTGACTCCACCCATCCCTCCCATTTAACTCTTCCCCAAACTTCCTCCCCCTACAACACCTCACCATCCTTTTTCAATCCCTCCCCCTCTCCATTTAATCCTTCCTTCTCACTCTCCCTGCCCATCTAACTCCTTCCTCTCTCCCCATTTCTTCCCATCTTCCTCCCTCCCTATCCTTTTCCGCTCCCCTTTCCTTCTCTCCCAGTCCTTATCTAACCCCTCCTCTTCACCTCTTCCTTTTCTTCCCTTTCCCTCGTATCAACCCTTTTCCTTAACTCTGTCTAACCTCTCTCCTATCCCACTCATAACCCCATCTCTCCGCCCTCTCTTCCCCCACTGTCCCATTCCCTTTAATTCCAGCCCACGTCCCTCCCCGAAACTTCTATCTCTCTCTCTCGGAGACGCTTACCTGCCTCGGGCTGGAATGACTTGTTGTCCGCAGACCCGACCTCGGACACGCCCAGGCTCTCCCGCCCCTCGTTGTCCGTCTCGTCCTCATCCTCCTCGCCTCTTCTCCAGACCCTCCACGCCTCCAGCACCCAGGGTAGGAGGCAGCAAGCCAGCAGCGCCCAGCCGTTTGCCAGTAACAGGGCGGCGAGCGGTGAATCGTCCCAGGCGTCGCGGTAGGGAATCCAGGATGGTCGGCGCTCGCCGCGCAGGTAGGCGGCCAGGCAGGAGACCCAGACGGCGGCAGAGAGGGCAGCGGCTACCAGCAGATAGCCGGCCTCCCTCCTCCGCCGGCGGGGGCCCCGCCGGAGCAGCCTGAGGAGAGCGGCCAGCGACAGCACCAGCCCGGTCGCCAAGAGCACCATCACATAGACCAGAGAACCCACGAGGTCGCTCTTGGCCACCGAACAGGGGTTCTGCCCTGGCACGGACTTCAGTGGCCGCGCCCGGACAGTCGACGTGATCAGCCACACCGCCTTGATCAGACACTCCACCAGGAAGAGGGTGAGGGCGGCTAGCAGGCAAAGCGGGGACGTTGTGCCGCCGCCCCGCCGCAGCAGGAGCCCTGCCTGGACGCATAGGCTGGCGAAACAGAGGGCGGGCACGGCACCGAGGAGGAAGCGCCGGGCCGCACAATTGTCGGCATGCGGCTTCACCACGAAAGCGAAGCTGAGCGCCAGACAACCCCAGGCGCCGGCCGCCAACATCACCCGCAACGCCGGTAGCGACAACGCCTTCCACCGTGCAGCCGAGCTGCGGCCCCGCGAGCAGAGGGTCAGCGCCAGAAGGGCCACCGTCAGTCCGGCGCCCAGTGCCAACCCCGCCACTGCTAGCGCCTCGACCAGGATACCCCAACCTTCCTTTAGGTTACACAGGCTGTGGTAGATCCAGTTCAGGTCCCGGCGGCAGCCGGCCGGAGCTCTAGCCATGGGGAGTGTGGTGGACAGGGGTTCGCGGAACCTGCTGGGTGACAGAGAAGGGGATCAGATTATGGAGGCAGACAGACGGGAGGTGTTCCCCTGTCCCACTAAGAATCCACATGCAGACGCACGCTGTGACTCGTCACTGATTACACCTCGACATTAGCAATAATGCGTCTTAGTTATGGCGGGACACCAAAGGCAAGTCTGTCTTAAGTTTCACCCGAACAAAAGCTACGCCCCCGTTATAGTCTGTCGCATTACACCCTAATGCAAGCTACGCTCCATCGCAAATTACACCCCGACAGAAGCTAGTTAAGAGGCACAAAATTGCTCACTATACCCCAAGTGAGACCTCAACAGTGCTTTATAAACCCTCAACATCACACCCTTGCTTTTATGTTCTAGTCATAGTCGGTTGTAAATTACATCCAGGCTCAAACAACAGTCGATAAGACAGGAAGAGGATTAGGCCGTTCGACCCATCGAGTCTAGTCCGCCACTGCATCATGGCTGATTTATAATCCCTCTCAACCACATTCTCCTGGCAACTGTCCGTAACCCTCGCCACCCTTACTTGGGCGCAAAACCATCAACTCCGTCATCCAAGTCATTGACATACAACGTGGAAAGAAACAGGCCAACACGGACCCCTGCAGAACACCACTGGTCACCAGCAGACAACCAGAAAAGGCTTGTTGTCTCCTGCCAATCTTCCTCTAAGACAGTACCTTTCCTGCCATACCATGGGCTCTTGTTAAGCAGCCTCGTGTACAGCACTTTGTCAAAGTCCTTCTGAAAATTCAAATTAAGAACATCTCTTGACACTCTTTTGTCTACCCTAATTGTTATTTTCCTGTTCTCCTGCTTTTCCCCTCTAAAATTTGATGTCCCGAAAACAGTCTGTGCCTTTATTCCTTCTGCCGATGTGCATGACCGAGCACTTACCTCCATTAGTCCGCAAACTTGGCCGCAAAGCCGGCAATTGCTTCATCCAGATCACTGAACACATAACGTATAACGAAGCTGTCCAAACACGGGCCCCTGGGGAGCACCACTAGTCATTGAGAGCTAACCAGAAAAAGGCCCCTTATTCCCAATGTTTGACTTCTACCAGTCAACCAATTATTTATCCATGGTAGTATCTTTCCTGTAATACCATGGGCTATTTAGTAAAGCAGACTCATGTGCAGCACCTTTTCAAATGCATTCTGAAACTCCAAGTAAACAACATCTACTAACTCTCCTTTGTCGGTCCTGCCAGTTATTTCCTTAAACAATGCCAACTGATTTGTCAGCCAAGATTACAGCACACTATGCTGTAATCCATCCAATCCAGGTGATTTATCTGCCTTCAGACTTTTCAACTTCCCAAACATCTTCTCCTTAATAATAGCAACTACACTCACTTCTGCCTCCGGACACTCAAACTTTTGGCACTCTGCTGACGCAGAATACTTAGAGTTCATCCGCCATTTCTTTGTCTCCTCCCCCACCCATTACTACCCCTCCAGCGTCATTTTCCAGTGGCCCAATATCTACTCTCGCCTCTATTTTGTTCTCTATGTATCTGGGGGAGGGGGTCTTCTGCTATCCTCTTTGGGATTGTTGGCTAGCTTACCCCCATATTTCATCTTTTCTCCCCTTACAGCTTTTTTAGTTGCCTTCTGTTGGTTTTTTGAAAGTTTCCCAAATCCTCGAACTTCTCACTATTTTATATTCTAGTATAAAAAATTATGTTCTAGAGAGAGGGAGAGTTGTGAACGGTCTTAACTCTTTCATTTCCACAGATTAACTCCTTCATCCCCAGCCCCACTACTTCTGGTTACACGAGGCAGGACCATAATTGGATTAACCCCATCATTCCCAGCCCCACTGCCCCTAGTTACGCTGGGCAGACTGCAATTGGATTAACTCCTTCAGTCCCACTGTCACTTCGAGAGACTGACGGACGAGAGAGAAAGGGAGAAGGGGCAATGGGTGGGAGGAAGGGAGAGTATGAAAGAAGTGAGGGGGTAAAAGCGAAAGAGAGACACACACAGGGTGGACAGTGGGAGAAATAAAATGTGACAGCTGGGGAGAGACAGAGAGTGGGATAGAGTGGTGGGGTTAGAAGAGAAAAGGGGGGAGAAAATGAGTGAGGGTGAGACAGAAAAAGTGGAAGAGAGAGAGGAAGAGTGAGTAATGGAACGGGAAAGAGAAAAACAGGAAAGGAGAAATTGTGGGAGAGAGAGGGTGGAAGAGACTGAGTCAAAGTGGGAGAGAGGGGAAACTGTTTAGAATCGGTTAGAAAGAGAAGGAGAGAATAAATTGAAGAAAATGAGGCTGGGAAAGAGATTGTGGGAGAGATTGGGGCAAAGTGGGAGAGAGCTGGGGAGAGCAATCAATAAAGAGGGAGAGTCAAAGAGAGGAGGCATTATGGGAGAGAGGTGAGTGGAGAGAGTCAGAAAGCAAGAGACAGGAGGAGAGAGCAAGAAAGTGGGAGTGAGAGAGAGAGAAAGGAGACAGGCACTGTGAGTGGGAGAAACGGGAAGTGAAAGAGTGAGCGTGGAAAGAGAGACTGGGAGTGTGGGGTTGAGAAAGGGAATGAGAGAAGTGGAGAGATAGCTAGAGTATGGGTGATTGGGGAGGGAGAGTGGCAGAGAGTCAGCTAGAGAGGGAGTTTGACACTGGGGGGTTGTTGGAAAAGAAGTTTGTTGGAGGAAGTATGCGGGAGGAATGATGGGTGATTGAGGGCGAAATGGAGAGGAGGTGTGACAGCGTAACAATGGAGATGGCATTTCAGAGAGAGAGGAGATTGGAAAGAGAGCTTGAGAGCGATGGATGAAACACTTGGACAGAGGGAAAGATGGTTTGGTGGGGGAGACTGGGGGGAAGAGGAGCAGATGGGCTTAGTCTGACTTTTGGCAAGAGAGGGGTTGAGAGAAAGCGTGAAAAAGAGTGAGAGTTTGACGGAAAGAGAGTTTAATAGGGAGCGAGATTACAGAGGGAAAGAGAGAGTTTGGCTTAGTTTGACATTTGCTAAAGTGTGCCGAGAGAGCGAGAGAAAGACTGCTTCACAGAGAGACAGGAAAATGAAAAGATAGATAGTTTGACAGAGGGAAAGTATGATGAGTGTTTTAGGCAGGAAAAAGCAGAGGGGGACTATTTAAACACGGCAGGGACGGAGGACAACAAATGTGTGTGAGATGGTTTGATGTTTGACAGAGAGAGAAGGAGGGGAAGAGCGAGATTGGGTTTGAGAAGCCATTTGACAGAGGTGGCTTGATGTTGATGCAGAGAGAGAAGGGGGAAAGTTTGTGGTTTGACAGAGGGTCAGAGAGTAATGGGGAAGATGGGTGACAGAAACGGAAAGGACAGAAAGAGAGTGGGAGAGACACTGACAGAGAGAACAGAAAGAAATGGGGGAGGGAGCAAGAGAAAAAGGGAAAGAGAGAGAGAGACACAGGGGAACATGGAGAAGGATACAGAGAGAGAGAAAAAGTGCGATGGTGATAGTTGACGGGAAAGGGATGTCAGGGAGTGATAGGGAGAAATGGGAGAGAGTGACAGAGAGGGATAGGGAGAAAACGGGAATTTATGACACAGGAGTTTATAGAGGAAAAGAGTAGGGCTCGGTTTGACAGAGATAGAGGGAGAAAATGAGTTAGTTTGAAAGAGGGAGAGGGGAAAAAGATTTAGCTTGAGAGAGGGAGGGTGTGACAGAATAGGTGAGTTTCAGATGGGGAGAGAAATAGAGAGTTTTATGTTTGAGAGAGCAAGAGATAGATCGACAGTGTGACAGAACAATTTAGTTTGATGGTTTGACAAGAGGGAGAGAAGCGACTGTGTGAAGCTGTCAGAAGAAGTGTAAGCGAGAGGGGAGATAGGGAAAAGGGAAGGGAAGGGAGAAGAAGGGTGAGCGGAGGGTCGGAGGTTATGTGTGTACTCACGGACTATGCGCTCTCTCTCTCTCTTTCTCTCTGCCTCACACAGGCTCCCAGCCGCCGCTCCGAGATACTGACAACTCCCAGCCCAGGAAGAACTGGGATTGAATGGGGGGGGGGGAGGAGCAGAGAAGGCGGGTGTGGCGGGGTGGAGGTGCAATCTCCTGTTTCCCCTCCACTCCCCCACACACACGTCCCGAGGCACCCAGATACAGACAGCTGGACGGCCCACAGCTGGAGAGGCAGTCTCGGCCTGGAGAGAATCCTGGCCCTCCCTCATCTCCCCTCCATCCCTCTCCACACCCTCTTCCTCACTCCTTTATCCCCATCTCCCTCATCCGTTCGTCCTTTCCTCATTCCTCTCTCGCTCATCTCTCCCTCAACGCTCTTCCAGCTCTCTCTTGCTCATTCCTCTTTTAATACTCTCTCTGGAATCTCCCCTCCCTTCTTCGTACCCTTCGTCAACCCTCTCCCTCATACCTCCTTCCTTGTCTCTCCATCATCCCTCTCTTCCTATCCCTCCCACCCTCCCTCATCCTCTCATCCGTCCCTCTCTCTCCGCCTCTCGTCCCTCTCTGCTCTCACCCTCACCCCTCCCTCCACCCCTCCTGATCCCTCTCTCCTTCATTGCTACCCCATCCTTCTCACCCCGAAACGCCCCTCCCCCCACGTCCTACACTCTCGTCCCGTCCACTCCCAGAGCACATGGACCGAGACTGCAATAGGTGGGAACCTGTGTCACCGCTCCAGAGGTGGCTTGCTGCCCGCCGCAGGAATCCGGGAGATTGTTCCCGCAAGGCGCGGTGTCTCATCGACGACATCAGGCCCGCCTTAAACTGTCTCCTCTTAACCACTAACCCTCGATTATGTTTAATTGCTGGCGTGCGCGTCAGAGGCGTGGCTCAGAACTAAAATTATTTAACTGCGTGGGCAGAAGGTGTTAATTTAATTTAATGGTTCAGTTTATAGGCCGAATGGGCTGTTCTATGTTCTAATAACCTTTCGAAATACATTAGTTCAAAGTTGAAAGTCATTTTTTATATCAAAGTACCATATACAGCTTGAGAAACATTTCCTTACCAGCAAGGGGAAAAGTAAATACTGTACAAGAAAACTTTACGGAAAACTATACGTAAACAAATATTGAAAATTAACTAATGTGCAAAAGAAGACAAACTGTAGAAATAAAAATAATGACGAGAAAATCTGCAGATGCTGGAAATCGAAGCAACACATACAAAGTGCTGGAGGAACTCAGCAGGCCAGGCAGCATCTATGGAAAGGAGTAAACAGTCGACGGTTCAGGCCGAGACCCTAGATGCTGCTTAGCCTGCTGAGCCTCTCCAGCGTTCTGTGTGTGTTAAGTAAAAAAAATAATAATACTGAGAACATGAGTTGTAAAGAGCCCTTGAGGGTGAGTCTGTAGGTTGTAGAATCAGTTCAGAGCTGACGTTAATGAAGTTACCCACGTCGGTACAAGAGCCTGATAGTTGAGGTGTAATAACCTGGCGGTCTACGGTAGCGCAGCGGTTGGCGCGATGCGAGTACAGCTCGGAGCGTTTCGGAGTTCGATTCCGGCTCCGTTCAGTGAGGCGTCTCTCCCTGTGCGTCCACCGCGTGGAATGTGTGGATTTTCCCCGGGCACCTTCCAAAGGCGCGCCGGAAATGTGATAGTATTTCCAGGGGTCCCGGGGAGCTTGTTAATATGTACAGGGGTCTCTGGGAGTATGTTATATATTTACAGAGGGACGCAGGGAGTATGTTAATATTTATAGGGGGACAGGAGAGTGTGCTAATATTTACAGGGGTCTCCGGGAGTGGGTTAATAATGCAAGAGACGATTAGGCAGGTAACTTTCATGGATAAGTGGACCATAAACTTTCAGAAACCTGATGGCGGTGGGGAAGAAACTTTGAGCCTCCTGTACCTAGTCCCGGATGGTAGTAATGAGGAGGGGGTATGTCCCGGATGGTAGTAATAAGGAGGGGGTATGACCAGGATGGTGAGGGATGCCGCCTTCTTGATGCACCTGTCCGGCTGGGAGACCAGACCTAACACCTTATCCCCAGGTGCGGATTCTGCGGCTCTTTAAAAAAGAGGATCAAAAAGTCCTGACCCGCTCGCTCGGTCTTCTTACAATCTAAAAGGTAAGTACCTTTGGCTTCCCCAGTCGCTAGCGGAGTCTTCGCCCACAGTGATTTAACGCCCCCTCGGGCATGGGTTTCGCAAAAGTGCGGAGTTTTATTGAGAGACTTGCGATTTCCCCCAATACACCGACACTCCCTCATCAAGAGCCACAGGCAGTCGCAGACAAAACACCCAGACGCTGGAGGTTAGGGGATAACCCAGACGGGAGGGAATGTTTGGCAGATCAGGTGATGCCTGTGGGGTTGGGGGGGGCGAGGGGTTGTGAAGACAGAGGCAGAGAGAGAAGAAAAAAAGAGAGACAAGCAGATAGAAAGAGAGAGAGAGAGGGACACATAGATAGAGTCAGAGACAGAGAGAAAGAGAAGGAAGGAGGGAGACAGAGACAAAGAGAGAAAAACGGGCAAACAGACGAACAACGGGGGACCCAGCAAGGTAAGCAGCGTGTGTGTGTGTGTGTGTGTGTGTGTGTGTGTGTGTGTGTGTGTGTGTGTGTGTGTGTGTGTGTGTGTGTGTGTGTGTGTGAGAGAGAGAGAGAGAGAGAGAGAGAGAGAGAGAGAGAGAGAGAGAGAGAGAGAGAGAATAAGAGAGTGGGAGGGAGGTTGAAAGAGGGAGAGGGGAAGATTTACAGAGAGAGATTGAGAGGGAGGGAACAACGCACACAAAATGTAGAGGAACTCAGCAAGCTAGGCAGTCGACGTTTCCGGCAGAAGCTGTTCCTGAATCGTTGAATATGTGTCTTCATCCTCCTGTACCTCCTCCCTGATGGTAGCAATAAGAGGGCATGTCCAGTGTGATGGGGGTCCTAAATGATGGATATTGCCTTCTTGAGGTGTCGCTACTTAAAGATGTCCTGGGAGGTGAAGCTGACTGAGTTCACAATTTTCCCTCTGCTCCTCCTCCTTTACCCCTTCTCCTCTCCCTCTTCTCCCCCACCCATTTCTCTCCCACTCCTTATCTCCCTCATTACCCTCCCTGCCACTGAGGACATTTTCAATACACTGTGTCTCAAGAACGCAGCATCCATCACAAAGGACTTGAACCATCCGGGGCATGCCCGCTTCTCATTAACTAGCATCAGGGAGGAGGTACGGGAGCCTAAGCAGCCACCCTCAAACGCTTCAGGAAACCTTCATCCCATCCACCATCAGATTTCATCAGAGGAACCTCACTGTTCCTCCTGAAACTACTAATTAATATTTATAACGTATAATGATTTTTATGTCTTGTACTGTACTCTTGCCACAAATAGCAAATTTCACGACGTATGTCAGTGATAATAGACCTGATGTTTATTCTCTCTCTATTTCACATCTCTTAATCTCTCTCTCTCTCTCTCTCTCTCTCTCTCTCTCTAAAACTCGCTCTTAATCTCTTGCTCTCAATCTCTCCCTCTCTCTTTTAGCAACATGTGCATGCTGAATGTAAACCCGAAGGTATTCTAAGGATAGTAAACTATGAAATCCAATTTGTTGTTCATTATTTAAAAGAAATAAAATAATGCACAATAAATAGTTTATTTCTCATATACTATGCGACAGCATGTAATAATATCAATATTTTCACATGTTATTAACGTTGTTTGAAATGGTCAATCATTACAAAGCTAGATGACAAAAGATCCAGATAGGTATTTTAACACGTCTCTGTTTGCGATCGGAAGATTTGTTTTTCAGAATGATTATTTGGTGGTTTCATTCTGCCTTCTCGACTCTCATATAGTGGAAGGCAGGGTTTTATTTTGACAGATATTCATCAAGACAAAATAATGTCACTTAACTGGGATGCAACAGCCCGGTACATCTTGACAGAAAAATGGCATATCCTGGCGTTAAAAAAGTATAGCCTTGGGCTTCGGGCTTAACGATTTCCACATCCCTGCATGGTGGCAGCTGAGAACATGCCAGACCTGTTACCAGCTGCAGAGAGTATATTATATGAAATGAAAGTAGATTAGGTGATGCAATCTGGTTAATTTGTTGAAACTTGAAATATAACTTTAAGATGTTGAAATATACTTAACATGCCAACGTGAAGGGTGACAACCTTTTGTGCATAGTTTAAATTCCTTTGTGCTCTAGTAGCCAAAGATGTGAACATTGCTCAATCTCTCTCTCTCTCAAACAAGAGAAAATCTGCAGATGCTGGAAATTGGAGCAACACACACAAAATGCTGGAGGAACTCAGCAAGCCAGGCAGCACCTAGGAAAAGAGTACAGTCGACATTTCGGGTTGTGGAAATCGTTTAGCCCCTCTTAGCGGCAAGTAAGAAATCAATCACCAGAAAGTGGCTAAATGCGTTAGAAGATTGGCATGAAATTATTTTGGAAATATTTAAAATGGAAAAAATGACCTACTCTTTGAGAATTCAAAAAGAAAAATTTAATCAAATTTGGAATAAATGGATTGAATTTATAACCCCAAAGCGAGCAGACTCTGGTTGACTCTCCTAATGATTTATACTGCTTTTCTCATCAACACAGTAATATTGCTAATGTAAGCACCCTTGGTTCGATTGTTTACTGTTTTTTTTGAAAATAGGGAATTAACACAAGTAAAGGAAAAGATTTGGGAAAGGGGAAAAATATGAAAAAATTAAGTAAATCAGTACATAGGGATTGGATAATTATGTTTCGGGGTGGAGCAAACATGAACGAGTTAGGATATAAAATCCTACAATGGTAGTTACATAAGGTTACATATAATATTTTGGACCAGAAGTAATGGTTCAGAAGAGATACATGGAAATTATTATTAATCCACTATTATTACTATTTTTCTTAACAATTATTGTCATTGCTTAGTCTAATAGGGTGGAATTACAACTGCACATAATTATCTATTTAAGTGCCTTATTACTTTTATATTATCTCAATATGTACTTATGAATGTATAAAAAATTATAGATTAAAATTAAATTTTTTTAAAAATAGGGAAAAAAGGAAATCATTTAGCCCGAAGGCCCAAGGCTATCCTTTTTTAATGCCAGGATATGCCATTTTCTGTCTAGACGTACTGGGCTTTATTTATTGTGCATTATTTTATTTTTTATAAACAATGAACAACAAATTGGATTTGGTAGTTTACCATCCTTAGAATAACTTCGGGCTTACATTCAGTGCACACATGTTGCTAAAAGCGAGAGAGGGAGAGATTGAGAGCAAGAGATTAAAAGTGAGTTTTAGAGAGAGAGAGAGATTAAGAGATGTGAAATAGAGAGAGAATAAACATCAGGTCTATTATCACTGACATACGTCATGAAATTTGCTATTTGTGGCAACAGTACAGTACAAGACATAAAAAATCATTATACGTTATAAATATTAATTAGTAGTTCCAGGAGGAACAGTGAGGTAGAGTTCATGGGTTCATGGTCCACTCAATAATCTGATGGTGGATGGGATGAAGGTTTCCTGAAGTGTTTGAGGGTGGGTGTTTAGGCTCCCGTACCTCCTCCCTGATGGTAGTTAATGAGAAGTAGGCATGCCCCCGATGCCACGTTCTTCAGACACAGTTTTTTGAAAAATGTCCTCAATGGCAGGGAGGGTAATGAGGGAGATAAGGAGTGGGAGAGGAATGGGTGGGGGGAGAAGAGGGAGAGGAGAAGGGGTAAAGGAGGAGAGGCAGAGGGAATGTTGTGAACTCAGTTAACTTCATCATGTGACCTAGCCTCCACACCACCCAGGACATCTTCGAGAAGCGATGCCTCAAAAAGGCAACATCCATCATTTAGGATCCCCATCACCCAGGATATGGCCTCTTATTGCTACCATCAGGGAGGAGGTACAGGAGCCTGAAAACACATATTCAACGATTCAGGAACAGCTTCTTCCCCTCAGCCCACAGAGTTCTGAATAGATATTGAACCCATGAACACTACTTCACTACTTTTTTGTACTACTCATTTAACTATTGTGTGTGTTGCGTCACGATGGTTGTTGCATTGTGTCTTGTGGGTAGTGCTCGTTGCTCTCACTTTCAGCTTCCACCACTGGCTAGCAGTATTGTGAAAAGGGCAGCCGAGTGTGTAAGACTCTCCCTGCCAATGCATAGCTTCTCCAACAGCAAGCTCCATGTACTGCCTCCTCGCTGGCGACAAATGGAATCTGAACTCCTTTTGGACTCAAGCTGAACTACGGAGGATGGGTAGGAGGTCTGGCCCACCGGCCTGTGGACACGCCCTGGTACTCGTGAACCAGATCCCCAGCTAAGTAGCTTGCCTTGGGAGAGGCGAAGGCTAAGGGAGTAAACCCAGACAGCAATTCCCGAGTGGCGCCCCTAAGGCAGTTGGACATCATTGAACATCCTTCAGCCAAACTGGTGCCAAATGTATTGCTTCATAAGCTTTCCTTTGGACCACACTGGTATGGCCGAGAGGAGAATCTTGACAACTGGGTATCTCAGGATCAGCATACCTTCCCATTTCCCATTGGGAAAGAGGAGGGGGAAGGGGGAGGGAGAGGACGAAAGAGTGAGGAGGAAAAGCTGAGTGAGTATAGGAAAGGAGGGGTTGAGGAGATAATGGGAGAGTCTGAAGGGGTAAGCAGAGGGAGGGGAGTGAGTGAGGAGAGAAAATGTGGGGAGGGAGGGAGAGTTGTGAGAGTTGAAGGGGAATGGAGAGAGAGTATCAGAGGGGAAGAAGAGAGAGGGACAGGATGTGAAATGGAATAAAGAGAGAAGAGAGATATTTTGTGCCCCTTCCTCAAGATTTCCAGCATTTCCAGACTGTCTTGTGGATACAATAGATGAATGTTCCTAGTATTAGCACATTGTTAAAGATGCATCCCTGTCACTTAATGTGCAGGTCAGAAGAGATCTTTTTATGTCATTTAACCCTCTGGTTAGTTGTATTGTATATTCATGGATCCTTCCCTCAAGACTGACAAAAGGGGCACACTTCGAATAACGCACACAAAATGGTGGCTGACCTCGGCAGGTCAGGTAGCATCCATGGAGAGGAATAAATAGTAGATATTTTGGGTTGAGACCCTTCATCAGAAAAGTCGACTCTTTACTTCTCTTCATAGATGTTGCCTGGCGGGCTGAGTTCCTCCAGGCATTGTGTGTGTGTGTGCGTGCGTGCGTGTGTGTCTCGATTTCCAGCATCTGCTGATTCTCTTGTGTTATCTTTTGCGTGTCTGCTGCAGTTTGTCCTCAAGGGGCTCTACAAGTTGGGGTGTGCTACCATGGTAAATATGCAATTCTGTAAATTTACCTGACTACATTAAAATGCTAAAGTTAAGTAGGTGATTCTAGCAATTGAAATTGTACATATTGCATAGAACAATACAGCACAGGAACAGCCCCTACGGCCCTCAATGTTGTGCTGAACCAGCAAAAATGTACATTTAAGACCCCCCAACCTACACAATGTCCATATCCCTCCACCTTCCTCACATTAATGTGCCTTGCCAAATGTCTCTTAAAGTCCTCTTACCTGAGTATTTGCCTCTACCACCATACCAGGCAGCACATTCCAGGCAAACACCATTCTCTGAGTAAAAAACTTAACCCCTCACATCCCCCTTTGAACCTACTCCCTCTTACCTTCAATGCATGCCCTCAGGTATTAGAGCTTTCTACCCTGGGAAACAGATATTGTACTCCCTGTCTACACTACTGTATAATCTCATAGACCATTCTCAGATCTCCCCTCAGCCTCCACCACGCCAAAGAAAACAACCCAAGTTCATCCAGCCTCTCACGATAGCACATGCCCTCTAAACCAGGCAGCATCCCAGTAAATGTCTTCTGCACCCTCTCCAGCATCCTTCCTACAGTGCCATGACCAGACTGTATAGACCAGCACAGCAGAGGAACAGGCCCTTCGAACCACAATGTATTTAATCATGCATTGTTATCTTTGTACTGAGAAAATATAAAACAGTGAGATTGTTCTGGACTCACTCCCTCCCCCAAAGATCCCCTGAATAAAAGCATTTATATTTAGTTTCAGTCAGTCACAACATTGTTCTTGGGGCCAAAGACCACTTGGAAATCCAATGGCGGTGGGGACAAAGCCATTCTTCAATCATTGAGTCTGTTTCTTCAGGAACCTGTACCTCCTCGCCGAAGGTAGTAATAAGAGGAGGGCAATATCCTGGATGGTGACCAATTGTTTGCAGTTTTTCTGAGGTATTAACTCTTGAAGATGTCCTCGATGGTGGGGAGGATTGTGCCCATGATGGAGCTGGCCGAGTCTACGACCCTCTGCAGCCTCTTGTGATCCTGCGCATTGGAGCCTCCATACTGGGCGGCTTTGCAGCCAGGCAGAATGCTCTCCACTCTACATCTGCGGTTATCTATTTATTTCTTTATTTTATTTCGACACACTGCATGGAATAGGCCCCTGTGGCCCTTTGACCGGAATCCACGACAACCCTGATTTAACCCTAACCTATGCACGGGACAATTTACAATGACCGATTAACCTACTCGGTGCATCTTTGATCTGTGGAAGGAAACTGGAGAAAGCCAACAGAGAGGACATACAGAGACACCTGACACTGGCATTGAACTGCAAAATTTGCTAGGGTCTTTGGTGATCTCTCAAATTCCTATTGAAGTAGAGCTGCCAGTGTTTCTTCTTTGTGACTGCCTCAGCTTGTTGAGCTCAAGATAGATCGTCCAAGATGCCGACGCTCAGGAACTGAGACTGCCAGGAGAAGCGTAGCTGGTCCCAGTGAGTTTATGGTCTGTTGTGCTCTCCTACTGGGTGGCAGATGACAGTGGTGCAAGAGCCCTTCAGTGTCTAAGCCTGATGGACAGAGTCCCCCTGTTTGAAGACAGTCACTTGCGAAAGAAGAATGTAGAGAGGGAAGAGCAAGATGAAGAACATGTAGAAGTTGTAGCTGAGATATGGGGAGTGTAGAGAGTAGGGTTGGGGGAACGAAGCAACTGAGGAGGTGAGAAGGGGAGCAGGGCACTCAGGGAGGGAAGGGCAGAAGGGTATGTGGGAGAGTAAGAGAATTCAGCTCAGAGATGGTAGACCACCCCTAACAAGTCCCTAAATAACTGCTCGACCCCCTTCCCTCAGCCCCTACGCTAGACTGGGCTCTGAACACAGCAGACTGACTGTAGAGTGATCATCTGTGTTTAATGACAGAATCACCACGGGGTACCACCGGATTTTACAGCAGCAGACTCTCAGACAGAATGAAGTTAACACAACGGGTTGTGTGCGACCTAACACACACACACACGTACTAAAGGGCAGAATGGTAGCTTAGTGGTTAGAATCACACTGGTTCAAATTCCAGTAACGAGTTTCTCCTCCAGGTGCTCTGTTTCCTCCCACATTCCAAAGGCCATAAAACATAGGGGAATTAGACAATAGACAATAGGTGCAGAAGTAGACCATTCGACCCTTCGAGCCCAACAAGTCTGCTTCAGCATTTCATCATGGCTGATCTATTTCACTCTCAACCCCATTCTCTGGTCTTCTCCCTCATAACCTTTTCACGTCCTGACTTATCAAACTCTCCCTTAAATGCACCCAGTGACCTGGCCTGCACAGTTACCTGTGGCAACAAATTCCAGAGATTCACCACCTTCTGGCTAAAGAAATTCCTCCTCATCTCTATTCTAAATGGACGTCCATCTATTCTGAGGCAGTGCCCTCTAGTCCTAGACTTCACCACAGGAAACATCCTCTCCACATCCACTCTACTGAAGCCTTTCAACATTCGATAGGTTTCAATGAGGTCCCTCCTCACTCTTCTAATTTCCAGCAAGCACAGACCAAGGAGCATCAAATGCTCCTCAAATGATAGGCCTTTCATTCCAGGAATCTTTTTCATGAACTTTCTTTCTTTATCAATCTTTTTATTAGTTAAATAAAAACTACATATATATAAACAAGAATAAACAAGAGGAGAATTATCACAAATATCTATATCAATAACAGTTCGAATAAAAGGAAAAATAAACATTATCAAGATCAAACAAAGTATTAATCTACTGGTGTATAATAAAGAGAAAGGCAATTGATTCTCCTATTATCCATAAAAGAAAAAAATATAAAGAAACTTTTATAAATTGAAATGTACAGGAAAAAAACCCAAAACACAAATAAAAACAAAAAAAAAAAGAAAGAAGAACTGGGCAGCTCAAACTGAGAGTGAAAGCAAAAAAAAACAAGGAAACACTTTCTGATGAAATCCAAAACTTCAAAAAGGTAACTAGAAGGGCCATAAGTCAGAGCATATGAAAATATTGAATAAAAAGGTCGCCAAGTTTTGTTAAGTTTAGAGTATATATCAAATGTCTGACTTCTTATTTTCTCTAAACTTAAACAGGACGTAATGGAGGTAAGCCAATAAATAACTAGGTGGATTAGAATCCTTCCATTTAAGCAAAATGGCTCTCCTTGCCAATAAAGTTGTAAAAGCTATCATCCATTGAATGTAACACAGGAAAAACAGAAATATCTCCTGCTTCTGATGGAATAATCCCAAAAATTGCTGTAAGTAAATTTGGTTGTAGATCCAAATTCAGAACCTTTGATAAAGTTTTAAAGACTTCTTTCCAAAACTTATCTAACGATGCAAGACCAGAACATATGTGTTAAAGTAGCCACCTCAATATTACATCTATCACAAATAAGATTAATATTAGAAAAAATATGGGCTAATTTTTCCTTTGACCTACGTGCCCGATTCACTACCTTGTACTGTATCAAGGAAGGACGGGCACAAGTTGAAGAAGTATTTACCAAATGAAAAATTTATCCTATTGATTATCTGAAAGTGACTTTTGAAACTCCAATTCCCACGCAGATTTAATTTTATCATTTAGATAACATATGCAAATTCAATAACCATTTATAAATTATAGCTATCAGTCCTTTTTGAAATGGTTTGACCTGAAAAAGGGTATCAATAATATTGGGTGAAAAAGCCAAGGGAAACTCTGGCAGTAAATTGTGTAGAAAATTCCTAATTTGTAAATATCTAAAGAAGTGTACATTAGATAGGTCATATTTATCCACTAACTGAGAGAAAGACATTAGACAATTAACAATGAACAAATCTAAAATAGTTACTATTCATCCGGTTTTCTAAATTGAAAAGGTCTGATCAAAAATTGAAGGTTTAAAAAAAATTAAGATGGATTTTACTAGAAAGAACAAAGTTATTAAAGTCAAAGGATCTACAAAATTGAAAACAAATTCTTAATGTATGTTTAATAATAGGGTTAAAATCTCAGCTACCGATCTTAAGAAACAAAAAAGGAAGAGGAGCTCCCAATAAAGAGGCCAAAGAATACCCCTTCACCAAGTTTTCATGAACTACCTCTGAGCCCTCTCCAATGCCAGCACCTCCTTTCCAGCCATTGTTGTAATGCCGATATCTCTGCTGGTGTCCCCTTTCAATCAACCTGGGCCACCTCCACTCTCTCATACCTCTGTAATTCCCTTTACTCCACTGTAATACTGATACATCTGACTTTAGCTTCTCCTTTCAAACTGCAGGGTGAAATATGATGAATGGGTTAGTAGGTTCATACGTCACATGGGTAGAATTGGGTGACACGGGATCGTTCAAAATAAATTTATTAACAAAATGTGTGTTCAATATTCCCTGAGATTCAGAAAGTTTGACATTAATATCACCGGGGTGATTGATAAGTTTGTGGCCTAAGGTAGAAGGAGATGAGTTATTAACTTAAAACTTTCTGAATAATCACAAAGAGTTGACCTGCATGTGCATGTAATGAGAGCTGTATAACCCATCTTCCTCTGCCTTAGGCCACAAACTTATCAAGCACCCATC
The DNA here is from genome assembly GCF_048418815.1 of Hemitrygon akajei. Taxonomy (NCBI): domain Eukaryota; kingdom Metazoa; phylum Chordata; class Chondrichthyes; order Myliobatiformes; family Dasyatidae; genus Hemitrygon; species Hemitrygon akajei. The sequence continues at coordinate 58,655,006 of NC_133147.1, forward strand.
TGTGGACACTTTCTGGAGGTCCAAGATCCATATGCTTCACGACCGCTGGACTAAGTGTGTAAATGTAGGAGGAGACTATGTTGAAAAATAAATGTGCTAGGTTTTCTAAAATTGAATCCTTCTACCTTAGGCCATGAACTTATCAATCACCCTTCGTACAATGCGCAAGGAATTCACTCCATTGGATAGAGACACTTATGTAACAAAATAATTTCATGTCAGAAATTCTCCCAGAGTTTTCTTTAGGACAGCACCTGGGGCATCAACGGATGGCCCGCATCAATGTGGAATCCTGTCATTCCACGTAACTCCTCTCCACACCATCAGCAATTCGCTAAGTCCATCATGAGAGGGTTCGCTGTCAGTAAAGCAGGCAGCCGAAGGTGTTGTAGGGACCCAGGGAGAGAGAAGAGTCTCTCAATGTTGTCGGGTTGGGAAAATTAGCCAGAAGAAAGAAAGTGATTTCATTGGCTATCGAATGTTCTAAACACGAGCTGCGGAAAAGAACACTCAGGGGTTAAGCATTGTCAGTAAGAATTCAACATATTTGTCTGATCTATTCGTGAAGGTAGGATGGGGTCAGTCGGGTGACACAGTAGATGTGGTATACAGTGGATTCTGGTTAACGGGGCCATCAGTTCATCAGGGCAGCCACTTACTTGCAGCAACTGTTAAAGAACAAAAACTAATCGAGAAAATAACTGGTATTCCCTTAATCTATGCTGCTTAACTGAAGCAGGACACTGCTGCCAAACAGTTTCTAACTAGTGTCAGTCACATACACTTACGTGGCCGTTAGACACACTTTGACAATCGACAATCACTTTGAATGTTACAATAAAAGGGGGGGGGGGGGTTGTTGCTCACTGCCGTTTATGCATGGGAGGCAGGGGAACTGGGGGGGGGACTTTTGGGTTCTTACTATTATGAAATGTAATGTTTTAGAAACAAACCAGCAGCAAGAGATTTCACACTGAGTCAGGTTTTAATGTTAAAACCACTAGCTTTATTAATAACCGCTTATAAAATAGTAACTTAACCAAGATAAACTAAAGTTAACAGCGCTATGTGTATATATGTGTATAAATATGGCTCCCAAACTATTGAGCTTGGGAGAACAAGGCTTAGAGTCCTGAAATGGTAAAGTAGGAAAGTTCCGTCATTCAGGTAATAAATGATGGGAGAGAGGTATTTGTAATCCACGTTGTAATGAAGAGAGAAGGTAAGTACGAAGTTGTCCGCAGTTCCCACGTAGGTAAACAAGGTAATAGTCACTGAAGATCTTGTTCGTCAAGTCTTTCCAAATCCACATACGAATTATCACCAAAAGCAACCTGTCACAGGAATATCATCTTCGTGTGGTTACCACACAACATACCCAAGCAAGGGTTAACACACAAGTGGTCCTGTAGGATATCTCAAAAATCCACTCCTGAGGATTATACGATGTGACAGGGGTGCAGTGCTGCCAGAGCTCACCGGAGCGCCGCTCCGACACCTCTGTAAAAAAAAAAGTCAAAATAAACAAGCAGGGAATGATGCACCATCAATAACTCACGCCGAGACTTAGGAAGTAAGATATCGGCTTTTATTGACTGAAGAACAACACTACATCCTGGGGAAAATGAGGGAGAGCAGCAGGCCACAGTCGCCTTTATACAGGGGTCTGTGGGAGGAGCCACAGGGGTAGTCAGCAGGGTCTTGGGAGGAGCCACAGGAGCAGTCAGACAGGTATATCTAGTTCACCACATTCACCCCCCCTTTGTTTAAAAAAATTCCCAAGCATATTTACAGGTTAAGTCGATCAGGTGGTCGAATCGTTCGCTGCGATCTACGTAGCTCCGGCTGCAATTGCACAGGAGCCGGAGGTGATGACGGCACAGGTGCCGGAGGTGGTGTGTGCTCCGAAGGCGGAGAGTGGGTTAATTCTGTCCCAACAGGAGGTGTCAGGGACCCCTCGCGTGTGAGCGAGGGCCCTGGAACAGACGCATACGGAGTCTGTGTGGGGCACGGTGCGTGCGGAGTCACCTCGGGTACAGGGTGCATAGTTACCGTGGACTGCTCGGGGTAGTGGTCTGCTGCCCCGGCGGGCGCCAGGTCGCGGACAGAGACCGTGTCCTCCCGCCCATCAGGCAAGACCACGTAGGCATACTGGGGATTAGCATGCAGGAGGTGAACCTTCTCGACCAGTGGTGAGTACTTATTACTCCTCGCATGTTTACGCAGCAGCACTGGCCCCGGGGACGTCAGCCAAACTGGCAGGGTGGTCCCAGTGACAGACTTCCTGGGAAAAGAGAATAAGCGTTCGTGAGGGGTGGCATTAGTGGACGTACACAACAGGGAGCGGATAGAGTGGAGTGCCTCAGGGAGGACCTCCTGCCATCGGGAGACCGGCAACCCTTGTGACTTAAGGGCTAAAAGTATGGCCTTCCACACTGTGGCATTCTCCCTCTCCACCTGGCCATTCCCCCGGGGATTATAACTCGTGGTGCGACTAGTAGCTATGCCCCTAGCAAGCAGGAACCGGCGCAACTCGTCACTCATAAAGGAGGACCCTCTATCACTGTGGACATAGCAGGGATATCCGAACAGTGTGAAGAGCTGGCGCAGGACTTTGATGACCGACGTGGTAGTAGTGTCGGGGCAGGGAACGGCAAAGGGGAATCGCGAGTACTCGTCAATAATACTGAGAAAGTAGACATTGCGGTCGGTGGAGGGAAGGGGGCCCTTAAAGTCAATACTCAGTCGCTCAAAAGGGCGGGTGGCCTTGACAAGCTGCGCAGTGTCAGGACGGTAGAAGTGCGGTTTGCACTCAGCGCAGATCTGGCAGTCCCTGGTCATCGTCCTGATGTCCTCCAGGGAGTACGGCAGGTTCCGGGCTTTAATGAAGTGATAAAACCGGGTGACCCCCGGGTGGCAAAGTTGGGCATGAAGGGCATACAGCTGGTCGAGCTGGGCACTAGCACACGGTCCCCGGGATAGGGCATCAGACGGTTCATTGAGCCTGCCAGGCCGGTACAGGATATCGTAAGTATAGGTGGAGAGTTCCATTCTCCATCGCAAAATTTTATCATTTTTGATTTTGCCCCGCTGTTGGCTGCTGAACATGAACGCAACCGAGCGCTGGTCGGTCAGCAAGGTGAACCTTCTGCCGGCGAGATAGTGCCTCCAGTGCCGAATAGCTTCCACTATGGCTTGGGCTTCTTTCTCCACCGTGGAGTGCCGAAGTTCAGAGCCTTGAAGGGTACGAGAAAAAAACGCCACTGGCCTGCCTTCCTGATTGAGGGTAGCAGCCAGCGCGACGTCAGAGGCGTCACTCTCTACTTGGAAGGGAATGGTCTCGTCAACCGCATGCATCGTTGCTTTGGCAATGTCCCCTTTAATGCAGCTGAAGGCCGCGCGGGCCTCGGCAGAGAGGGGAAAGGTGGTAGACTTGACCAGGGGGCGGGCCTTGTCTGCGTAATGGGGAACACATTGGGCGTAATAGGAAAAAAAACCCAGGCACCGCCGGAGGGCCTTGAGAGTAGTGGGAAGAGGGAGTTCTAACAGGGGGCGCATACGGTCGGGGTCAGGGCCAATGACCCCGTTCTCCACGACATACCCAAGGATAGCGAGCCGTGTGGTTCTGAACACACACTTGTCCTTGTTATAAGTGAGGTTCAAAGCATCGGCCACCTGGAAAAAACGTTGGAGGTTGGCGTCATGGTCCGACCAGTCGCGACCACAGATGGTGATGTTATCTAGATAGGGAAATGTGGCCGTCAGTTTGTACTGGTCCACCATCCGGTCCATCTCCCTCTGGAAGACCGAGACCCCATTTGTGACACCAAACGGGACGCGCAGAAAGTGATAGAGCCTGCCACCCGCCTCGAAGGCGGTGTAGGGGCGGTCCTCTGGGCGGATGGGGAGCTGGTGATAAGCGGATTTCAGATCAATTGTCGAGTACACCTTGTACTGAGCTATCTGGTTGACCATATCCGCGATGCGGGGTAGGGGGTACGCGTCAAGCTGCGTGAATCTATTGATGGTCTGGCTGTAGTCCACAACCATCCTATTTTTCTGCCCAGTCCGAACAACGACCACCTGGGACCGCCATGGGCTCGTGCTTGGCTCAATGATCCCCTCCCTGAGCAGCCGCTGCACCTCTGAATGAATAAAGTCCCTGTCCCCCGCACTGTACCTCCGACTTTTAGTTGCCACAGGTTTACAGTCGGGGGTCAGGTTGGTGAACAGCGATGGGGGAGGGATCTTGAGGGTGGAGAGGTTGCAAATAGTGTCAGCAGCACAGCTATCGACATGGTGCTGGGCGGGATGCGGGGTTCGGGGTGTATGTGCGTGTGGTAACGGAGTATATGGCGAAGTCCCACCAAACTGAGGATTCCTGACAGTGAGTGGTGGGAGGGGCCCGTCATATGCCATAGTCACACTTTCGAGATGGCTCTGGAAGTCCAGCCCCAATAGCACAGGTGCGCACAGCCGAGGCATGACCAGGAACGCAAAGTTCCGATATTCTGTGCCCTGCACCACCAATGTCGCTACACAACCCACCCGGATGTCTGTGGAATGCGACCCAGAAGCCAAGGTGATCCTGTGACGTACCGGCCGTGTCACGAGTCCACAGCGTTTCACTGTGGCCGGGTCAATAAAACTCTCAGTGCTGCCCGTGTCAAACAGGCAGCTAGTCCTGTGCCCCTCCACCAGGATGTCCATCATCGACCTTGCGAGCTGGTGCGGGGCGCTTTGATCGAGGGTCACGGAAGCCAGCGTTGAACGGGGCGAGTCGCCTCTATCGAATCGGCCGTCTCTATCGCGGAGCGTAAGGTAAGATCAGCTTTTTCCAGCAGCCGCTGGCGGATACACACTGACCGAACCCCAGTCACAAAAGCGTCTCGGACCAAGAGTTCCTTATGCTGTTCCGCAGTGAGCGCTTTGCAGTCACAGGCCCGCGCGAGTATCAGTAACTCGCGAAGAAATTCAGCAGTCGACTCCGTAGGCCGCTGTTTTCGCGTGGCCAAGCGGTGCCGTGCATAAACTGGATTTACTGGCCGCAGGTACTGTCTTCGGAGGGCGGCAAGCGCCTCCTCGTAGGTGGATATGTCCCTGATGAACGAATAAACTTTTGGGGCGACCCTCGAGAAGAGAAGTTTGAGCCGAACAGCCGAGTCGGTGGCACGAACCTCCTCTAAGTACGATTGGAAGCACACCAGCCAGTGTTCAAAGGCAAGAGCTGCTCCAGGGTCTCGGGGGTCCAAGTCTAGGCGTTCTGGGCGTAAAGCGGTTTCCATGTTGTAACTTTCAGTCAATAAAATTGATGCACCATCAATAACTCACGCCGAGACTTAGGAAGTGAGATATCGGCTTTTATTGACTGAAGAACAACACTACATCCTGGGGAAAATGAGGGAGAGCAGCAGGCCACAGTCGCCTTTATACAGGGGTCTGTGGGAGGAGCCACAGGGGTAGTCAGCAGGGTCTTGGGAGGAGCCACAGGAGCAGTCAGACAGGTATATCTAGTTCACCACAGGGAATTTAACAGCGGCCACATATTAAATAGAGGGAATTTTACGGAAGCGGGGGTTGGGGAAAGGGGTTGGTGGCTGGTGGGGAAAATACCACTAATAACATTAGGATAGGATATTTGATTGTTTTTGGTGAAATCCTTGAACTGTGACTGTTTTTTATTTAGATATTTGTGAAACTCGTCTTCGCTCGACCTGTTGTTTTCCCAGCATACCCTGCTGTAGCCTCCCGCCATTTCACAGATCCTCAGTCTCTCTCCAGCCGAGAGATTACTGTTCACAAGTGTGAGCATTATTCCGCTCTTTCCAATGGGTATCATTGGATTCCAGGTAGGAGCTATATTAAGCAAGGAATGAACATTGAAACCTAAGGTTAAAAGTCAAAAATAATGGAAAAGAAATTCACTGCTTGCTTATCTTCGCCCTGACTTTGGTTAAATATTCAAGGTAATCATCCAAAATCCTCTTCTACACCTGGATAAAGTGAATTTAGTTTTTTTTTACAAGCCAAATGGAAAAAAAATTCTAGGCTATAAGCTACAAACACTTGTAGTTTTACGACATTTCAGCTGTCATTAATAGCGGATCAACCCCTTGGCCTAGCTTCACCAACTACAGCTGATTGGAAAGAGGCTCTTTTCATCTTTGTGTTGATAGGAAAAAGAGTAATTTAGTGAGGCAATGAACGAGATGAAATGCATTTCCAAACCTCCCAAATGGTTGCTGTCCTGCCCTGTTAACATTTGTCACTTCCAAAATATCATATTTTTTATTCGTATAGATACAATAATAATTTATGTAAAGATTCAAGCTTCTTTAACTTTTTATATATTTAAAGACTAAACAGGATCTGTATTGGTCTAACCATGTAACACCCGATGTGTGAGGATATTGTGAGTATCGACACTCTCAGGTACACCTACTGTCTAACCATTTCTGCGAGAGAAACGGTATGAGGCAGAGTTGCCAACCTACCACTTTTCATACTAATATTCAGCAATATTCGTGGCTTTAGCAATAGACGTTCTTTTTTCATAATTGATTACTTTGTTCCAATTTAGGTGACTAAAAGTGTAAAAAGCTTATTTGTTTTATTTCTGTTATTTTTATACCTGCTTAGGAACACTACTAAACGCGGTCTGCTCTGCCTCAGTCGTATTAGTAAGGCTACATTTGTGGTGGTCCGTGGATTACTCGCTAATACAAAGTAATTTTTTCTCATTAACAACCCTATGGCTTCTAAGCAAACAATGTTAACCTCTTTCTTTTGTAAACAAGCTGAGGAGTGTAACAAGAATAACGTACAAGAGACTGATAAAAATAAAGGTGACAAAAGCTGTGTTTCGCCTGCTTCTAGTGTAAACTTAAATTTGCCGGACCAAGTAACTACACCACACTCAAGCCTTTATTTAACCTTTCACCCATTAATTTGTTCGAACTCAGCCAGCGAGAAAGGACTCGGAGCTGATCATCAGGAAGACAGACTATCTCTCTCTCTCTCTCCCTGGCGGTTTGCAATGAGTTTTCTGTCTAACACTCAGAAACATGGCAATTTATAGAACTGGCGAAACAAAGAACAGTCAGTTTCATGAATATTCCCACCAAGTCAGTTACAGCAAAATTTAATTAATTAGATAAGAGAGTACACTAAATCATGGGTTTTAATTGCAGACAAGATCTTGCCTTATCAGTAAAACTTGAATAGATAAAGGTGGGAACATAGATCAGTGATGTGACATCGTGGGGAATGATGTAGGCAACCTATGTGAACACAGCCCACAGAACACTCTCAAAGGGACAGCTGTGAGTTGTTAACCTAAACAAACTGAAAGCAGCATTTTCAATCAAGGACAGTCCCTGTAACTTTTCACAGAACAGAGCATACACAAGCTGGTACTTAATTTTAACTCGCTATTTACCAGAATCAGAGAATCATTTCTTATGTCCCCCAATTCCCTTAAAATTTCATCACCAGTTGAAATTTTCTAACCGGGTCCAAATGCAGCTCTGAAAGTAATGGTCCTTCGAATTTAGGCTTGTATCCCTGTTCAGATGTTTGGACTGAAGAAATGTGGAAGAAGGAAACCTATCCCTGGTTAGACTTCAAGGATGATAAACTTGGGTGTAAAGTATGAGCAACTGTGAACAAAAGCAATCTGACACTTCACTTCTAAGGGTTTGAGGATGTCAAATGAATGGCAGATGTACTAAGTATCCTATTATGGAGCTTATCCAAGTACACTTTTGAAGTCTTTCAGAAAAAAAATTGTTGATCACAAACTATCAAGAGCTCGTACTGCTGCTCTAAGTGTTGAAAATACAGCTAGTGAAGATGCTCTTGGAAAATTATGTGACACCATGAATGCTTCGCATCTAAAGGCAACTTGTTCAATTTTTCATCTCTGCATATTACTTAGCTCAGAATGACAGACCAAACACTGGTCACTTTGGCTTATTGGAACTTCAAAAAATTAATGGTATTGACATTGGAATTGAACTGCATTCCCTCACTACTGCTAGAGATAATTGATCACACAGCCATTAATATGAAAAAGAAAATTTGCCAGCATATCAAGCAGATAAATGGCAAACTTTCTGTACCCATTGATGAATCAACAAGCCTGAGCATTAAGACCGCCCTAATAGTTTATTTGATATATGAGTGATAAGGAAGATGATCCCAGTTTTATGTTTTTAGATCTAATTGAACTGCCTGATCAGAAAGCTGAAACTATTACTAGGCATCTATTGAACTGTCTCAATAACAGTGGGTTTGATGACTCTTACTTGAAACAGAACCTTGTAGCATTTGCCAGTGATGGGGCAAGCATAATGCTTGGTGTCAACTCTGGTGTTGCTACAATTCTCAAGGAACATTACCCTGATATGATAATTTGGCACTGTCTTAATCACAGATTAGAACTCGCAGTAGGTGATTTGGTGAGAGAAGTTCATGGAATAAATCATTTTCAATCATTTATAGACAAATTGTATTCTGTTTACAATAGATCACCTCTGAATCAAAAGGAACTCTTTGAATGTGCCTCTCAACTAGAACAACAAATTTGCAAAATAGGCCATGTTCTGGGCACCAGGTGGGTAGTTAGCTCGTTTTGAACAGTTTCAGCAGTGTGGCAAAATTATGAAGCACTGTGTTTTCATTTTGAAAAAGCAATGAAGGATGAAACAAGATCTGAGAGTGACAGAAAAACCTATGAAGGTCTGTGGAAAAGACTCTCTTCAGAACAGTTTCTATTGGACTTAGCTCTAATGTATGACGTGTTGCATGAATTTGGTTTACTGTCAGAGAGTTTACAGAAATGCACTACTATGATTGTTTATGCAGACAAACTGATCTAACGGAGTATAAGATCACTGCATGGTCTGAAAGAGGAACCTGGTACAAAAACTCTAGAAGCTCAAGAGGAAGTTGAAAATGAGAAGTTTGGAGATATTACCTTAACAAACAACAACAAAATTGTCTCCATTAATCATCTACAGTTTCTTAGTAGTCTTATAAACAATTTGCAGCACTGTATGTTCACAGCAACATCCTTGACAGGTTCTCAAACTTCTAAACCTCAAAGTATGTACAAATCCCTGCTAAATGAAATGTGTGTCCTTGATAAAGATAACAGGCCTGCTGATACACTGCCTAATTATGGAGAAGCTGCAATATCATCTCTCTGTAAGAGGTATAAGTCTTCTTCCTCTGTAATAAATGCCTTCAGAGATTATGAGGAGGATTGTGGATGCCACATCCACCAAGATTTAAGCCCATTACTGAGTTGTTCACATTATTCCTATTAGTTCTGCTGAGTGTGACAGGGGATTCAGTCACATGAACTTGATAATAACAAGAACACGCACAAGAGTTCTCATAGATCATGTATCAGTGCTTATATTTGTTAAGCTACACGGACCTCCTCTAGTTCAGTGGAATCCTGAGCTGTATGTCACTTCATGGCTGCGGTACCACAGATCAGCAGACGACACCAGGACAAGAGTTGCTTCAGATCCCCAAACACATATTACGCCTGACCCTTTGCGGAAATTATTGTGAAACTTCTCATTGGTGGTACTTGGTAAGTATGTAATTACTTTTAAATTGGTGAAGTGCACAATTACCATCTTTTTCTTTACTTCCTTGATAATTATATTTTATGATACAGTAATTAGTGAGTGCAACCATGCAATACTTTGTCATATTATTAAGTATTATATATTTTATTGTACCAGTTATACACTGAAATGTGTGTGTGTGTGTGTGTGTGTGTGTGTGTGTGTGTGTGTGTGTGTGTGTGTGTGCGTGTATATATATACATGTCACACCCAATTTGAGTATTTGTGTACTTGCTCATTACATGAATGGGGCAAGGAAGTTGCCCAGTACATGAAATGAGCAGGTATGCAAATAGGGTGACTGATAAGTTCATGGCCTAAGGGGGAGGTAGACAATTTTAGAAAACCTATCAATTTTCAATCATCTGAAACAGAAATACCACAAAAGTTATTAACTTCAAACTTTCTGCATAATCACAGTTGAACTGCACGAGCATGTAATGAGAGCTGTATAACCTTAGGCCGCGAACTTATCAATCACCCCTCGTACAGCGCCAGCACCTAAAAAATTGGCACTGCAACCGTGGTGACAATCACTTATCTGTTATGCACTGCGTGCTGATGATCAAACCCACCCTTGTGGACATACGAGAGTTCCAAGCCTCAGATGCGACAAACTGAAGCTACCGACTTCCTCAGTCTCTCTTACTCTCCCTCCCTTTCTCTGTTTAAGTGCACAGTCAGCAGTGTCAGCCTGTGACTGACGTCATAGCCCCGCCTCTCTCAGGCGCTCTTAAAAAAACAGTCTCAGTAAACAACTGCAGGCTCATAACTCATCCCCCTGAAAAATGAAAACTTTGATCTAAAAGAGCAAAATTTTTACTGCAAACTACAGTATGTGAAACAATACATGTATGGTTATCATATAGCATAGTACAGACTAATACAACACATCACAGAAGCAAGTACATAAAAATAAATTCCACACCACTCTTAAAATACATTGCAAGCTTAACATCTGTAAAGGCAATTACATTATCTTTGCCTTTAATATGAGTTTTCATAATATCATATTTCTGCAGATTCAAACTCCAATTTGACAACTGTCTGTTTTTGTCCTTCACATTACTCAAAAGCACCAATAGATTATGATCTGTTTAAACCACGTGGTTTCTGAGCTGGGCAAACATAAATATCAAAATGCTGCAAAGCCAAGATAAGTGACAACAATTCTTACTCTATGGTGGAATAATTCCTTTGATGCTCATTGAATTTCTTCAAAAAGTAAGCCACAGGATGGTCAACACCATCATCATCCTTTTGTAATAATACTGCTCCTGCAGCTACATCACTGGCATATTGATTGGCACTCCCATACTGTTAAAGGTCTAGACAGTTTTCCACATATTGATTGGCACTCCCATACTGTTAAAGGTCTAGACAGTTTTCCACATATTGATTGGCACTCCCATACTGTTAAAGGTCTAGACAGTTTTCCACATATTGATTGGGATTCCCATACTGTTTAAGGTCTAGACGGATTAGAGTTTGTAAAATGTGTTCAGGAAAGTTTTTGAAATCATTATACAGAGATACCAACCAGAGAGGATGCAATATTAGATCTCCTATTAGAAAACAAGTTAGGACAGGTGACAAAAGTGTGTGTAGGGGAACACTGGAGAAGTTTTGAGAGTGCAGAGTTTGTATGTTCCTGGCAGGATTAAAGGCAAAGTGAATAACAATAAAGAACCTTGGTTCTCAAGGGATATTGGCACTCTGATAAAGAAGAAGAGAGCGATGTATGACATATATAGGAGACAGGGAGCAAGTAAGGTGCTTGAGGAGTATAAAAAGTGCAAAAAAAACTTAAGAAAGAAATCCAGAGGGCTAAAAGAAGTCATGAGGTTGCTTTGGCAGTCAAGGTGAAGAATAATCCAAAGAGCTACTACAGGTATATTAAGAGCAAAAGGATAGTAAGGGATAAAATGGGTCCTCTTGAAGATCAGAGTGGTTGGCTATGTATGGAACCAAAAGAAATGGGAGAGATCTTAAACGGGCTTTTTGCATCTGTATTTACTAAGGAAACTAGCATGGAGTTAATGGAAATAAGGCAAACAGGTAGTGAGGTCATGGAACCTATACAGATTGAAGAGGTGGAGGTGGTTGCTATCTTGAGGCAAATAAGAGTAGATAAATCCCCAGGACCTGACAGGGTATTCCCTTGGGCCTTGAAGAAGACGGGTGTTGAAATTGCAGGGGCCCTGGCAGATGTATTTAAAATGTCGGTGTCCATGGGTGAGGTGTCAGAGGATTGGTGTCTGTTGTTTAAAAGGCTCTAAAAGTAATCTGGGAAATTATAGGCTGGTAAGTTTGACGTCAGTACTAAGTAAATTATTGGAAGGAGTACTAAGAGATAGGATCTACAAGTATTTGGATAGACAGGGACTTATTAGGGAGAGTCAACATGGCTTTGTGTGTGGTAGGTCATGCTTAACAAATCTATTAGAGTTTTTCGAGGAGGTTACCAGGAAAGTGGATGAAGGGAAAGCAGCGGATGTTGTCTACATGGACTTCAGTAAGGCCTTTGACAAGGTCCCTCATGGCAGGTTAGGTAGGAAGATTCAGTCGCTAGGTATACATGGTGAGGTAGTAAATTGGATTAGACATTGGCTCAATGGGAGAAGCCAGAGAGTGGTAGTGGAGGATTGCTTCTCTGAGTGGAGGCCTGTGACTAGTGGTGTGCCACAGGGATCAGTGCTGGGTCCATTGTTATTTGTCATCTATATCAATGATCTGGATGATAATGTTGTAAATTGGATCAGCAAATTTGCTGATGATACAAAGATTGAAGGTGTAGTGGACCATGAGGAAGGTTTTCAAAGCTTGCAGAGGGATTTGGACCAGTTGGAAAGATGGGTTGAAAAATGGCAAATACAGACAAGTGTGAGGTATTGCACTTTGGAAGGACAAACCGGGGTAGAACATACAAGGTAAATGGTAGGGCACTGAGGAGTGCAGTAGAACAGGGGTATCTGGGAATACAGATACAAAATTCCCTAAAAGTGGCGTCACAGGTAGTTAGGGTAGTAAGGAGACCTTTTTGTACATTGGCCTTTATAAATCAAAGTATTAAGAGTTGGAATGTTATGGTGAGGTTGTATAAGGCATTGATGAGGCCAAATTTGGAGTATTGTGTGCAGTTTTGGTCACCAAATTACAGGAAGGATATTAATAAGGCTGAAAGAGTGTAGAGAAGGTTTACAATGATGTTGCCAGGACTTGAGAAACTGAGTTACAAAGAAAGGTTGAATAGGTTAGGACTTTATTCCCTGGAGCGTAGAAGAATGAGGGAAGATTTGATAGAGGTATATAAAATTATGATGGGTATAGATAGAGTGAATACAAGCAGGCTTTTTCCACTGAGGCTAGGGGAGAAAAACAACAGGAGACATGGGTTAAGGGTGAAGGGTGAAAAGTTTAAAGGGAAAATTAGGGGGGGGGGCTTCTTCACACAGAGAGTGGTGGGAGTGTGGAATGAGCTGCCAGATGAAGTGGTAAATGCTGGCTCACTTTTAACATTTAAGAAAAACTTGTATAGGTACATGGATGAGAGGTGTATGGAGAGATATGGTCCAGGTGCAGGTTAGTGGGACAAGGCAGAAAAATGGTTCAGCACAGCCAAGAAGGGCCAAAAGGCCTGTTTCTGTGCTGTAATGTTCTATGGTTCTATGGCATCTACAGCTATAGAGAATGGCTTTGCAAAGTCAGGTGACTTGAGTACAGGTTGGTGACATAAAATAGCTTTCAATTTATCAAATGCTTCCTGACAAGGTTCTGTCCAAACAAACATGTCACCTCTTTTCAGGAGGTTGGTCAATGGGAGGGTAATATCAGCAAAGTTCTTACAGAACTTGCGATAATAGCGGGCTATTCCCAAGAATCTTCTGAGAGCCTCTTTACCAGTTGGAATGGGAACTTCAGAAATTGCCTGAACAGGAGCCAGTTTGCCTTGACCTACAACATAGCCAAGATCGGTCACAGTGACATGGGCAAATTCACTCTTAGCTAAGTTAACTATAAGGTTGGCCTTTGAGAGCCTTTCAAACAACTCTTCCACTACAGAGATCTGTGTTTCCCATGTGCCACTCCCTGTGACTAAATCATTAATATAGGCATCTGTATGTTTTAACCCTTGAATTGCAGAATGAATCATTCTCTGGAATGTTCCTGGAGCATTTTTCATTGCAAATGGCAAAACATTGTATTCATACAACCCAGGTGTTACAAATGCAGAAATTTCTCTACCTCTATCCAGTAATGGAACACACTAATACCCTTTTAACAGATTTGTAAGAAACTTAGCTTTTCCAACCTTGTCTGTACAATCATCCACCCTGGGGATAGGATAAGCATCTGCTTTTATTACAGCATTTACCTTTCTATAATCCATGCAAAACCTAACACTACCATCTGGTTTAGGCACAATAACACAAGGTGAGCTCCAATCTGATGTTGAAGGCCTAATAATATCATTTTCTAGCATTTTTCTCAATTTCTTGTTCAGCGAGTTTACATTTTTCTATATTCATGCTATAAGGATGCTGTTTAATCAGTTTAGCATCCCTGACATCAACATCATGGGAGGCTATTATCGTTCGCTTCGGGACATCAGTAAATAAATCCTTAAATTTCATAATTAACTGTTTCATCTCCAGTCGCTGCTGCAGCTGTAAGTGGGGCAATTTCTGATCAATCAAATTCAAAATACTCGAGTTAGTCATACTTCAAGTTACTGCACGGGAGGGATAAAGGTCAGAATCCATCTTTACATCATCAGTGTTTGGCTTAGCTGTCACATACACTGCAGGAACAACTTTACCACCTGCTAGGTCACTTCCTAACAACAGAGCAACACCTTCCACCAGTAAACTGGGTCGTAGTCCTATTTTAACAGGTTCCCGAAACCAACCCTGACTGTAAAGTTACCTTGTGCAGTGGCACAGGAACAATGCCCAATGCCTTTAATAAAATTTACCTCCCCAGTGGCAGTCTCATCACTAAATTTTAGAACACTGCCCAATATAAGTGACTGAGAAGGTCCCATTATCTCGAAGAATCTTCACTGGTACCGGGGTTGTCACTTCATTCATTGACGCAAACCCATCTGACATAAAATGATCAAATCCCTTCCTAAATCAGTCAGACCTCTCAGCCCCTGACAGAGCTTCATCAGTATGTTCAGAAACCTATGGGTTTATAGGTGTTTTAACACGCCGGACACAGGCATCTGGAACTGCCTCCTTTTCCTTCTTCAGAAGGAAACAGTTAGCCATAACATGGCCAGCTTTCCTAGAATAGTGACACGTAAGACCAAAATATTTCTCCTTCACTTGCTTCCCTTCATCCTTACCTTTGTCACTAGACCTAGATTTAATTTCTGGTTTACCCTGACTACACATGCTACTCATTTGGAAGGTCTTACTCAGGATAAACTTAGCCCTGTGGGTGAGGGCAAATTCATCTGCTAATCCAGCAGATTCTTGCAATGTGGCAGCATCCTTCCCATCCAAATATGTCCTAATGTCATTAGGGACACATCTTTTAAATTCCTCAATTAGAACCAACTCTTTCAAGTTGTTAAAATCACATTTTTAGATGTACACCATCGCTCGAAACATACAGACTTTTCATAATTAAATTCCACATAAGTCTGGTTCACAGCTTTCCTCAAATTTCTAAACCTTTGTCTATAGGCTTCTGGAACCAATTTAAGTACAGCCTGTTTCACAATGTCATAAGTAGCTGCATCTTCAATTGGCAGGGCAGAATAAGCCTGTTGAGCCTTAACTTTAATTACACTCTGTAAAAGAAGAGGCCAACCTCCTTTTGGCCACTGCAGGTTCTGAGCAACCTTCTCAAAATGCTGGAAGTATTTATCAACCTCAGCCTCATCAAATAGAGGGACCAGTCCAACTTCCTGACTGGCAACAAACAGCACAACCGGTTCCCTAGAACCAGAAGCTTGACTCTCGAGCATCATCTTTTGCAACTCAAACTGCCTCTGTTTTTCTGCCTCTTCTCTCTGTTTTTCACTTTACTTCCCTCTATTTTTCTGCTTCTCTGGCATCAGACAGCCTCTGTCTTTCTTTATTCTCAGCCTCTAATTTAAGTCTTCCAGACATAACTGGATCTCCTCTCTACTTACAGGAAACTTCTTTAACAACTCCTCATCAAACTCCTTCATAAATAACAGTTCAAAGATTATGAAAATATCTCAGAAAGGTTCCCCATAACATTAGAAAATCATGTTTAGAATCAGAAATCGAACAACGAATCTTCTCTAGATCAAGGCACAACATAACTTCAGATAGCCATTGAACGTGAGTGGGTGGGGCATCCTCCCACCTGAGCAAGATTGCCCTCCTGGCCATAAGAGACATAAAGGCCAATACCCGCAAATTAGATGGCTTCAGTTTTGTAATACTATCCTCAACAATACCAAAAATGGCAGTCAAGGGATTGGGCTTAAAACTAACATTGAAAAGTACAGAAAAAGTTTGAAATACATCTTTCCAAAAATTTTCAAGGCTCTGACATGTCTAAAACATATGAATTAGTGTGGCCACTCCATTGGTACATCTATCACAGTAGGGGAAAATATCTGTGTAGAAATGAGAGAGCTTGTCTTTAGACATATGAACTCTATGTATCACTTTGAATTGTAATAAAGAATGACGAGCACATAATGATGAAGAATTAATCAATTTTAAAATAATCTATCAGTTCTCTTCAGATATAAAAATCTGTAAATCCTTTTCCCAGTCTCCTTTAATTTTATCTAAAGAGGCCTTTTTCAGTCCCAACAGCAGACCATAAATGTGAGATATTGAACTGTTGTCAAAGGGTTTCAGATTAAAAATTGT
The DNA here is from genome assembly GCF_048418815.1 of Hemitrygon akajei. Taxonomy (NCBI): domain Eukaryota; kingdom Metazoa; phylum Chordata; class Chondrichthyes; order Myliobatiformes; family Dasyatidae; genus Hemitrygon; species Hemitrygon akajei. The sequence continues at coordinate 58,671,510 of NC_133147.1, forward strand.
ATCTATTATATTCTTATCTGGACTTGTAGGAAATGTATGTAGTTAAGATCTTAAAAAATCTCTAATCTGTAAAAATCAAAAAAAGTGAGAATTGGAAAGGTTAAATTTTGTTGAAAGTTGCACAAAAGAAGAGAGATTCCCTCCATCAAACTAATCCTGAAATCACTTAATACCCAATCTATCCCATTCTTTAAAAGATAGGTCCATTAAAGATGCTTTAAAAAAAACAATTAGAAAAGATGGGACTCGAGAGGGAGAATCTCAATAAACCAAAATGTTTTCTAAACTGTAACCAAATCCTCAAAGTATGTTTGACCACCACATTGTCAGTTAGTTTATTTAAAGATAGTGAAAGCTAGGATCCAAGTAAAGAAGTAATGGAAAATTTCATAACAGAATTGACTTCCAAAGAAACCCATATAGGGCAATTCTCATGGTTTAGAATTCTGAAGATTAGGAAGAACCCTAGTGGAGAGAAATAAATAAAGTAATTTAATACAATGAATAAAATTAGGTCCAAAATTAAATTTTTCTAAGAATGTAAAAAGATAATTCCATTCAACTCTGTCAAAGGCCTTCTCTGCATCCAAAGATATCACACATTCCAATATTTCCTTAGATGGAGAATGCATAACATTTAACAAACACCGTATATTAAAATGGGAATATCAATTTTTTAATAAATCCTGTCTAATCATTGTCACGTACCCCATGACGGGTTAAAGAACCAGCAGAAATGGAAACACTTCAGAGTCTGGTATTACAGTTAACTAGTAGTATTTATTAGTAACTATGCAATCCAATAAATATAAATGCAGATATATCAACGAGGTTAACAATGATTATATATGTATATAAGTGAGGAAATAGAAAATCAGGCTTTTTCAAAACTAGGGGTAAATGGATACAGTCTTACGACAATGAAGAAAGTTCAGTTCAGTTTGTGGTATTTAGTTGAGTTGAGTTGGAGAGAGAAAGAGGTGTAGGTCTTCAGGTGAGCTGGTGCCATCGATCTTCCCATTGTCCTCTGAAATCCTTTTGTTAAAAGTCACCAACTGTGACCAAAGGTGACCGTTCTTCTGTGGTGGAATTATCAACCTAGGCAAAGGTTGGACACACAAATAACTCCACACCGGTCACACCTTCTCTGTACTGCAAGAGCCACTGATAGATTCTCCCGATCGATCCTCCAAAACCCACCTTCCTGTGGGCACAACAAAGTTCGTGCAGTGTCCAGAACCATGTGTGTCTCTAAATCTATCAGCGGACCTGCTATATATCTCAGCATGCTGAACACCAGCTCCACAATTCTCTCTCTGTAAGAACTTACAAGCAAGCAGTGTCCTTGTATATTCAAAACAAGCTTGCAAAGAAACCATAACACCATCTCCAACAGTCTTTGTCTCTCTCTCTCTTAATAATAAAGTCTCTGCGTTGGACACCTCCCTCTCACTCTTTCTTGTTAAGAGCACAGTTCATAGGTTCAACTCAGGACCCCGTCACATCATCCAAAACTATAGAAAATATAATATTTTCAAGTCTGCAAGCCAATATGAAGAACATTCAGTAGAATTCTTATTCTTTTTGAGAATTAGTGAAATGGAAGTTTCGTGAAAAGACTGCCTTGAAAGAATCTGTAAGGGTAAAACATAAGTGTGGTATAAACAAGGAGGAAAAAGCCTTATAAAACTCTCCAGAGAATCCATCAGGTCCTGGGGATTTCCCAGAATGCAATTCTCAAATATCCTGAGCAATTTCCTCCTGAGAAATGGGTTGATCTAATTGCCTATGGTCATCTATTGAAAGATTAGGAATAATTAATTGATCTAAAAAATTATTCACTGCAATATTATCATTAACAGAGTCAGAACTATACCATTGGGAATAAAATTCCCTAAAAGTGTCATTAATTTCAAAGTGGTCAGTTGTCATATCCCCATTAATTTTATGTATTTCTTTAATTTGCCACTTGGCTATAAATGGCTTCAATTGATTATCCAGCAGCTTACCAGTTTTATCTCTGTGAATATAAAATTGACTTCTATCTTTTAGAAGATATCTAGCTGGCTTTCAACTCGATAGGTTAAAAGGAGATCATATTTAGTTTTGGTTTCAATACGTCTCTTATATGTTTCAGGATCAGGTACCAAAGCATATTTACGATCCAGTTGTTTTAACTGATTAGCTAGTTCGTTTCTCTCTTTGTTAGCTTTTTTAATGATGTTTGCAGTATAAGTAATAATTTGACCCCGGATATATGCTTTAAAAGTATCCCATATAATAAGACTGGACGTCTCTTCCAACGTATTTTCTTCAAAAAAAAGTGTAATTTGATTCTTCATAAATTTTAAAAAGTCCTCATCAGACTACAGAGTTAAATTACATCACCAAAATCTACTCAAAGGGATAGGACCAGGAAGATTTAGAGATAGAAGTACAGGAGAATGGTCAGAAGTAGCAATCTCTTTATAGTCGATCAATGGAATCATTTGACTGTTAATAAAAAAATAATCAATCCTGGTATAAGAATGATGGACATGAGAGAAAAACAGTACTTCAGATGAAGAAAACGCCAAGCATCAACTATACCACATTTAGTTAGAAAGGATTGGATAAACAAAGCTGATTTATTAAGTGCGGCTGGTTTGACAGATGAGCGATCTAATACTGGTTCTAACCAGCAGTTAAAATCTCCACCAATTACAAGAGAGTAAGTACACAAGTCTGGCAGAAACGAAAATAGACTTTCAAAAAATCCTGGATCGTCTACGTTGGGGGCATATACATTAGCAAAAACAATCAATTTACTGTCTAAACTCCCTGATACAATAACAAATCGACCATTAGGATCCGAAACAACTTTATGCTGAACAAAGGAAACTGTATTATCTACAAAAATCAAAACTCCACGAGATATTGCATTAAACAAAGAATGGAATTGCATACCCTTCCACTGAGTAAAAAAACATAAGCTATCACCGCTGTGTATGTGCGTTTCTTGTAAAAAAAAAATGGGTGCTTTTAATTTTTTAATATATGCAAACACTTCGGTCTGTTTAATGGGATGATTCAGCCCTTTCACATTCAAACTAAATAAGTTAATATTTCGAACTATTTTAAATACAAATCTGGCCATAAGTTATTAAAACTGGAATGCAAATCGTACGGTAAGGTAGTCAAACAGACAATCATATAATCAACCCAACACAGCTCCCAGAAAGAAATAGACCCTAGCCTCTCCCCCACCCAAAGCCAGAAGGCTAACCAATAGGTAGTCAGCGAGCTAAGAACTAAGTTCCCTTCCCAAAAAATCCTGTTGACAGAAACTCCGGTCCTTCAAGGTCAAATATGTCCCTACCAAGACAGAACGTAGAAAGAAAAATAACTCAGTATTCAAAAATATAAAAGGGTCAATTTAAACAAATTCAAAGAAAGCTATATTAAAATAAAGCCTCAAAAAGGGATATAATAAAAAAGTATCAAAAATATAATAAAAGACAGTATATGAACAGCCAAAACGTAAGCTTATTGAAACCTTATTTCAGATTCATATTAACAGAAGAAAAAAATTGATCAAATATGAAATATGTTTTAGACTTTCGCCTTCAGGAACTCTTCTGCGTCTTCAAACAACTTTATCCTTCTTTGCAATCCATTCTTCAAAACAATATTCAGACAGGCTGGAAACCGAAGGGATGGTTTAAATCCTTTGTCATAAAGTTCCAACGTGACTTCTTTGTATTTCATACAATCAGCCATGACATCAGGCAAATAGTCCTCCACAAATCTGACCTTGTAAACATGGAAATCAGTCACTCTTAGTCAATGGGTATGGCGAATTAAAAGGTCCTTAATACGAAATTCATGAAAACTTAGAATGACCGACCTTGGTCTCGCTGCCGATGACAATGGCTTCGAAGTTGGCGAGCGATATGCTCCATCAAGCTTCGGCTCAGAAGTGAATAAAACAGGGAATAACTGTTTCAGAAAATTTGCAAAGAACTTCGTAGGGTCAGCGCCTTCGATTGATTATTCAAGACTTAGAATTCACAAATTATTTCTCCAGTTTCTATTTTCTAGACTGATAATCCTTTTCATCATTTTTTCATTGGATAAGGATAACTCTGTAGAGTTTAATTGTATCTTCAACATCCTCTTCAAGTGTTGCCAGTTTTGCAGTATTTTCCTGGATTCAATTCTCAGGCTCAGTTAAAGTTTGTTGGGTTGTATCCAATTTGCCATTAAGTCGTTGAAACACCTCAGAAAATTCTGATTGTTGCTGTTTAAGGAAGTTGCTGATTGAATCTAAAGTGACTGGAGATTCATCTTCTGTTTCTCTTACTTTTGTTTTTTTCCCACCCATAGTAGAGCAAAATTAAAATATTATAATGTTTCAAAACAAAAACTGGTAGGAGACAATAAAGTAAGTAGGGTAGAAGCAATCTAAGGATGTTACTCCATCGGCTGCCAACAGGGCATTGATAGATTTCTCTGACATTAAATTGGACCTTTGAACTGTTGAACCTTTGAAATGAAAATTTGGTATATGCAATCACTGATATCATCATATGAAGGCAGTCCACTATCTGCACTCAGTGTCTGTCCTGAATTTGCTCATTCACAGTCAAAAGAATGCAATGGAGATGAAGTCCTCTGTTGATTGTTATTAGGAACTAATAGTTTTATAGTACTGTATAAGTAGTAACTTGTTCTGTATTTCATTTAAATACAAAATCTGTTACTCAGTTTATCTTTTTTATACATTTTTTAACTATTTCCGTGAAACTTCAACTAAATGCGGCAGCCGTTTAGTTGCGCCAAAAAGTACTGGTCCCAATGTGTCCCAATTAACTGGAATTCACTGTATTGAGATTTTTGGAATGTGTTCAGTAGATTTCAACACAGAGAGGCCACACACTTTGAAGGGGGGTGGGATGAGAAGGCATATGGCATGCTTGCCTTAATTTGTCAAGGCATTGAGTCGAAGGGTCAGGAAGTTATATTACAAGTCAGGCTCGAGGAAAGCTTTTACTGAGCTGTTATAAGACTATTGAATGGACTGTGAGAATGTGGCTTTGACCTCACCATCTACTTCATTGTTGCCCTTGCACCTTATTGTCTGTCTGCACTGCACGTCCTCTTTAACTGTAACCCTTTATTCTGCAATTTGCTGTGGTGTTCCCGTAGTCCACTGTTGCAATGGAATGATTGGTACAGATGGCATGCACCACAGGAAGCATCCTATCATGGCTTGGTAGAGCAACTGCTCTACCTGTGACCGCAAAAGAACTGCAGACAGTTGTGGACAGAGTTCAGCACGTCATGCAAAGCAGCCTCCCCTCCATGGTCTCTGTCCACACTTCTTGCCTGCCGAGTAAAGCAGCCAGCCTAATCAAAGACCCCACTCTCCCTGGACATTCTTTCTTCACCACTCTTCCATCAGGCAGAAGATACAGAAGCCTGAAGGCGCAAACCAGCAGGCTCAAGGACAGCTTCTATCGTGCCGCTGTCAAAATGTAGACAAACTGATCAAGGACCTCCTCCCACTCCGGATGCAGTCCTACCGGGCAGAAGATACAAAAGCATGAAAACATGTACCACCAGGACTTCGGACAGCTTCTACCCCGCTGCCGTCAGCTATCGAACAGTCCCCTAGTACGACAAGATGGTCTCTTGACCTCACAATCTACCTCGCCATGGCCCTTGCAGTCTGCCTACACCGCACTTTCTCTGTAACTGTAACACATTGTCCTGCATTCTGTTATTGTTTTACCCTGCTTACCTTAATGCACTGTGTATTGATCAGATCTGTACGGACAGCATTTAAAACAAAGTTTTTCACTGCAACTTAGTAAGTGCGACAATAATAAACCATCTTAGTAATTATTTACTGTTGTTAGCATGAGCCAGGCAGGGGTGGAATGTGGGCAATGGGTCAGTAAACCGGTGGGGGGGGGGGTGATGGAGGGAGATGGAGACAGTTGGGGTGAGAGAGGGAGAGGGCTGGTGGACAGAGATCAAAGTGATGCTTCTTGAAGTGGGATCACGGGGGTGGGGAAGGGGGATGCAGCAGGGGGTAAATTGTTCAGCAGACCTATCTGGGATTAGGTGTCCCGCCCGTCTGCTGCTCCGACTGCAGGGTTTCCTGGGATTCACAAAGGCTCTTTGTCGCAGCGGGGTCTTCGATGGGGTCCTTCATTCGGGATTCACAGCAGAAGGGCAAATGGTGTTTATTCCGGTGACGTACTTTCCTGTGCGGAGAGGGAGAGAGACAGTCAGGCACTGGATGTCCAAGGAGTGCAACAGCTAAGTGTGGGTGGGGGCCAAAGGGAGAGGTTGTGATTTACCTGCAGTAAACGAGTCCCGGGATCAGAAATACCAGGAACAGAAATCCCGTGATGGCTACCGCGGTGATCCAATTTCCTGCAGGGAACAAGGTCAGTCACATTCGGTTCACTGCCCCCTGTCCCAAGGGAGGGACTGAAGGATAGCGCATGAGAGGGGCACAGGAGGCGAGAGAGGTGTGAAGAGGGGTCACATGAGAGATGGATGAGGGTGGTGAGGGAGAGATGGAGGAGGCAAGGGAGGTGTGGAGAGAGGGGTGGTCCTAGGGAAGGAGGGAGCATGGAATATCTGAAAAGAGGGATGGTGCGAGGGACAGATGGGGCGGCGATGAAAAGACAGAGGGGGCAAGACAGGTGTGAAGAGGGATGGTGCGAGAGACAGATGGGGGGAAGTTGAGGGAGAGAGAGTGGGGGCAAGGGAAATGTTGAGAGAGGGGAAGTGCAAGGGGGACAGAGGGGTGCCGCGAGTTAGTGAGGAAGGTGTGGAGAAAGCGGTGACATGTCAGGGGGATGGTTGGAGGGGGTGAGGGAGCAATAAGGGAGGGGGAAAATGAGGAATGAGGGTTGGTGTAAGTGAGTGATGATGCAGAAATGGAAATAGAACAGATGAAGGTGGGGCAGGCCAGTGATGAAAAATGGAGGGAGGGAGCAGTGAATAATGAGACGGGGAATGCTGGATGAGAGAGCAAGAGATGACAGAGGCAGGCAGAGATTGAAGAATGAGGATCACTCACTATTGCCGTCTCCACTCTCTTCCTTCACTGCAAACAAAAACAGTGAAATGACTATTAGTGGGGTATCTCCAATCTCCCTTTACTTCAACCCCTCCCTCCCCAACTCTTCCCTACCTCCCTCCAGCACGCCCTAAATTAGTTGTGGCCTCCACATCACACTGTCTGTGGCCCCCGCATCTGTCCCTTATGAAGTGCCGTCTTCTCACACATCCCATCGAGGGAGGAGGTACAGAAACCTGAGGTCACACGGCACCAGGCTCAGCAACAGCTACTTCCCTTTAACAATGTGGTCCTGAAACAACGGACACAAACCCAATCACCAAGCTTTGAAAACCAGAATCAGGTTTCATTTTACTGGCACATGCCGAGAAACCTGATTACTTGTGACAGCAGTACAGTGTAATAAATAATATTAAAACTATAATTTGCAGTAACAATCAAATTAAATAAGTAGTGCAAAAAGAGAGGTGGTGTTCATGGGTTCTTTGCCCATTCAGAAATCTGACGGTGGAGGGAAAGAAGCTGTTCCTAAAACGTTGTCTTGCTGAGTTCCTCCAGCATTTCATGCATATTGCTTAAGATTTCCAGCCTCTGCAGAATCTTACGTGGTTAAACACAAATTGTCCACAATTTTTACAAGAAAGAACCCAATTAGAACAAAAAGAAATTCCCCACCCGTAGTGCAAACTGTTTATTGACTTATTTATTTATTGAGATACAGCACAGAACAGGCCCTTCTGGTCCTTTGAGACGTGCCGTTCAGCAACCCTCAATTTAATCCTAGCCCAGTTATGGGACAGTTGATGACCAATTAACCTACCAACCAGAAGGTCTTTGGACTGTGGGAGGAAACCAGAGCACCCAGACGAAGCCCACGTGGTCACAGGGAGAATGTGCAAACTCCTTATAGGCAGCAGCAGGAATTGAACCCGGGTTGCCGGTACTGTAAAGTGTTGCGCTAACCACTACAATACTGTGCCATGTCGATCACCCACCATCTGGGCCATGCCATCTTCTCACACCTACCATCAGGCAGAAGCTGCAGAAGCCTTAAGTCCCACACCACCAGGTTCACGAACAGCTACTGCCCTTCAACTATTCAGATTTTGAACTGTCACCCAATGTGCAGAGAAAAGAACAAACAAATCATGCAAACGACAGCCGCAAGCAAATAGTGTTCTGAACTGAAATCCACAAAGAGAGTCGGAGACGCATCATTCAGTGCAGAGCCGAGTAAATGTCTACAGCAACATCTGAACCAACCTGTACCTTGCCTTGGGCCCCAACATCCTGACCTTCTCAATCTGGCACAGCGGCTAGATCGATGTCCAAACAGTGGTTCAGTGGTCTCAATTAGCTCCAGGGTCCAGACCCTGCCACCTCAATGTGGCTTCTACACAACCTTTATGGCACTTAAATTTGGAGAAGGAAGTCTGAGAATCGGAATGGGAGAGCTGCGGGAGCCATTTTGATTTTTTCTTCTCATCAGGGTTAAGAGAGGCGGGACTGCACAGGCGTGTGACATCGGGCAGTGAAGCGCGGAAGATTTAAAAGGACAGAAATCCTGATTCGGGTTTAATTTGAAGAATGAAGTCTGAGAATCGGAACAGGAGAGCTGCGGGAGCCATTTTGATTTTTTCTTCTCATCAGGGTTAAGATAGGTGGGACTGCGCAGGCATGTGATGTCAGGCAGTGAAGCGCAGAAGATTTAAAAGGAACACAGTCTTATACAGCGGGCAGCGGAGTGAAGGCTTAAGGGCTTTGGCTCAATGGGCTTAGGCGGAAACGGGCGAGGCAAGGTAGGTTTGGTTTTCAGTTTTTCCTGTATTTGAGGAAAGGGGGAATTATGAGTGTGAGGGCAGCTTACTGTTCTCGGTGTCAGATGTGGGAGGTCTTGGAGTCTCCTAGCCTCCCGGACATCCATATCTGCACCAGGTGCTCCGAGCTGCAACTCTAAGGGACCGTGTTAGGGAACTGGAGCTGCAGTCAGGGAGAGTGAGGAGTCGATAGGAGTTACAGGCAGGTGGTCACACCAGGACCACGAGAGGCAGACAAGTAGGTCGTGGTTAGGAGAGGGAAGGGGAAGCGTCAGGTACTAGACAGTACCCCAGTGGCTGTACCCCTTCACAATAAGTACTCCTGTTTGAGTACATCTGGGGGTGGGACAGCCTACCTAGCGGAAGCAACAGTGGTCGTGCCTCCGGCACAGAGTCCGGCCCAATAGCTCAGAAGGGTAGGGAAAGGAAGAGGAAGGCAGTAGTAATAGGGGACTCGATAGTCAGGGGGTCAGATAGGCGATTCTGTGGACACAGTCAGGAGACCCGGATGGTAGTTTGCCTCCCTGGTGCCAGGGTCCGGGATGTTTCTGATTGCGTCCAAGATATCCTGAAGTGGGAGGGTGAAGAGCCAGAGGTCGTGGTACATATTGGTACCAATGATATAGGTAGGAAAAGGGAAGAGGTCCTGAAAGGTGAATATAGGGAGTTCGGAAGGGAGTTGAGAAGAAGGACTGCAAAGGTAGTAATCTCGGGATTAACCTACCAACCGGAAGGTCTTTGGACTGTGGGAGGAAACCAGAGCACCCAGACGAAGCCCATGTGGTCACAGGGAGAACGTTCAAACTCCTTATAGGCAGCAGCAGGAATTGAACCCGGGTTGCTGGTACTGTAAAGTTTTGCCATGCGACAGTGAGAGTAAGAATAGAGTGAGGTGGAGGATAAATGCATGGCTGAGGGATTGGAGCAGGGGCAGGGATTCAAGTTTCTGGATCATTGGGACTTCTTTTGGGGCAGGTGTGACCTGTACAAAAAGGAAGGGTTGCACTTGAATCCTAAGAGGACGAATATCCTGGCGGAGAGATTTGCTGGGGCTACTGGGGAGACTTTAAACTAGAATGGTTGGGGGGTGGGAATCAAATTGAAGAGAACAGGAGAGAGGAGGCTAGTTCATAAATAGAGAAAGCTTGTAGACAGTGTGTAAGGGAAGATAGGCAGGTGATAGAGAAGGGGAGCGCTCAGACTGAAGATGCAGGGGAGAATGAAGAAAAAGAAGATAGTAAAGTTGTTTGCACCGTTAGGGATAAACAGAGAGTAAGAGGTGGAGAATTTCTTAAATGCATTTATTTTAATGCTTGGAGCATTGTAAGAAAGGTGAATGAGCTTAGAGCATGGATTGATACCTGGAAATATGATGTTGTAGCTATTAGTGAAACATGGTTGCAGGAGGGGTGTGATTGGCAACTAAATATTCCTGGATTTCATTGTTTCAGGTGTGATAGAATCAGAGGGGCAAGAGGGGGAGGTGTTGCGTTGCTTGTCAGAGAAAATATTACAGCAGTGCTTTGGCAGGACAGATTAGAGGGTTCATCAAGGGAGGCTACTTGGGCGGAATTGAGGAATGGGAAAGGTGTAGTAACACTTATAGGGGTGTATTATAGACCACCTAATGGGGAGCGAGAATTAGAGGAGCAAATTTGTAAGGAGATAGCAGATATTTATAGTAAGCACAAGGTTGTGATTGTGGGAGATTTTAATTTTCCACACATAGACTGGGAAGCCCATTCTGTAAAAGGGCTGGATGGTTTGGAGTTTGTAAAATGTGTGCAGGATAGCTTTTTTTACAGCAATACATAGAGATACCAACTAGAGAAGGGGCAGTGTTGGATCTCCTGTTAGGAAATGAGATAGGTCAGGTGACGGAGGTATGTGTTGGGGAGCACTTCGGGTCCAGTGATCACAATGCCATTAGTTTCAATATAATTATGGAGAAGGATAGGTCTGGACCCAGGGCTGAGATTTTTGATTGGAGAAAGGCTAACTTTGAAGAGATGTGAAAGCATTTAGAAGGAGTGGATTGGGACAATTTGTTTTATGGGAAGGATGTAATAGAGAAATGGAGGTCATTTAAAGGTGAAATTTTGAAGGTACAGAATCTTTATGTTCCTGTTAGGTTGAAAGGAAAGGTTAAAAGTCTGAGGGAGCCATGGTTTTCAAGGGATATTGGAAACTTGGTTCGGAAAAAGAGAGATATCTACAATAAATATAGGCAGCATGGAGTATATGAGGTGCTCAAGGAATATAAAGAATATAAGAAGAATCTTAAGAAAGAAATTAGAAAAGCTAAAAGATATGAGGTTGCTTTGGCAAGTAAGGTGAAAATACATCCAAAGGGTTTCTACAATTATACTAGTAGCAAAAGGATAGTGAGGGATAAAATTGGTCCCTTAGAGAATCAGAGTGGACAGCTATGTGTGGAGCCAAAAGAGATGGGGGAGATTTTGAAGAATTTCTTTTCTTCGGTATTCACTAAAGAGAAGGATATTGAATTGTGTAAGGTAAGGGAAACAAGTAGGGTAGTTATGGAAACTATGACTAAAGAAAAGAAAGTACTGGCACTTTTAAAGAATATAAAAGTGGATAAGTCTTCGGGTCCTGACAGGATTCCCAAGGACCTTGAGGGAAATTAGTGTAGAAACAGCAGGGGCTCTGACAGAAATATTTCAAATGTCATTAGAAACGGGGATGGTGCTGGAGGATTGGCGTATTGCTCATGTGGTTCCATTGTTTAAAAAGGGTTCTAAGAGTAAACCTAGCAATTATCGGCCTGTAAGTTTGATGTCAGTGGTGGGTAAAGTAATGGAAAGTATTCTTAGAGATGGTATATATAATTATCTGGATAGACAGGGTCTGATTAAGAACAGTCAATATGGATTTGTGTGTGGAAGGTCATGTTTGACAAATCTTATGGAATTTTTTGAAGAGGTTACTAGGAAAGTTGACGAGGGTAAAGCACTGGATGTTGTCTATATGGACTTCAGTAAGGCCTTTGACAAGGTTCCACATATAACCATATAACCATATAACAATCACAGCACGGAAACAGGCCATTCCGGCCCTCCTAGTCCATGCCGAACTCTTAATCTCACCTAGTCCCACATACCCGCACTCAGCCCATAACCCTCCACTCCTTTCCTGTCCATATACCTATCCAATTTTACCTTAAATGACACAACTGAACTGGCCTCTACTACTTCTACAGGAAGCTCATTCCACACAGCTATCACTCTCTGAGTAAAGAAATACCCCCTCGTGTTTCCCTTAAACTTTTGCCCCCTAACTCTCAAATCATGTCCTCTCGTTTGAATCTCCCCTACTCTCAATGGAAACAGCCTATTCACATCAACTCTATCTATCCCTCTCAACATTTTAAATACCTCGATCAAATCCCCCCTCAACCTTCTACGCTCCAATGAATAGAGACCTAACTTGTTCAACCTTTCTCTGTAACTTAAGTGCTGAAACCCAGGTAACATCCTAGTAAATCGTCTCTGCACTGTCTCTAATTTATTGATATCTTTCCTATAATTCGGTGACCAGAACTGTACACAATATTCCAAATTTGGCCTTACCAATGCCTTGTACAATTTTAACATCACATCCCAACTTCTGTACTCAATGCTCTGATTTATAAAGGCCAGCATTCCAAAAGCCTTCTTCACCACCCTATCTACATGAGACTCCACCTTCAGGCAACTATGCACTGTTATTCCTAGATCTCTCTGTTCCACTGCATTCCTCAATGCCCTACCATTTACCCTGTATGTTCTATTTGGATTATTCCTGCCAAAATGTAGAACCTCACACTTCTCAGCATTAAACTCCATCTGCCAACGTTCAGCCCATTCTTCTAACCGGCATAAATCTCCCTGCAAGCTTTGAAAACCCACCTCATTATCCACAACACCTCCTACCTTAGTATCATCAGCATACTTACTAATCCAATTTACCACCCCATCATCCAGATCATTTATGTATATTACAAATAACATTGGGCCCAAAACAGATCCCTGAGGCACCCCGCTAGTCACCGGCCTCCGTCCCGATAAACAATTATCCACCACTACTCTCTGGCATCTCCCATCTAGCCACTGTTGAATCCATTTTATTACTCCAGCATTAATACCTAACGACTGAACCTTCTTAACTAACCTTCCATGTGGAACTTTGTCAAAGGCCTTGCTGAAGTCCATATAGACTACATCCACTGCCTTACCCTCGTCAACATTCCTCGTAACTACTTGAAAAAATTCAGTAAGGTTTGTCAAACATGACCTTCCACGCACAAATCCATGCTGGCTACTCCTAATCAGATCCTGTCTATCCAGATAATTATAAATACTATCTCTAAGAATACTTTCCATTAATTTACCCACCACTGATGTCAAACTGACAGGTCTATAATTGCCAGGCTTACTTCTAGAACCCTTTTTAAACAATGGAACCACATGAGCAATACGCCAATCCTCCGGCACAATCACCGTTTCTAATGACATCTGAAAGATCTCCGTCAGAGCTCCTGCTATCTCTACACAAAATTCCCTCAAGGTCCTGGGGAATATCCGGTCAGGACCCGGAGATTTATCCACTTTTAAATTTCTTAAAAGCGCCAGTACTTCCACCTCTTTAATTGTCATAGGTTCCATAACTTCCTTACTTGTTTCCCACACCTTACACCATTCAATATCCTTCTCCTTAGTGAATACCGAAGAGAAGAAATCGTTCAAAATCTCTCCCATCTCCCTCAGCTCCACACATAGCTGACCACCCTGATTCTCTAAGGGACCAATTTTATCCCTCACTATCCTCTTGCTTTTAATATAACTGTAGAAGCCTTTCAGATTTACTTCCACCTTATTTGCCAAACCAAACTCGTAACTTCTTTTAGCTTTTCTAATCTCTTTCTTAAGTTTCCTTTTACATTCTTTATATTCCTCGAGCAATTCCTTTACTCCATGCTGCCTATATCTATTGTAGACATCCCTCTTTTTTCGAACCAAGTTTCTAATATCCCTTGAAAACCATGGCGCTTTCAAACCTTTAACCTTTCCTTTCAACCGAACAGGAACATAAAGATTCTGTACCCTCATAATTTCACCCTTAAATGACCTCCATTTCTCTATTACATCCTTCCCATAAAACAACTTGACCCAATCCACTCTCTCTAAATCCCTGCGCATCTCCTCAAAGTTAGCCTTTCTCCAATCAAAAATCTCAACTCTAGGTCCAGTCCTGTCCTTCTCCATAATTATATTGAAGCTAATGCTATTGTGATCACTGGACCCGAAGTGCTCCCCAACACATACATCTGTCAGCTGACCTATCGCATTCCCTAACAGGAGATCCAACACTGCCCCATCTCTAGTCGGTACTTCTATGTATTGTTGCAAAAAGCTATCCTGCACACATTTCACAAACTCTAAACCATCCAGCCCTTTTACAGAATGAGCTTCCCAATCTATGTGTGGAAAATTAAAATCTCCCACAATCACCACCTTGTGTTTACTACAAATATCTGCTATCTCCTTACACATTTGCTCTTCCAACTCACGCTCCCCATTAGGTGGCCTATAATACACTCCTATCAGTGTTACTACACCTTTCCCAATCCTCAATTCCACCCAAATAGCCTCCCTAGAGGAGCTCTCTAATCTATCCTTCCAAAGCACCGCCATAAGATTTTCTCGGACAAGCAATGCAACACCTCCTCCTCTGGCCCCTCCTACTCTATCACACCTGAAGCAACTAAATCCAGGAATATTTAGTTGCCAATCACACCCTTCCTGCAACCATGTTTCACTAATAGCTACAACATCATAATTCCAGGTATCAATCCACACTTTAAGCTCATCCACCTTTCTTACAATGCTCCTAGCATTAAAATAGATACATTTAAGATACTCTCCACCTCCTCCTCTCTTTTCATCCCTAGCAATGCATTCAAATTTATTACCCTTTTCTTTCTTCTCCCCTACAACTTCAGGCTGAGCGCATCCCTTCTCCATCACCTGCCTTTCCTCCCTCACACACTGTCTACTTACTTGCTCTACTGGTGAACTAACCTCCTCTCCCATAGTTTCCTCAAATTGATTTCCGCCCCCCCATCTTACTAGTTTAAAGTCTGCCCTGTAGCCCTAGCAAACCTCCCCACTAGGATATTGGTCCCCCCAGGATTCAAGTGTAACCCGTCCTTCTTGAACAGGTCACGCCTACCCCAGAAGAGGTCCCAATGATCCAGAAACTTGAATCCCTGCCCCCTGCTCCAATCCCTCAACCACGCATTCATCCTCCACCTAATTCCATTCCTACTCTCACTGTCGCGTGGCACAAGCAGTAATCCCGAGATTACTACCTTTGCGGTCCTTCTTCTTAACTGCCTTCCTAACTCCCTATACTCTCGTTTCAGGACCTCTTCCCCTTTCCTACCTATGTCATTGGTACCTACATGTACCACGACCTCTGGCTCCTCACCCTCCCACTTCAGGATATCTTGGACGCGATCAGAAATGTCCCGGACCCTGGCACCAGGGAGGCAAACTACCATCCGGGACTCCCGATCACCTCCACAGAACCGCCTGTCTGAACCCCTGACTATCGAGTCCCCTATTACTATGGTCCTCTTTCTTCTATCCCTACCCTTCTGAGCTACAGGGCCGTCCTCTGTGCCGGAGGCCCGGCCACTGTCACTTCCTCCAGGTAGGCTGTCCCCCCCAACAGTACTCAAACATGAGTACTTATTGTCAAGGGGTACAGCCACTGGGGTACTCTCTAGTACCTGCCCCTTCCCCTTCCTGACCGTGACCCACCTATCTGCCTCCCGTGGCCCCGGAGTGACCACCTGCCTGTAACTCCTCTCTGTCACCTCCTCACTCTCCCTGACCAGGCGAAGGTCATCGAGCTGCAGCTCCAGTTCCCTAACTCGGTCCCTCAGGAGCTGCAATTCGACACACCTGGCGCAGATGTGGACGTCCGGGAGGCTCGGAGACTCCAGGACCTCCCACATCCGACACCGAGAACAACAAGCTGCCCTCACACTCATACTTCCCGAATAATTGAAAATAACAAGGAGAACTAAAAGATAAGCCTGCTGTGCCCTCTTCCGCCTAAGCCCTACACTCTGCTCCCGGCTCACTCCGCTGCCCGCAAACGAAGCTGCCCGCTGCTTAAGGCTGTGTTCTTTTTATATCTTCCCTCCTTCCCAGGCCTCCTTCACGCGCCTGCGCAGTCCTGCCTCTCAGAACTCCGATCTGAGAAGCAATTTGAAAATGGCCGCCGCCGCACTTCTTCTCAAAGCCTCGCTGTCCTCTTCCAAAAGAGGACATGGAAGGTTAGTTAGGAAGGTTCAATCGTTAGGTATTAATATTGAAGTAGTAAAATGGATTCATCAGTGGCTGGATGGGAGATGCCAGAGGGTAGTGGTGGATAACTGTTTGTCAGGCTGGAGGCCAGTGACTAGTGGTGTGCCTCAGGGATCTGTACTGGGTCCAATGTTGTTTGTCATATACATTAATGATCTGGATGATGGGGTGGTAAATTGGATTAGTAAGTATGCAGATGATACTAAGATAGGTGGCGTTGTGGATAATGAAGTAGGTTTTCAAAGCTTGCAGAGGGATTTAGGTCAGTTAGAAGAGTGGGCTGAAAGATGGCAGATGGAGTTTAATGCTGATAAGTGTGAGGTGATTTGTAGGATTAATCAAAATAGGACATACATGGTAAATGGTAGGGCATTGAAGAATGCAGTAGAACAGAGTGATCTAGGAGTGGTGTATTGTTCCCAGAAGGTGGAATCTCATATGGATAGGGTGGTGAAGAAAGCTTTTGGTATGCTGGCCTTTATAAATCAGAGCATTGAGTATAGGAGTTGGGATATAATGTTAAAATTTTACAAGGCATTGGTGAGGCCAAATTTCAAGTATTGTGTATAGTTCTGATCACCAAATTATAGGAAAGATGTCAACAAAATAGAGAGAGTAAAGAGGAGATTTACTAGAATGTTACCTGGGTTTCAACACCTAAGTTACAGAGAAAGGTTGAACAAGTTAGGTCTTTATTCTTTGGAGTGTAGAAGGTTGAGGGGGGACAATAGAGGTATTAAAATTATGAGGGGGATAGATAGAGTTGACGTGGATAAGCTTTTTCCATTGAGAGTAGGGGAGATTCAAATAAGAGGACATGAGTTGAGAGTTAGGGGGCAAAAGTTTAGGGGTAACACGAGGGGGAACTTCTTTACTCAGAGAGTGGTAGCTGTGTGGAATGAGTTTCCAGTAGAAGTGGTAGAGGCAGGTTCGATATTGTCATTTTTTAAAAAATGGATAGGTATATGTACAGGAAAGGAATGGAGGGTTACGGGCTGAGTGCAGGTCGGTGGGACGAGGTGAGAGTAAGTGTTCGGCACGGACTAGAAGGGCTGAGATGGCCTGTTTCTGTGTTGTAATTGTTATATGGTTAAATCGCTCTCGGTGACAGCCGCCACCATGAATTGCCTCCGACTCCAAAGGGAGTTTACATTCTATCGCTTGCGATGATTGTTAATCACACTTTTTCTGGCAAACAAAGAGTTTAGTTGTTTTCCCTGCTTCCTCGGCCACCAGCCAGGCGTCGCTGAGCTTCACCACCACCACCTGAGCCGGAACTGGTCCCTGATTTGTGTCTTCGTTGCCTGTGTGTTGTCTAAATCTACATTGCCAGTGATGCTGCTGCAAGCTAGACTTTCATTGTCTCGGAGCCTCACTGTACCAGTGCACAGGGCACTGAGTTCAAATTCCCTTCCATCTACATCCTACTCCTCTTCCCTCCATCTCTGTACACCCCCCCCATCCCTCTCCCTCCTATCCCCTTCCCACTATTACACCCACCCTGACATTGTCTCCTCTCCCCTCTCCCTCAGGTACAAGAAAGGCTGAAAGCACCTACCACTAGGCTCAGGAACAGCTTCTACCTGGCTGTTATCAGATTATTGAACAGTGTCCTAGGATGTCAAGATGGACTCTTCACCTCGTAATCCATCCTGTTATGGTCCTGTTTATTGTCTGCCTGCACTGCACTATGTTACAATTTAATCTGCATTCTGTTATTGTTTTCCCTTATTCTACCCCAATGCACTGTGTAATGATATCATCTGTATGAACAGTTGCAAGATTTTCACTGTACTTTGGTACATCTAACAATAAAAAAAATGACTGCCACAGCTCAGCATATCATGGAAACCAGCCTCTCTGTCCACACTTCCTGCTGACTTGATAAAACGGCCAGCAAAATCAAAGACCCCTCTCACACTGGACACTATCTCTTCTCCCCTCTCCCATCGGGCAGAAGGTACTAAAGCCCAAAAACATGTCCCACCAGGCTCAAGGACAGCTTCTACCCCACTGTTATCAGACTATTAAATAGATCTCTAGTGTATGTAATTGGAGTCCTGCCCTCACAATCTATGTCGTTATGATCTTCCACCTCGTTGTCTGCCTGCACTGCACTTTCTCTATAAGACTTTATTCTGTATTCTGTTATTGTTTTACCTTGTTCTACCTTAATGTCCTGTGTAATGACCTGATCTGTATGAATAGTGTACAAGACAAGATTTTCACTGTATCTCAGAATACATGACAATAATAACCATACCAGTGATTACAGGCTACGAACAGTGGGAGCAAGGGAGGAACATGGGAGGGGTGAGGAATATAGGAGGGGATGAGAGATGAGGGAAAGGGTAGGGAGCAACTGAGGATTAGAGGGAGGGAGTGATCATGCAGGGGAGGTTGGGATGATGGAGGGGAAAGAGTGAACATGAGGGGAGTGAGGGAGGGGGGCAGGGGAGAGGAATGAGGGACAATGGAGGGTCACCCTCGGCGATCCACTCACCTTTATTACTTTTGGCATCCTCCATCCCTGGGAAAAGCAGCAACCATAACATTAGTGGGACAGATCCAACCTCCATCCCTCTCTCCCCACTCCTGATCACCACCCATCACCTCACTCATTCTCCATCCACCCCCTCCATCCATCCCTCTCCCCTCCACCCCCTTCTCTCCGTTCCACCACTCTCCCCAACTCCCTCTGTACCTTTCTGTCCCACTCCTTCCCTCCATCCCCATCCCTACTCCCTCCCTCCGTCACACAGTCACACTCAGTCCCTGCATTTCACCCTTCCTCATCGACTCCCTTTTCCTCCCTCCTACTCTCGCTCCCCTCCCCTCCACCGGACACCCTCCAGACATCACAAGACTCTGCTGCTCAAAGCATATCCCTGCATTTTATACCGCCTCATGTGACCTGCCGCAAGACGCGGGTTCCTGTCGGGGCCAAAGCCCCATGGACCTCACTTCCCCGTCCTCTCTACCTCCCTGTTAAATCTACCCCCACCCCCCAAGTGTACAGTTCTCACTGCCTCAGTAAAGCAGCCTGCAGAATCAATGACCCGACCCACTCCATATATTCTCTCTTCTCCCTCCCATCAAGCAGAAGATACAAAAGCCTGAAAGCACGCCCCACCAGGCCCAAGAACCGCTTCTACCCCACTGCTATCAGACTATTAAATAGATCTCTAGTGTATGAAATTGAGCTCGTGCCCTTACAATCTATGTCGTATGATGTTACACCTTATTGTCTGCCTGCACTACACTTTCTCTGTAACTGTAACACTTTATTCTGTATTCTGTTCTTGTTTTCCCTTGCTCTACCTCAATTCACTGTGTAATGATCTGATCTGTAAGAACAGTGTGCAAGACAAGATCTTCACTGAACCTGGGTACCTGGGATAATAATAAGATAATTTTCCCATGATCCTGGTGTAATCTGTGTGTAATTTGTGTTCTATGTGCTGTCTGCTATCTGTCAGTGATTAAACGTTGATTGCAATACAGGAAGACCAGACTGACCTTGAGCTTTATAATGCGTCTCTACGCCATCCTGTAAGAGAAAGAGGAGAGAGTGGCAGGGATCACTCACATGTGAGTTGGTACAACTGCTCAACACAGTACATTGGGAAGGAAGGGGTTGTAGAGTCGCAGTAGTGTGTTACAGCTGAATGCCAGAGGGTCGGGGTAGCAGACGCCGAAACATAGAGACATAGAAAATAGGTGCAGGAGTAGGCCATTCGGCCCTTCGAGCCTGCACTGCCATTCAGTATGATCATGCCTGATCATCCAACTCAGAACCCTGTACCTGCTTTCTCTCCATACCCCCTGAACCCTTTAGCCACAAGGGCCATATCTAACTTCCTCTTAAATATAGCCAATGAACCGGCCTCAACTGTTTCTTGTGGCAGAGAATTCCACAGATTCACCACTCTCTGTACGAAGAAGTTTTTCCTCATCTCGGTCCTAAAAGGCTTCCCCTTTATCCTTAAACTGTGACCCCTCGTTCTGGACTTCCCCAACATCAGAAACAATCTTCCTGCATCTAGCCTGTCCAATCCCTTTAGAATTTTATACGTTTCAATAAGATCCCCCCTCAGTCTTCTAAATTCCAGTGAGTATAAGCCTAGTCGATCCAGTCTTTCTTCATATGAAAGTCCTGCCATCCCAGAAATCAATCTGGTGAACCTTCTCTGTACTCTCTCTATGGCAAGAATGTCTTTCCTCAGATTAGGGGACCAAAACTGCACACAATACTCTAGGTGCAGTCTCACCAAGGCCTTGTACAACTGCAGTAGAACCTCCCTGCTCCTGTACTCAAATCCTTTTGCTATGAATGCCATCATACCATTTGCCTTTTTCACCGCCTGCTGTACCTGCATGCCCACATTCAATGACTGGTGTACAATGACACCCAGGTGTCGTTGCACCTCCCCTTTTCCTAATCGGCCACCGTTCAGATAATAATCTGTTTTCCTGTTCTTGCAACCAAAGTGGATAACCTCACATTTTTCCACATTAAATTGCATCTGCCATGAATTTGCTCACTCACTTAACCTATCCAAGTCATCCTGCATCCTCTTAGCATCCTCCTCACAGTTAACACCGCCGCCCAGCTTCGTGTCATCCGCAAACTTGGAGATGCTGCATTTAATTCCCTCGTCTAAATCATTAATATATATTGTAAACAACTGGAGTCCCAGCACTGAGCCTTGCAGTACCCCACTAGTCAATGCCTGCCATTCTGAAAAGGTCCTGTTTACTCCCACTCTTTGCTTCCTGTTTGCCAACCAATTCTCCTTCTTTTTCAATCTCTTTATTATTATTAATAATATTATGAACAAAATACAATTGATATATTAATAAAGGGATTACAAACATACAAATTCCCATTACACATGAAAGAATACATAAGCAATGATTACAGTATAAATGAGTTTTCCCAAAACATGGACTATATAGTATATGTATGAACAAGGTAAATCTAGGTATTTCATAATATATGATATAAAAAAAACAGAAAAAAGAAAAAAAAATGATTGCAAAATTGACTAAAATACTAATCTAATAACTAATGAAGAAGCAAAAAGAAGCAAAAAAAGAAAAAAAAAGAAAAACTAAAAAGGAAAAAAAAGGGCTGTTTATAATATCTCACAAGAATACATAATCATCAGTGTCATCAACTCCGATCCTCTCAACATAAATAAGATTAAAGCTGGAAAATCCAATAAGCTTGGAACAGGGTCATATTACATCATATGAAAATATTGAATAAATGGTCTCCATATCTCTTCTAATTTAATAGAGGTATCGAATACACCACTTCTAATTTTTTCTAAATTTAAACATAAAATAGTTTGAGAAAGCCAATGAAATACAGTGGGAGGATTAATTTCCTTCCAATTCAACAAAATAGATCTTCTAGCCATCAAAGTGAGAAATGCAATCATTCGACAGGCGGAAGAAGATAAATGAAGTGAGTCCATCATTGGTAAACCGAAAATTGCGGTAATAGGATGGGGTTGTAAATCGATGTTCAATACCGCAGAGATAATATCAAAAATATCTTTCCAATATTTTTTCAAAAGCGGACATGACCAAAACATATGAGTTAAAGACGCGATTTCAATTTGACATCTATCACAAATAGGGTTTATATAAGAATAAAAATGAGCTAATTTATCCTTGGACATATGGGCCCTATGTACGACCTTAAATTGTATTAATGAATGTTTGGCACATATAGATGATGTATTAACTAATTGAAGAATTCTATCCCAATTCTCAATAGGAATAATAAGATTAAGCTCTCTTTCCCAATCATTTTTTGTTTTATAAAGGGGCCCTGAATGTATCTTCATAATTATATTATAAAGTTTTGATATAAACTCTTTTTGAAAAGGGTTTAATTCGAACAAACTCTCCAAAATATCTGAAGAGACAAAATTTGGAAACGTAGGAAGTACCGTACTTAAAAAATGCCTAACCTGTAAATATCTAAAAAAATGAAATCTAGGCAAATTATATTTATTAGATAATTGCTCAAAAGACATAAAGCAATTGTCCAAAAATAAATCAGAAAATCTTAGTAAACCCTTAGTTTTCCAAGCCAAAAAAGCTTGATCTATAATTGAAGGGTGGAAAAAACAATTAGATACAATAGGAATATTTAAAACGAATTGAGTCATCCCGAAAAATTTCCGAAACTGAAACCATATACGTAAGGAATATTTAACTATCGGGTTGTCAATTCGTTTCGGCAATTTAGAAAGAGCAAAAGGGAGAGAAGTCCCTAAAATAGAACCCAGAGCATAACCTGGTACTGATTTAATTTCCAAACTCACCCAATGAGGGCCAAAAGAACCATCCCAGTCTTTCAACCAACATAACAAATATCTAATATTAACTGCCCAATAATAAAATCTGAAATTAGGTAATGCCAACCCACCTTTCTTCTTTGTCTTCTGTAAGTATATTTTACCTAATCTGGGATTTTTATTCTGCCATATATATGAGGAAATTTTTGAATCAACATTAGTAAAAAAAGATTTCGGAATAAAAATTGGTACTGCTTGAAAAATATATAAAAACTTAGGTAAAATAACCATCTTAATAGCATTAATCCTACCTATCAGAGATAA
Source organism: Hemitrygon akajei (assembly GCF_048418815.1). NCBI lineage: Eukaryota > Metazoa > Chordata > Chondrichthyes > Myliobatiformes > Dasyatidae > Hemitrygon > Hemitrygon akajei. The sequence continues at coordinate 58,694,419 of NC_133147.1, forward strand.
AGATAATGGTGACCACTTAGTAAACAAGCCTTTAATCTGATCAATTAAGGGTAAAAAATTAAACCTAAATAATTCTTTATGGTTTTTTGTGATTTTAATCCCTAAGTAAGTAAAAGAGTCATTAATTAATTTAAAAGGTAAATTTCCATAACTTGGGACCTGTCTATTCAAAGGAAACAATTCACTCTTATTAAGATTTAACTTATACCCAGAGAACTCACTAAATTGAGCCAACAATGATAGAACTGCTGGAATAGATTTCTCAGGGTTAGAAATGAATAATAATAAATCATCTGCATACAAAGATACCTTATGAATATCTGTCCCACGATTAATACCCAAAATATCCTGTGATTCTCTGATAGCAATTGCCAAAGGTTCTAAAGCAATATTAAATAGTAAAGGGCTAAGAGGACAACCTTGTCTAGTGCCCCGAAATAAACGAAAAAAGGGAGATCTTTGATTATTAGTAAACACCGAGGCTACTGGAGTGTGATAAATCAGTTTAATCCAAGAAATGAATGTCGGACTAAAATTAAACTTCTCCAACACATAAAATAAGTAAGGCCATTCAACTCTATCAAATGCTTTCTCCGCATCTAATGAAATAACACATTCTGAAGTGCTATGTGAAGGAGTATAAACAATATTCAGTAATCTCCTAACATTGAAAAAAGAATAGCGATTTTTAATAAAACCGGTTTGATCTTCCGAAATAATTTGGGGTAATACCTTCTCCAGCCTGGAAGCCAGTAACTTGGAAAAGATCTTGGAGTCCACATTCAATAAAGATATTGGTCTATAGGATGCAGTCAGTAGGGTCTTTATCTTTCTTCAGTATTAAAGAAATGGAAGCTCTATAAAAAGATTGTGGCAAATTCCCCAATCTAATTGCTTCTTCAAAAACCCTGCATAACCAAGGTGACAGAGTAGCGGAAAAACATTTTAAAAATTCTACTGTATACCCATCTGGACCTGGTGCTTTCCCAGAATTCATTGAGGAAATAACCCCTTTAATTTCTGCATCCGTAATCGAAGTATCTAATATTGAAAGATCATCGGATGATAATTTTGGAAAATTCAATTTCTCAAGGAAATCACACATGGTATTATGATCCTGAGGGAATTCCGATTGATACAGGGAGGTATAAAAGTCTTGAAATGACTTATTTATCTCATCAAGGTTAACTGTCAAATCCCCATTCTGCTGACGAATCTTAGTGATTTGACGTTTAACCAAAACATTCTTCAACTGACTAGCTAACAGTTTACCTGATTTATCACTATGTATATAAAAATCAGATCTGGTTTTCATTAATTGATTTTCAATTGGAGATGTAAGTAATAAACTATGTTCCATTTGAAGTTCAACCCTTTGTTTGTAAAGCTCCTTACTAGGAGTGATCGAATATTTCTTGTCAATCTCTTTAATTTTATCAACCAATAAAAGAGTTTCCTTCTTAATGCGTTTTCTCAGACCAACAGAGTAAGAGATAATCTGTCCACATATATACGCTTTAAAAGTATCCCAAAGTGTTCCGCAAGAAATATCATCCGTGGAATTAGTTGAAAAGAAGAAATCGATCTGCTCCTTCATAAATTTAATAAAGTCCAGATCTTGCAATAAGGTAGAGTCAAATCGCCATTGTCTAACATTAGAAGCTGTATCCATAAATTTAATAGAAAGTTTTAATGGAGCATGGTCAGAGATAGCTATAATATCATAATTACAACCAATTACCGAAGGAATAAAACAAGAGTCAATAAAAAAATAATCAATTCTCGAATAGGAATGATAAACATGTGAGAAAAAAGAAAACTCTTTGTCGTTAGGATGCTGAAATCTCCAAATATCAAAAATTCCATTATCAGTCAAAAAGGAGTTAATACAAGTGGCCAACTTATTGGGTAAAGTCTGAATAGATATAGATTTGTCCATCAAAGGATTTAAACAACAATTAAAGTCACCACCCATTATTAACTTATATTCATTTAGATTAGGTAAAGAAGTAAATAAGGACTTTAAAAAATCAGGACAATCCACATTTGGAGCATAAACATTAACCATAGCAACCTTTTTATTACAAAGTAAACCCGTAATTAACAAAAATCTACCATTCGGATCCGAAAGGATATTGTGTTGAACAAATGCAATAGAGGAGTCAATAACAATTGAAACTCCCTTAACTTTGGCATTCGAATTCGAATGATACTGTTGACCCCGCCAAGACCTAAAAAAGCGATATTTGTCCTCCTTCCTCACATGAGTTTCTTGTACAAAAATGATATGAGCATTAAGTCTTTGGAATACTTTGAAAATCTTCTTTCGTTTAATCAGATGGTTTAAACCATTAGTATTACAAGACACAAAATTAATGGTCTGAGTCATGCTTCTGAAGTCAACCCTTTGGTATAGAAAAGGTTAACCAAATTATAAACTCATGCACCCGGAAGAGGAACAAAAATAAAGAGCGGACCCGGAAGTGACGACATCGTAGACATATTTGTAGTTCAGAAACAGCCCAAATAAAAAAAACTAAAACAAACTGGTAAAAGAAAAATAAAATTAGAAAACAGACCATCCCCCACCCCCACAAGAAAAAGAAAAGCCAAAATATAGCTAGAAAAAGGAAAAAATGAGACTAATTCTACCCCCATATCAGCGGAAGACCACTCAGTATATAAAGGATATATATTTTAAAAAACCACCCCGACTTTAAAATTAAACTAAACTAAAAACCATGCTTCTTAATATACTTAGTTGTAAAAAAAAGAATATAATCACTAAAAGCTTATAAATCGGGTTATAACCCAAACAAATCAAGAAATATTTAAACTATGATAAGCGATGCATTATAGGAAGAAGACGAGAAAAGAAAAAATAATACCATCTTAAACAAAACCAAGAATATTTTTCCAAAAAACCACCATCTTAATAAAAAAGAATTTCCCTTCGAAAGGTTAAAAATATACCTTTGAGGGAACAAAAATAATAGTCAAAAATATAGTATAATGGTTAAAGTGTATAAAACAGAGCGATTAATAAAACGAAAACACACTTTAACTTAAATATTAAGTATAGGATAAACCTACACCAATAACCAGAGACTAACTCTGGTTTAAGAAATCGAAAACCATCTTACACGATCAGAATCACTCATTTATTAGAGATTAGTGTCTGTGGCAGTAGGGAAGTTCTCCTCCAGATACTTTCTCGCTTCAGATGTAGAAAGGAAAACCTGGCATGGAGCATTCGACGGAGAGATTCTAAACTTCGCAGGGTATAAGAGCGCAGGTTTTAGATCTTTCTCATAACATTCAGACATCAGAGGTTTAAAAAGAAGCCTTTTCTTCATAACTTCAGGACTAAAATCTTCAACCAAACGGAAGTGGTACTCTTGAAATTTAATCATTCCAGCCCGCCGAGCCACACGAATAAGTTGTTCTTTGTCATGTACATAGTGAAACCGGACAATTACCACCGGGGGTTTAGCTGAAGCACTCGATGAACGACGCCAAATTCTATGTGCTCGATCAAGTAACGGGGGATTCTCTGGGAAAACCGACGGGAACAAATCTTTTAAAAGTTGAGCAAAATATTTCGAAGGATCGCCTTTTTCTATGCCATCTGGGAGACCAAGTATACGTAGGTTCTGTCTTCTGGACCGATTCTCAAAGTCGACACTCTTGGCTTTAAGTGTTTCCACCAGTTTAATGGTCGAAATTAAATCCTGTTGCAATTTTTCAATTGTCAAATCTCGTTTCCGAGCTTCTTCTTGCAGAGACGCAATAAGAACCTGCTGCTGGTTAATTACTGAATCCGTCTTAACCATATAATCTTGAAAAGTCTTTATATCTTGTTTAAAAACTTGTTGTAGTTCATCAAATTTTTTATCCAAAACCTCCATAAACAGTTCATAAGTTAATTCAGTGCGTTGCGGATGAGCTTGCTTCTTTCCATTACCGTTCGGGTTGCGCCCCGGTTCTCATCCTTTAGATCTAAGAGCCATTTCTGTTTGCATATCTTCAAAAATTCACAATAAACTCTTAACGATAAGCCCAAGAAGATAGCAAAAATCTTTTGGTGTAGGTAAAAATAAGTTGGATAAGGGTGATCAAAGATTAAAAAAAGTAAAGGTTATGGAGCGAATCTAAAACAGTACTCACTCCATGAGCATGTCCCACTGACCCCCCCCCCCCTCACCAACCAATTCTCTATCCACATCAATACCATACCCCCAATACTGTATGCTTTAAGTTTGCACACTAATCTCCTGTGTGGGACCTTGTCAAAAGCCTTTTGAAAATCTAAATATACCACATCCACTGGCTCTCCCCTATCCACTCTACTAGTTACATCTTCAAAAAATTCTATCAGATTCGTCATACATGATTTTCCTTTCACAAATCCATGCTGACTTTGTCCGATGATTTCACCTCTTTCCAAATGTGCTGTTATCACATCTTTGATAACCGACTCTAGCATTTTCCCCACCACCGATGTCAGACTAACCGATCTATAATTCCCCGGTTTCTCTTTCCCTCCTTTTTTAAAAAGTGGGGTTACATTAGCCACCCTCCAATCCTCAGGAACTAATCCAGAATCTAAAGAGTTTTGAAAAATTATCACTAATGCATGCACTATTTCTTGGGCTACTTCCTTAAGCACTCTGCGATGCAGACCATCTGGCCCTGGGGATTTATCTGCCTTTAATCCCTTCAATTTACCGTAGATTCCGGACTACAGAGCGCACCTGATTAAAAGCCGCTGGCTCTAATTTTAGAAAGAAAATCAATTTTTTACTTGTACAGGCCGCACCGGATTTTAGGCCGCACCGGATTTTCGGCCGCACCGGATTTTCGGCCGCAGGTGTCCCACGTTGTAATATGAGATATTTACACAGAAAGATATTACACGTGAGGATTTTTTAACTTTTAGTTAAATCCATATGGTAACATAAACAAATACATATTGCAAATGCTTTTTTTCGAACCGTGCCTGTAACGCGGCTACTTTTAAATATACGTTGCGTATACTTTTTTACTGAACAACATTCCAATATCTCCTAACAACTGGTAAAAAATATATATACTGCAGCCTACCAGGAAAAGTTATTGATCACCTTTAACTTAAAAGCAGCGTTCGCTCAGATCCAATGCCGCTCGCGTAATGCCGCTCGCCCCCCCGCCTTCCCGTTTATCGCAAACTGGCATTTTTCCCACAAGATGCGGCGAAACCGGGTGTGACGTCATAGCATCCCGCGATGTAGTACAGAAAACCAATATAGTTAAAACACTTCTAACTTTAACTAGAAAATGAATTACTAAGCGAAAATATTATAAACTAAATAACTGCCATAAAGGCAGCACAATGCTTTTCTTCGAGTGTTTTCCATGTTGATGAGGGTGAGTACAAATGACTGATTTACAATATTTTAATTGTGAAAGTGCGCTTGATTTATCGTACAATTTCATTGGACCTCTGTGAACTACTCATCAATTTTATTGGTCTACTGTTACGAGGCAAAATGTTTTTGGCGGCATGAAAAAAATCATGCATTAGCCGCACCGTATTAAAGGCCGCAGAGTTCAAAGTTGTTCAAAATGTGGGAAAAAAGTAGCGGCTTATAATCCGACATCTACGGTACCTAACACCACTTCCCTACTAATATGTATTTCCCTCAGTTCCTCCATCTCACTAGACCCTCGGTCCCCTACTATTTCCAGAAGATTGTTTATGTCCTCCTTAGTGAAGACAGAACCAAAGTAGTTATTCAATTGGTCTGCCATGTCCTTGTTCCCTATGATCAATTCACCTGTTTCTGACTGTAAGGGACCTACATTTGTCTTGACCAATCTTTTTCTTTTCACATATCTATAAAAGCTTTTACAGTCAGTTTTTAAGTTCCCTGCCAGCTTTCTCTCATAATCTTTTTTCCCTTTCCTAATTAAGCCCTTTGTCCTCCTCTGCTGGTTTCTGAATTTCTCCCAGTCCTCAGGTGTGCCGCTTGTTTTTTGCTAATTTATATGTTTCTTCTTTGGACTTGATACTATCCCTAATTTCCCTTGTCAGCCACGGGTGCACTACCTTCCCTGGTTTATTCTTTTGCCAAACTGGGATGAACAATTGTTGTAGTTCATCCATGCGATCTTTAAATGCTTGCCATTGCATATCCACCGTCAACCCTTTAAGTATCATTTGCCAGTCCATCTTAGCTAATTCATGTTTCATACCTTCAAAGTTACCCTTCTTTAAGTTCAGAACCTTTGTTCCTGAATTAACTATGTCACTCTCCATCTTAATGAAGAATTCCACCATATTATGGTCACACTTACCCAAGGGGCCTTGCACGACAAGATTGCTAACTAACCCTTCCTCATTGCTCAATACCCAATCTAGAATGGCCTGCTCTCTAGTTGGTTCCTCGACATGTTGGTTCAGAAAACCATCCTGCATCCATTCCAAGAAATCCTCTTCCTCAGCACCCTTACCAACTTGGTTCACCCAATCTATATGTAGATTGAAGTCACCCATTATAACTACTGTTCCTTTATTGCACGCATTTCGAATTTCCTGTTTAATGCCATCCCCAACCTTACTACTATTGTTAGGTGGCCTGTACACAACTCCCACCAGCGTTTTCTGCCCCTTAGTGTTATGCAGCTCTACCCATATCGATTCCACATCCTCCAGGCTAATGTCCTTCCTTTCTATTGTGTTAATCTCCTCTCTAACCAGCAATGCTACCCCACCTCCTTTTCTTTCCAGTCTATCCCTCCTGAATATTGAATATCCCTGGATGTTGAGCTCCCATCCTTGGTCACCCTGGAGCCATGTCTCTGTGATCCCAACTATATCATATTCATTAATAACTATCTGCACATTCAATTCATCCACCTTGTTACGAACGCTCCTCGCATTGACACACAAAGCCTTCAGGCTTGTTTTTACAACACTCTTAGCCCTTATACAATTATGTTGAAAAGTGGCCCTTTTTGCTTTTTGCCCTGGATTTGCCTGCCTGCCACTTTTACTTCTCACCTTACTACTTTTTGCTTCTACCCTCATTTTACACCCCTCTGTCTCTCTGCACTTGTTCCCATCCCCCTACCTCATTAGTTTAAATCCCCCTGAACAGCAGTAGCAAACGCTCCCCCTAGGACATTGGTTCCAGTCCAGCCTAGGTGCAGACCGTCCTGTTTATACCAGTCCCATCTCCCCCAGAACTGGTTCCAATGCCCCAGAAATTTGAATCCCTCCCCCTTGCACCATTTTTCAAGCCACGTATTCATCTGAAATATCCTCCTATTTCTACTCTGACTAGCATGTGGCACTGGTAGTAATCCAGAGATTATTACCTTTGTGGTCCTTTTTAGTTTATCTCCTAACTCCCTAAATTCAACTTGTAGGACCTCATCCCATTTTTCACCTATATCGTTGGTACCTATGTGCACCACAACCACTGGCTGTTCACCCTCCAATTCCAGAATGGCCTGCAGCCGCTCAGAGACTTCCTTGACCCTTGCACCAGGGAGGCAACATACCATCCTGGAGTCTCATTTGCAGCCGCAGAAACGCCTATCTATTCCCCTTACAATCGAATCCCCGATCACTATAGCTCTCCCATGCCTTTTCCTTCCCTCCTGTGCTGCAGAGCCACCCATGGTGCCATGAACTCGGCTGCGGCTGCCTTCCCCTGATGAGACATCTCCCCCAACAGTATCCAAAACAGTTTATCTGTTTAGGAGGGAGATGACCTCAGGGGACTCCTGCACTACCTGCCTACTGCTACACTGTCTAGTGGTCACCCTTTCCCTTTCTGCCTGTGTAGCCTTTACCTGCGGTGTGGCCAACTCACTGAAAGTGCTATTCACGACTTTCTCAGCATCGCGGATGCTCCAGTATGAATCCAATCGCAGCTCCAAACGCTCAATGCGGTCTGCCAGAAGCTGCAGTTGGATACACTTCCTGCACACATAGTCGTCAGGGACACTGGAAGTATCCCTGATTTCCCACATGCTGCAGGATGAACAAACCACGGGGCCGATCTCAGCTGCCATGACCTACCCAATACTTGCGTCAACTTTTGAAACTTTCTCCTTTTAAAGGAACTGACCCGACCTTACCTCACTTGGAGTGAAGCTCGTCCTCAGCCTCTGCTCGCCAAAGCTTCACGAGACAAAGCCTTCCTACTCTGTCTCCCACTACTTCGTCACCCGCTACAACGTCGCCCGCTCCGTCTAACTGTTCTCTTTAAATACTCCCACTGCCTCACAGTCCGACTTACATGCGCTTGCGCAGTTGTGCCCCCGAAGAAAATGAAGGGACGGGGCAGGGGGTCGGATGCCGAGGGGGTGGAGTGGGAGTAGGTGGGGGTTACAGAAGCAGAGGGGATGGAGGAAGGAAGGACAGGGCAAGAGAGGGGTGAAAAAGAAAGGGAGAGAGGCAAAAAGATGGCAAGAAATTAAGCAAGAGGGAGATGGAGCTTGGATTGAGGTGATTCTCACCTTGTAACATCTCACCAATGTGGTTTGGCAGCCGTCCACCTTGAATCCCTCAGACCTATTGAGTTTGGTTATGGGCCAATGAAAGACGTCGCCATCAGCAACTGCTGTCCCCTGTAGGAGTGAAAACCCGGGTAGGGAATCAGGGTTGTGGGGAGGAGAAGGGAACAACACAGTTCTCAACAACATCAACTCTGCCCTCTTGCTTGTATACACCCCTCTCACCCCCAACATGCTCATGACACCATCGGGACAAACACTTTGACCATCTACCCTATCCTGTGTAGTGTAGGATGGGGAACTTGATTTACTTATTTAGAGCTGCAGTGCAGAACAGTCCTTTCTGGCCCAACAAGCCACACTGCCCAGCAACCCACCCATCTAACCCATTTAAAAGCCATCTAGACAACTTCATGGATAGGCAAGGTTTACAGGGCAATGGGTTAATCGCAGGCAGATGGGACCGTCTCTCTAGGCAAGACCACAGTCAATTCTTTGGTCTTACTGACGTGGAATGCAAAGTGGCTGCTGCAACACATTCAACAGCGGATCCATCTCACTCCCGTATGCCTCCTCGTCAAGACTCTTCAGGCTTTCTGAGTATGGACCATTTGGGGGAGAAGGGTCTGCTGAGGTGCTGTATATCTCAGTGATTCAAGTGTACCCAGCGCAGTCTAATCCTCCCTGAGAGCGTCGCCCGAGATGGACGCAGTGATCTGAAAGATTCACACCGTCACCCACCACCCTTAGTGCCCACCGGTTCTGAAGGATACTTACATTAATGGAAAGATGTATATAGCTACAGGAAATATTGTAATGTTTGAAATCCAATGAGCAATCTGATGAATAAGTTACATTTTTCACTCTGATGACATTATCTGTGAAAAAAGAACACATACAAATTAATCACCGCTGCATATCCAGCACACAATACAAACCCCAACGCTGAGCGGGCGGTCTCAGAGTTTGTGAAATAGGAGAAATAGACCATTCAGCCCATCTAGTCTTCTCCTGTCAGGTAGTGGGTATACCCAGCCACAAATCAAGAATGGCCCAGGCTCTGTCCCCGGATTGTGTCACTCCCATGGGTACCAAGGAATGAGATACAGGATGGGGTCTAATCCAGGGTTCAGTGCCTGTAAACAGTATTCAGCCCTAATAGAAATTTTCATGCTTTATTGTTTTACACCATTGAATCACAGTGGATTTCATTTGACTCTTTTGACATTGATCAACAGAAAAAGACTCTTCTGTGTCAAAGTGAAAACAGATCTAGACAAAGTGATCTAAATGTAATGCAAATATAAAACACAAAATAATTGATTGCATAAGTATTCACCCCCCCCCCCTTAATATGACACAGCAAATCATCACTGGCACAGCCAGTTGATTTTAGAAGAAACATAATTAGTTAAATGGAGATCACTGTGTGCAGTCAAAGTGTTTCATTTGATTGTAGTGAAAATACACCTGTATCTGGAAGGTCCAATTGCTGGTGGGGCAGTATCTTGGCAAAAAGTACACCATAAAGACAAAAGAACACTATAAGCAACTCCGTAAAAAGGTTATTAAAAAGCACAAAAAAAAATCCAAGTCACCTAATATCCATTGGAGTACAGTTCAGTCAATCATCAAGAAATGGATAGAATATCACACACACACACACACACACACACACACACACACACACACACACACACACACACACACACACACACACACACACACACCGCCCCCCCCACCGTCGTCCAATCTATTCAAAGTTCAAAATACATTTGTGATCAATATATGTATAACTTTTCTTGCATTCATAGAAGAAAAAAAATACAATAGAAATTGATGAAAAACTATGCATAAACAGTCAAAAGCTGACAAACAACCAATGTGCAATAACGAGAGAAGCAATAATGAAAACAATACTGAGAACGAGAATTGTAAAGAGCCCTTGAAAGTGAGTCAGTAGGTAATAGGATAGGTTCAGAGTCGTAGTGAATGAAGTTATCCACTCCAGTTCAAAAACTACTAGTTGTGGAGAAATAACTGTTTCTGAACCTGGTCGTGTTGCGACCCAAGGCTCCCCTAGCCCTTGCCCTATGGGAGTGATGAGAAGAGGGCATGATCACTCACTCAGTGTCAGCAAACCCATACTCTTCCGTCCGTAATATCAACAGTAACGCACACAAAATGCCGGAGTAGCTCAGCAGTTCAGATGGAAAGGAATTCAGAGTTGACGTTTTAGGCCAGGCCGAGACCTTTCATCAGGACCCCGCTCAGTTCATCGAGCATTTCATCTCCTCTCATCAAGGAGGAGGTACAAGTATCTTAGGACAACATACTCAACGTTTTAGAAGCAGCTTCTTCGCCACCGCCATCCAATTTACGAATGGACACATTTTCCGACATGCGCCCTTGATATGAAAGCTGACAGGTTCTTGATTAATCGGCAACGGGAACCAGGCAGGAGAACAGAAACGAAGGTGATAATAAATCAGCCTTGATCGAATGCGGCGCAGCCTTGACTAAATTATGTTGCAATACAGTATCTGAAGGCATCTAAAGACTGCGGGCGGGGAAGAAATCCTTCATCCAAAACTCGAAACCCTACCCCTCTCTTTTCCCCACCGACCTTCCAAAAAAAAAGGGCCTCTCATGCAGCCGAGGTGTAGCTCGGACCGGACATCCCCGGCACACGGGAATAAGGGCGGCTGGAGGGGGTCGTGTGCTCACATGGGAAGGGTCCGGATCCACCCCCCACCGACGGCAGCTCCTCACCTTCAACAAACACCGGAGTGTATAGCCAGACGAAAATTAGTTGTAAAATCACAAGCAAATGCCTAAAGAGCTCCATATTCCTGTGTGTATGTTGCTATGAATGAAGACTTCCGCGTTGTGCTGTTCTACAAGATGATGCAATAATACACATAGCCGGCCAGGCAGCAACTACAGGAAGGAGGACAGTCGGCGTTACGGGCCGAGACCCTTTGTCAGGATTATCCGAAAGAAGAGATAGTAAGAGTTTTGAAAGTGGGAGGGGGAGATCCGAAATGACAGGAGAAGACAGGAGGGGGAGGGGTGAGGCTAAGAGCTGGAAAGTTGATTGGCAAAAGGGATACAGAGCTAGAGCAGGGAGAGGATCAGGAGACAGGAGGCCTGGGGAGAGCGAAAGGGGAAGGGGAGCACCAGAGGAAGATGGAGATCATGCCATCAGGTTGGAGGCTTACTAATTAATAACTCTTAATAATTTCTCATTTGGCTCCTCCCATTTCCTCCAAACTGAAGGTGTAGCTACGGGTCCCAGCTCTGCCTGCCTTTTTGTTGGCTTTGTGGAACAGTCCATGTTCCAAGCCAATACGGGTATCCGTGCCCCACTTCTCCTCCGCTACATCGACGACTGCATGCATGCTGAGCTCGTTGACTTCATTGGCTTTGCCTCCAACTTTCACCCTGCCCTCAAATTTACCTGGTCCATTTCCAACAGCCCCCTCCACTTTCTTGATCTTTCTGTCTCTATCTCTGGAGACAGCTTATCTACTGATGTCTACTATAAGCCTACGGACTGTCACAGCTACCTGGACTATTCCTCTTCCCACCCTGTCTCTTGCAAAAATGCCATCCCCTTCTCACAATTCCTCCATCTCCGCCTCATCTCAGGATGAGGCTTTTCATTGCAGGACGAAGGAGATGTCTTCCTTTTTTAAAGAAAGGGGCTTCCCACCCTCCACCATCAACTCTGCTCTCAAACACATCTCTGCCATTTCCCGCACATTTGCCCTCACACCATCCTCCCACCACCCCCGGGATAGGGTTTCCCTTGTCCAGACCTACCACCCCACCAGCCTCCGGGTATTACTTCCGCCACCTCGGGATCCCACTACCAAGCATATCTCCCCCCCCCCCTTTTTGCTTTCCACAGGGATCGCTCCTTACGCAACTCCCTTGTCCATTTGTCCACCCCCCATCCCCTCCCACCAATCTCCCTCCTGGCACTTATCCTTGTAAGCAGAATAAGTGCTACACCTGCCCTTACACTTCCTCCCTCACCAGCATTCAGGGCCCCAGACAGTCCTTCCAGGTGCGGTGTCAATTCACCTGAGTCGGCTGGTGTGATATTCTGTGCCTGGTTCTCCCGGTGCAGCTTTCTGTATATTGGTGAGACCTGACGCAGACTGGGAGAGTGTTTCGCTGAACACCTATGCTCTGTCCACCAGAGAAAGCAGGATCTCCCAGTGGCCACACATTTTAATTCCACGTCCCATTCCCATTCTGATATCTCAATCCATGGCCTCTTCTACTGTCAAGATGAAGCAACCCTCAGGTTGGAGGAACAATTCCTTATATTCCGTCTGGGTAGCCTCCAACCTGATGGCATGAACATCGATTTCTCTGACTTCTGTTAATGTCCCTCCTCCCCTTCTTACCCCATCCCTTATTTATTTATTGTTTTCCCCTTTTTTTCTCTCTCTGTCCATCTCACAATCACTCCTTGCCTGCTCTCCATCTTCCTCTGGTGATTCCCTCCCCCTTTTTTCTCCCTAGGCCTCCCGTCCCATGATCCTCTCCCTTCTCCAGCTCTTCATCCCTTCTGCCAATCACCTTCCCAGCTCTTAGCTTCATCCCTCCCTCTCCGGTCTTCTCCTATCATTTCGGATCTCCCCATCCCCCTCCCACTTTCAAATCTCTTACTATCTCTTCTTTCAGTTAGTCCTGACGAAGGGTCTCGGGCCGAAAAGTCGACTGTACTTCCTCCTATAGATGCTGCCTGGCCTGCTGCATTCCCAGCATTTTGTGTGTGCTGCTTGAATTTCAGCATCTGCAGATTTCCTCATTTTTGCGATTTTAAAAAATCTGCAGGTGCTCGATCTAAGCAACACACACAAAATACTGCAGGCCAGGCAAGGGAGAAAGGAGTCCAAGGGAATAGGTGGTAGGTGAAACCGAGGGGGGGGGGGGGGAATGATAGGGATGAAGTAGTGAGCTGGAAAGTCGACTGGTGAAGGAGATACAGGGCTGGAGAGGGGGAATCCAAAGGTCATGGAAGAAAGAGAAGGGGGAGGAGCACTAGAGGGAGGTGATAGGCAGGTAAGGAGATAAGATGAGAGAGGGAAATGAGAAAGGGGAATGGTGAAGGAGAGGGGGGGACTTTACTGGCTCAAGAAATTGATGTTCATACCGTCAGGTTGCAGGCTACACAGACGGAATACAAAGTGTTGCTCATCCAACCTGACTGTGGCCTCATCTCGACAGTAGAGTCCATGGATTGAGATGTTGGAATGGGAATGGGAAGTGGAATTAAAATGGGTGGCCACTGGGAGATCTCAGTTTTTCTGATGGATGAGGGTAGGTGCTCAGCAAAGCTTTCTCCCGTTCTACATTGACTCTCACTGATACACAGAAGCACCTGATACAGTGGATGGCCACACCAGGAGCACCTGATACAGTAGATTACCCCAACAGTCTGCAGGTGAAGTGTCGCCTCGTCGGGAAGGACTGTTTGAATCCATGAACGGTAGCGAGGGAGCAGGTGTAGGGGCAGGTCTAGCACTTGTTCCACTTGCAAGGATGAGTGCCAGGAGGGAGATCAGTGGGGAGGGATGAATGAACAAGAAAGTCGCATAGGGACAGTGCACAGACTTTTATGTATATTTTTATCTTCTCTTCTTAAGTGAATATGTTTTTTTTTCTAATTATTCATTATCATCCATCAGCTTTTTTCTTTGGTAGTTGGTAGGGGGTTGACATTTTTTATATAAAAAAATTCTTTTATGATGTATGACCTATCTTTAAATTTTTGATTACAGAGTGGTATACCTTTATGTGATATGCTATAACATTTTGATCAATTTTATTACAATATATGAATGCACACAATTTATGTTGAGATGTATCTGTGTTGCACTCTGTAAATCTTGTTTTTTCTTCTGAATAAAAATATGAAAGAAAGAAAGAAAGAAAGGAAGGAGAACATCTCCTTAGTTCTGGAATGAAAAGCCTCATCCTGAGAGCAGATGAGACAGAGTCAAAGGAATTGAGAGAAGGAGCATTTCTACAAGAAAACAGGGTGCGAAGAGGTGCAGTCCAGGTAGCTGTGAGTGTCAGTGGGTTTATAAAAGACATCTGTAGATAAGCTGCTATCCAGAGATAGAGAATGAGAGGTTGAGAAAGGGGAAGGGGTGTCAGAAATGGACCAGGTAATTTTGAGGGCAGGGTGAAAGTTGGGGGCAAAGTTGATGAAGTTGTTGAGCTCCACCTGCATTCAGGAAGCAGCACCAATGCAGTCGTCAATGTAGCACAGGAAAGGTTGTAGAGTGATACAAGCATAGGCTTAGAACGTGGACTGTTCCATGTAGCTGACAAAAGGCAGGCATGGCTGGGACCCATGCGAGTGCCCATGGCTACATCTTTTGTTTGAAGGAAGTGGGAGGAGATGAAAGGACCAGCTCCGCCAGATGGAGGAGAGCAGTGTTGGAGGGTAACTGGTTGGGTCTAGTGTCCAGAAGGAAATGGAGAGTTTTGAGGCCTTCCTGGTGGGGGTTGGAGGTATATAGGGACTGGATATTCATAGTGAAAATAAGATGATCAGAGCCAGGGAACTTGAACTCATTGAAAAGATCAAGAGCGTGTGAAGTGTCATGGAAAGGACTGAACCGGGGGGGATAAAACTGAGTTGAGGTATACAGATATGTCCAGTGGGGCAGGAACAAGCAGAAATAATGGGTCTACCTGGACAGGCAGGTTAACGGATCTTGGGAAGGAGATAGAAATGGGAGGAACTATGAGGTTGGTGGCAGCGGATAGGAGATCCCCAGTTAATGGTTAGTGATAATGTGGGAGACAATGGCCTGATGCTTCTTAGTGGGGTCCTGTTCAAGGGGTAAGTAAGAGGAGGAGTCTAACAGTTGTCACTTGGCCTCAGCAAGGTAGAGGTCAGTCTGCCAGACTACTACAGGACCCCCCTTATCTGTGAGTTTCACAGGACCCGTGATGGGGATCAGACCTCACCTCCCAAACCTGATTTGATTAAAATGTTCACCAGGGCCCTACAAGGATGAAATGTCCCTGCCTCAGGTGCCAGGATGTCTTGAAAACTAGGCACCCCAGATCTACCCAATAATTGCTTAACACCTTCTTATTCTTCTTCTCTTGACTTTCATGGCAGTTGGCAGTCCAGCAAAGATACAATATCGCCACCAACTAGACTGGAGTATGCTGTGGGAATGGGTAGGGGGAGGACGCAGGGGAAACCCTTACTACTTTTCTTTTCCTCCAAGACGATCACAATCTTGTCATTGGGTTTAGAGCCTTCTGTTCCTCAGTGACCCAGAGAGCTATGTTGGCTCGAGTCAAGGCATTATGCTGTGGCTCGTGGTAGGGTCACCCATGCCAAACAGGTCAAAGGGTGGAGGCACACTGGTCTACCAGGTTCAGGGGCTCAGCTCAGGGTTAACAAGCCTGACTGGTAAAACAAAATTGTTATGAAAACAGCAATGAAGAAGTGTTTTATATCTGAGTTCAATGGTAATCCTGAGTCTCCACCTGGGACTTGCATGACTCAGTAGTGAAAACCGAGGGGAAGCTACTGACACGATGAAGGAAGCCCTGAACACCACCGGAGATGGAGGACCTTCCTTTCTGTCCTAAACGCCTTGTATGCTTCACGGTGTAATTTTGTATATGTTCAGCTGTTTCATAATAATGCAAAACCTACACAACCCAGAATGATGTCTTCCAACAAGATATACTTCTCTCAGAGGGTCATGAAAGTGCAGAATGAGCTGCCAGCTCAAGTGGTGCATGTGAGCACCAAATGAAGTTTGGATAGGTACATGGATGACTAGGATATGGAAGGCTATGGTCCTGGCATAGGTTGATGGAAGTAGGCAGCTTAAATTGTTCAGCATGGGCTGGATGGACCAAATGGCCTATTTCTGTGCTGTATTTTTCTATGACGCTGTAAGGAATAATTAGGCATTGTATGGCCAATCTAACTAATGTCAAAATAATTCTTTCCCTTCCTGTTTCATCCCCTTCTCCCAAAAACCCAACAGTTCTATGTATTCTATAAAGGTGTATCCCCTTATGCCCATTATCCCACTAGTCTTGCCTTAACACCCTGATTCTTAACCTTACCAAGCCCTTAGCTTCTGATTTGCTAAGTGGAAGGTTTATATCCACTGCTGAACTTTTAACAGCTTTCTTAGCTAAACAATCAACCTGCTCATTCTCCTCAATGCCTCTATTTGTTGGGATCAATATGAAGGCAACATATAAACCAATACTTTGTAGGCGAAACAATATTTGATGAGCTTCCATCAGTAAATCTGACCTACTGCTAGAATGACCTGTTTTAAGACTCATCAAAACTGCAAAGGAATCTGGACAAATTACAACTTTACATGGACAAATTTCCTCCACCCACTGTAAGCCTAAAATGACGGCAACCAGTTCTGCTGTATATACTGGTAAATAATCAACAACAATATTTAACTCCCAGCACTGTCTGTAAAGAGTTTGTCGTCCCCGTGACCACATGGGTTTCCGCCGGGTGTTCTGGTTTCCTCCAACGGTCCAAAGGCAATAAGACCATCAGACATAGGACCAGAATTAGGCCATTCAGCCCTTCAATTATGCTTTAGCATGTGATCATGCTGATACAATTCCCTCCCAACCCCATTTTCCTGCCTTCACCCCATAATCTTTCACGCCCAGACATCAAGAATCTATCAACTTCCACCTTAACTGCACCCAGTGACCTGGCCTTCACAGCCGCCTGAGGCAATAAATTTCACAGATTCATCACCCTCCTATTCACTGTTCTAAATGGACATCCCTCTATTCTGACCCTGTGCAGTCTGGTCCTAGACTTCCCTACTATAGAAAATGTCCTCTCCACATCCACTCTATTATGTACTTACAACATTCAATAGCTTTCAATGAGATTCCCCTGCTCATTCTTCAAAGTTCCAGTGAGTACAGGCGCAGAGCCATCAAATACTCTTCATTTGATAGGCCTTACATTCCTAAATTCATTTTCGTGAACCTCCTCTGAACCCCACTCCAGTGTCAGCACATCCTTTCTTGAATAAGGGGCTCTAAACTGCTCACGATACAAGTACATAAGAGGCCTTACCAGTGCCTTATAAAGTCTCAGTATTTCATCCCTGTTTTTGCATTCTAGTCTTCAGGCATTGGCGTTTCCATATCAGGCTGTAATGTCACCAGTCAGTATACTCTCCAGTGTGCACCTGTTTGTCAAGGTGTGTCAAGATGACGTGCTGAATCTGCGAAAACTAATAAGAAAGTAGAGGCGTTACATTACCTTCTTTGCAATAGTACTTAATGCGCTGGTCCCCCGACAGATCTCTGATATGATAACGCCAAGATAAAGTTACTGACCCTGTCCACCTCGTAATGAATGACCCCCGCGCCACCCACCTCCCCCCCCCCCCCCACTCCAACCCTACTAGGTTTTTTCATCCTGTAGTCAATAATCAGCTCTGTGGTTTTGCTAACGTTGAGTGAGAGGTTGTTGCCGTGGCACTAGTCAACCAGATTCTGAATCTCCCTCCTACATGCTGATACATCACCCCCTTTGATTTGGCCAATAACCACTAACTTGAATATGGGATAGGGACATTGACTTTATATATACAGTATATAGTACATCCAATCGGTCTATATATATATAAGGGTCACTTGCAGCATGTTTTATAGGGTTGTTTTTATATTTATGTTTATTGTGTTTTTTCCCTAGTAAACTGCATTGCATCCAGAGTAAGAATCATTTTGTTCTCCTTTATACATGTGTTCTGATGAATGACAATAAACAATCTTGAAGCAACACACACAAAATGCTGGTGGAATGCAGCAGGCCAGGCAGCATCTATAGGAAAAGCACTGTCAACGTTTCGGGCCGAGAGCCTTCGTTAGGACTAACTGAAAGAAAAGATAGTAGGAGATTTGAAAGTGGGGGGGGGGGGGGAGAATGCAAAATGATAGGAGAAGACCGGAGGGGGTGGGATGAAGCTAAGAGCTGGGAAGGTGATTGGCAGAAGGGATGAAGAGCTGGAGAAGGGAAAGGGTCATGGGACAGGAGGCCTAGGGAGAAAGAAAGGGGGAGGGGAGCAGCAGAGGGAGATGGAGAACAGGCAGAGTGAAGGGCAGAGAGAGGAAGAAAAAGGGGGGAAGGGGGGAAAAATATAAAAATAAATCAGGGATGGTGTAAGAAGGGGAGGAGGGGCTTTACCGGAAGTTAGAGAAGTCAATGTTCATGCCATCAGGTTGGAGGCTACCCAGCCGGTACATAAGGTGTTGGTCCTCCAACCTGAGTTTGGATTCATTTTGACAGTAGAGGAGGCCATGGATAGACATATCAGAATGGGAATGGGACATGGAATTGAAATGTGTGGCCACTGGGAGATCCTGCTTTCTCTGGTGGACAGAACATAGGCGTTCTCCCAGTCTGCGTCAGGTCAATCTTGAATCTGCAGTCTCTTGTGTTTATGATGTGGAATTTGTTGTTTTTTGGCAATAGTGCAACATTACTATAAAGTACCAAATAAATAAGTGCTTCAAATAAAGGAAGAACAAAATAGTTTTCATGGACCGTTCAGAAATCTAATGGTGGAGGGAAGAAGCTGTTCCTGAATTTTTGAGTGTGGGCCTTCAAGCTCCTGTAACTCCTCCCCAATGACGGTAATAAGAAGAGGACCTGTCCTGGGTGATGAGGGTCCTTAATGATAAGTGCCGTGTGTCTGATGAAGGGGAATGGACATTTTTTTCTTTCTCTCTCGGTCTCTCACACACAGCCTCTGTTTGTCTGTCTCTCATAGTCTATCTCTCACACGCACAGGCTTTCTTTCCGTCTCAATCTCACACACACTCTCTCGCTCACATACACAATTACACACAGTCTCTCTCACACACACACACATCACATTCTATCTCTCATAGACACACTCATACTTTTGCTCATACGCAGTTACACACACACTCTTTCACTCACACACTCCCTCACACAGGCACAAACAGTCTCTGCGTGTGTCTCTCACTCTCACACAGTACAACCATAAGACATAAGAGCAGAATTGGGCCATTTGGCCCGAGTCTTCTGCGCCATTTCATCATGGCTGATCCATTTCCCTCTCAACCCCATTATCCTGCCTTCTCCTCAGAACATTTCACACTCTGACAAATCAAGAATCTATTATCCTCCAACTGAAATGTCCCCAGTGACCTGGCTTTCACAGCTGCCTGTGGCATCAAATTCCATATTCACCAACCTCTGACTAAAGAAATTCCTCCTCAGCTCTAAATGGATGTCCCTCTACTTTGATGCTGAGCCCTCTGGTGCTAGACTTTCTCACTATAGGAAACGTGTTCTCTATGTCCACTCTAACAAGGCCTTTCCGTATTTGAGAGGTTTCAATAAGATTCCCCCACATCCTTGTAAATTCCAGTGACTACAGTCCCAGAGCTATCAAATGCTCCTCAAATGATAAGCCTTTCATGCCTGCAATCATTTTTCTGAACCCCCTACTATCTTTCCTATAATACCATGGGCTCTTATCTTGCTAAGCAGCCTCGTGTGGCAACTTCTCAATTGCCTTCTGAAAATCCAAGTACACATCTAATTCTCCTGTCTAGCCCTTGAACCCTCTCCAATGTCAGCAGTCTTTCTAAAATGAGATGCCCAAAACTGCTCACAATACCCCAGGTGAGGCTTCACCAGTGCCTATAAAGCCTTAGCATTTTATCTGTTTTTATATTCCAGTCATCATGAAATTAGTGCTAACATTGTATTTGCCTTGTTGCCAACAGACTCAACCTGCAATTTAACTTTAAGGAAATCCTGCATGAGGACTTTCAAGTCCCTTTGCATCTCAGAGTTCTGAACTCCCCCTCCCATTAGAAAATAGTCTTTGCACTTCGATAGAAGAAATGGAAGCATTACCATACATTTTCTGAAATTGTATTCCATCTAACATTTCTTTGGCCATTTCTCCTAAATCTGACCAATCCTTCTGAGGCCTCCCTGCTTCCTCATCACTACCTGCTCCTCCACCTATCTTCATATCATCTGCACATATGGCCACAAAGCCATCATCCCAATTAATGATATATAAAACAAAAAGAAATGGTCCCAACACTGACCCCTGTGGAATACCATCAGGCACCGGCAGCCCTTCATTCCCACTCTTGGCTTTCTGCCAATCAGCCAATGCTCTATCCATGCTAGCATCTTCCTTATAATACCATGACTCTTATCTTGCAAAGCAGCCTCATGTGTAGCAACTTAACGATGGCTTTCTGAAAATCCAAGTACAAATCCACCAATTCTCCTTTGTCTAGCCTGCTTGTTATTTCATAAAATAATTCCGAATAGACTTGTCAGGGAAGATTTTCCCTTAAAGAAACCATGCTGACTTTGGCCTATATTATCATGTGCCTCCAAGTGTCCTGGAACCTCATGCTTAATAATGGATTCTAACATTCTGCAAACCACTAATGTCAGACTAAATTCCTGTATTTCTCAAATATTAGTGACATATTGAATACACAACATATCTTTTCGTTTTCAATATTTTTATTAGTTTCTGCATAAAGGAATAGAGTACAAAATATACAAGTCAAAAGAAAAAATATAGCCCCAAATACATTGTATTAAAAACAAAATCACAAAACCCTGTATTCATAAAAATATAATTAAATTGTAATATTGAAATTTAATTTTGTTATATAGAAAAAATCTAAACCCACTACCAAAGTCAGAGCTGTTAGGAAAAGCAAAAAAGGGAAAAACCCTTATCATATAATATATATTAACCACCATCTGTACTTTTAGAACAAATCAAAGGTTTTAAAAATACCTCAAACATGGTCCTCACAATGTATAAAAGTTTTGGCTAGAGTCAAAAACTGAACATCGGATCTTCTCTAAATTTAAGCATGACATAACATCCCGTAACCATTAAGCACGAGTAGGTGGAACAGCATCCTTCCATCTAAGCAAGAACGCCCTCCTAGCTATAAGAGAAGTAAAAGCCAAAATATGCAAATCAGGTGTTTCCAAAATAAAGTCTTTTCCTCCAACAATATCAAATAATGCGGTCAAAGGGTTAGGCTTAAAATTTACCTTGAAAAGTACCAAGAAAGTTTGGAATACTTCCTTCCAGTATCTTTCAAGGCTTGGACATGTCCAAAACATGTGAATTAATGAAGCTTCTCCATTATTACATCTATCAAGAAAGGGGATATATCTGAATAAAAACGAGATAGCTTATCTTTAGACATGTCAGCCCTATGAACCACTTTAAATTGTAAAAGGGAATGACGAGCATATAACGATGAAGTGTTAACCAATTCAAAAACTTCATTCCAAGTTTCCTCAGAAATTGAAGCCTGTAAATCTTGTTCCCAAAGATTTTTAATTTTATCTACAGGAACGTTTCTCATTCCTAACAACATACCATAAATATTGGATATTGAACATTATAAAAAGGTTTCAAATTAAAAATTACATCTAATAAGTCCTTATCAGAACTTATAGGAAATGTATATACAGTTGGCCCTCCTTATCCACCAGGGATTGGTTCCGGGACCCCTCGCAGATACCAAAAAACATAGATGCTGAAGTCCCTTATTCAACCTGTCTCAATGAAGTGGACCTTAGGACCCAGCGGAACACCAAACCTTATTTAACCTGTCTCACTGCGGTGGACATTAGGACCCAGTGGCGGAGCTCTGAATCCGCAGTGTTTCTGTTCACGAAATAATCACGATAGAAAATAAAGTGGAAATAGCAAAGTGATTGGAAAGAGGTGAAACACCATCCGTCATTGGAAAAGTGTTAGGCTACAGTCAGTCAACGTTCGGAAGAATTTTAAAGTGAGAAAGGCTCTGCCCCGATGAAAGCTACAATTATTACTAAGCAACACAGTGTTTTAATTATTGGGTTTTGGGGTTTTGATCTTCCATATCAACCTGGCATGGTGGAGAGCGCGCTAGGGAGCGATCTGTCACTGGATCGAACTCGGGAACTTCTGTTCCCCAGCCCGGCACTAAAACATATGTTCTTAAGTGTTTTATATGCATAGAAAGGTAAATATATATATTATATACTGACAAACATTTGACAACTGATGCTGAACAATACCAAATGTACACGTTCCGACTTACTCAGTAAGAGAACTTCCGATGTTTTCGATCCAGATCCATGATAACCTACGCACATCCTCCCGTATACTTTAAATCATCTCCAGATTACTTATAATACCTAATACAATGTAAATGCTATGTAAAATAGCTGTTATACTGCATTGTTTAGGGAATAATGACAAGAAAAATCGTCTGTACATGCTCAAACAACAAGTGCTGGAAGAGCATTTCTGGGTTTTCTCGCTTCGCGGTTGGTTGAATTTGCGCATGCTGAACTCGTGGATAAAGAGGGCCGACTGTGGTTGAGAATGCAGAAAGTCTCCAATTTGTAAATAACGAAAAAAGTAAGTTTTGGGTAAACTATATTTAGCTGCTCAAATGAAAGACTTCCTCCAACAAACAAATCCTGGAAGCATTTAATACCCAATCTATCCCATTCTTTAAAATCGGTCACCGAAGGTTTAAAAAAAGTTAAAACAAATGGGACGAGACAGAGAAAATCTCAATAGACCAAAGAATTTCCTAATTGTACCCAGATCCTCAAAGTATGTTTAACTACCAAATTTTCAGTTAGTTTACTAAAAGATAAAGGGAGTGAGGATCCCAGAAGAGAAATAATGAAATAATAGAAAATTTATTAACAGAGTTAGCTTCCTTAATATTATTGGCCAGATTACCTTAATCTTTTCCCTCCTTATAGCTTTTTAGTTAGCTTCTGTTCATTTTTAAAAGCTTCCCAATGCACTGTTCCCATTAATTTCTGTTCTATTATATGTCCTCTCTTTTGCTTTTATGTTGACTTTGACTTCCCTTGTCAGCCATTGATGTGTCACCCTGCCTTCAGCATACATCTTCTTTGGGATGTATCTATCCCACGCCTTATGAAAGGTCTCCAGAAACTTCAGACAGTGCTGCTCTGCTGTCATCCCTGCCAGTATCCCCTTCCAATCAACATTGACCAGCTCCTCTCTCATGCCTCTGTAATTCCCTTTACTGACACATCTGATTTCAGCTTCTCACTGCAGGGTGAATTCTATTATATTAAATCATAAGTTCACAGGTCACATAGGTACAACTTGGTGACCTGGTTTACTCAAATTAAATTTATTACCAAAGTGTGTATACAATATTCTTTGAGATTCAGTTTCTTACAGGCACTTACAGCAAAATAATAGAATGTTGAAAAAACGTACATAATAAAAAGACCCCTCTTCCAGCTTAAAACTAAGTAACATTTCACAAGTTGGACCAGTGGGCCTGTGACTGTGCTGTACCTCAACATAAAAAGTACAAGGTCGAGTATACATTGAGGAATTGACCCCAAAATGCATGGACAGGTTTGGTTTTCACACAGAATAGTCAATACCAATGGAGGGGCTTACAGGTAGTCCCTGGGTTTTGAATAGGTTTCCTTCTTGGGTGCTAACTGTGAGCCAAATTCTCCCCTCATTAGAAATATCCACTTTTACAAGCCACCCATGCAACATATGCCTGTTGCAATCCTTTCATTTCATCATACATTCCCTCCCAACACTCCCCAGAATGGAACATGTGCCATATACACTCATTAATCACACATTAATATTAATTAATTATTATCTTATTTTTTTAAAACTTTGAAATATTCCTAGCTCGAGTATTCAGGCATGCCAAGCCTGCTTTGAACACTCTAATTTTTTCAAAGTAAATATATGGGAAAATTTGGTAAAAGTCAGATGACCCACAGGTCAGGTCACCCATAACCCTGGGAACCTGTTTCCAACGGTTTATGACATCTCTGAATGTGAAGCCACGTCACGTCCAGCCTGACCCCAGCCGCCCAGTTACAACAATCCTACTTAGATTCTGTCCTTTACTGGGGAGGAACAGCACAGGGACAGTCCATTTGGCTCATTGAGTCCATTCCAGACTCCAACTAGCTCCTTTTTACACCGATCCTCACCGAAATCTTCATATCAATCAACCGGCCACCCCACCCACCCCCACCTACAGATTCCACCCCTCAGTCACAGCCCAGGGAGATTCACAGTGTCCCATTCACCCATAAACCTAGCACGGTTTCTGGGGATGTGGTAGAAAATCGATGGGAAGACCTACAGGGAGAATGGGAAGAGCTCCGTACTCTCATGCAGAGAGCACTTGGGCGGAGGCGAGGATCGAATAGGGGAGCCACCAAGAGGAATGAGCCAATGGGTAATCACTCCACCTGAAGGGCTCTCTGTAAAGCAGAGGGTGGTAGAGGAGTGGTTAAAAAGCAGATGGACCCACCACCCAGGGACAAGCATCCTTATTGTTCTCAAAGTCTCTTCAGAACTCAGGATATAAAGAGGAACAGGATTAAGTCTTGACTGAACTGAAAACAGAAGAAAACCCTCCCTTCTCTCACTCCACGTGAGATAGGCACAGAAACTCTGATGAACTAACCCCCAGGAGTTTGGAGATACGCTACCCTGCAGGCCTTTCCCATGCCAGAGTACCTGGATTCACCCTCTCATAAAATTCTCCGCTCCTTAATAGCGGGCAGGTAAAAAATAAAACAGCAATTTACCCGTTGGTAAGTTGGGTGGGGGGAATCAAAGCAAAAAGTCTGGAAATACCCCCAAAGTCAGACAGATTCCTGTGCACCTACAGTTTCTGTACATTCTATGTAGCTTTAGAGTTATTACAAAATTATTTTATACAATACAAGTTTACTTATTGCTATCATGCCCAATGGATCCACTCCATTGGTAATAAGCACCAACTACATATCTAAAACAAATTATGCAAAACGGGCATCATAAATACATGAACTATAATGCCCACTGGATCTATTCCAATGCACATACATTCTTAAGACCCTCAGCAGTTAACACATCTGTTAAATACAACATACAAGATGCAAAGCCCAAGGAATCAAACACACATTTCTAACCAAATAAGTTCATGTCAGAAAATCTTTGGAGTTTTCTCCAGGACACATCCAGTGGCAGCGATAGATGGACTGCATCAATGTGAATCTCATCATTCCAGTCACCTCCCGTCCATACCATCAGCGGCACACATCAACTCTCTCCCGAGTCCATCGCGGGAGAGTTCGCCGTTACAAAAACAAGTAGCTGAAGGTGTGATGGGGGTGCAGGGAGGGAGAGGCGATGGCAATCTGGAACAAGTTTGCCAGACACAGTGAGTTCAACAGAAGGAGGATAAGCAAATTCATTGTTGACATGAGCTGCAGAAAAGAACATGGCAGAGTCAGCAAGAATTCAACACATTTGTCTAATCTACTAGCGAAGATAGAATGGGGAGTGTAGATCGGGTGACACACTAGATGTGGTACACAGTGGTTTCCGGTAAAATGGGCATTCATTTCATTAGGGCAGTCACTTATTTGGGGCAACTCTTAAAGAACAAAATCTAATCGAGAAAATAGCTAAGGTTCCCTTTGTTTATTTGGGACACTATGCTGCTTAATTGGGGGCAGGACACTGCTGCCAAAGGGTTTCTAACTAGTGTCAAGTCACGTACACTTGCCTGGCCGATAGATCCAACACCATGCTTAAAAAAGTAAGTTTTAAATAGCACCAGCTGTGTATTCCTGTTCAAAACACATTTCTTTGCACTGACCTTTGGCGAGAAAGTAGAAAGACAATTCAGAACCAATTTTCTCAGTGCGGTTTCAAGCATTTGGGCTTGGATATGCCAGAGATGATCAGGAGTGAAAATGAAACAATTTTACCACTTCAACAAGTTAAAAAAAACTATGAAAAAAATTCAAGGTGTCAACAATCACTTTGAATGTTACAACGAAAATGAAAATTTGGAGGATGCAATTGTTGATAGCATTGTATAAATGCAGTCCATTATCTACACTTAGTGTCTATCCTGAATTTGCTCATTTACAGTCAAAAGAATGCAATGCAGATGAATTCCTCTGTTGTTTGTTAGATAGATAGATACTTTATTCATCCCCATGGGGAAATTCAACTTTTTTTCCAATGTCCCATACACTTGTTGTAGCAAAACTAATTACATACAATACTTAACTCAGTAAAAAATATGATATGCATCTAAATCACTATCTCAAAAAGCATTAATAATAGCTTTTAAAAAGTTCTTAAGTCCTGGCGGTTGAATTGTAAAGCCTAATGGCATTGGGGAGTTATACAATACTATAAAACTATTAGTTCCTAATAAGTATTTACTTGTTCTGTGTTTCATTTAAATACAAAATCTGGTGCTCAGTCCATTTTTAAAAAATACATTTTTTAAATATTTCTGTGAAACTTTGACTAATTGCAGCCGCCGCCATGAAGTACTGGTCCCAACTTGCCCAATTAACCAGAATCCACTGCTTTGAGATTTTCGGAATGTGTTCAATAGGTTCCAACATAGGGGGAAGCTCCACACTTTGAAGGGGTGGTGGGGAGGGTGAGCAGGGCTCAGGTGGTGTATGGCATGCTTGCCTTTATTTGTCAAGGCACTGAGTCAAAGGGTCAGGAAATTATATCAGAGGTTAACCACCTGCCAGGCCCTACAGTGCTGCTATAACACCATTGAATGGATTTCTAGCACTCAGGTTAACCTCACTATCTACTTTATTGTTGCCCTTGCACCTTATAATCTGTCTGCACTGCACTTTCTCATTAACTGTAACACTTTATTCTACATTTTGCTGTGGTGTTCCCGCAGTCGACTGTTGCAACAGACTGGTAGATTGGTACAGACGGCATGCACTATAGAAAGTATCCTATCCAGGTACATCACGGCTTGGACAAGCAACTGCTCTGCCTGTGACCACAAAAAAGCCTGTAGACAGTTATGGACACAGTTCAGCACATCACAGGAACTAGCCTCCCCTCAATGGACTCTGTCTACACCTCTTGCTTGCTCAGAAAAGCATAATCAAAAGATCCCACACTCCCTGGACATTCTCTCTTCACCCCTTTCCCATCAAGCAGATGACACAGCAGCCTGAAAGCGCATACCACCAGGCTCAAGGACCACCTCCCACTGGACCTCCCAGTGTCCAGAGAGGACACTGTCTCTTCTCCCGTCCTACCGCGCAGAAGATACAAAAGCACGAAAACATGTACCAACAGGCCCTCGGACAGCTTCCACCCCACTGCCGTCAGATACTGAACTGCCCCCTAGTACGATAGGATAGACTCTTGAACTCACAATCTACCTCATTGTGGCCCTTGCAGTCTGCCTACACCGCACTTTCTCTGTAACTGTAACACATTGTCCTGCATTCTGTTATTGTTTTACCTTGCTTACCTCGACGCACTATGTATTGATCAGATCTGTACGGTTGGCATGTAAAACAGAGACTTTCACTGCAACTCAGTACGTGTGACAAGGGCTGGTGGAGCGAGAGCACAGCGATGCTCCCTGAACTGGTATCAGGGGGAAGGGGCCAGCTATTCAGCAGACCTACCTGGGATCGGCACAGCCAGTCAGCTGCTCCGACTGCAGGGTTTCCTGAGATTCACACAGGTTCTGTTCCACAGCGGGGTCTTCGATGGGGTCCTTCATTCGGGATTCACAGCAGAAGGGCAAATGATATTTATTCCGGCGACGTACTTTCCTGTGCGGAGAGGGAGAGAGACAGTCAGGCACTGGATGTCCAAGGAGTGCAACAGATAAGTGTGGGTGGAGGCCAAAGGGAGAGGTTGTGATTTACCTGTAGCAAAAGAGTCCCAGGATCAGACATACCAGGAACAGAGATACGAAGCCCACAGCTACCCAGATTTTCCAATTTCCTGCAGGGAACAAGGTCAGTCACATTCGGTTCACTGCCCCCTGTCCTGAGAGAGGGGCTGAAGGATAGCACATGAGAGGGGCAGAGGAAGCGAGGGAGGTGTGGAAAGAGGGGTCACAGGGAGAGTGGGGGCAAGGGAAATGTTGAGAGAGGGGAAGTGCAAGGGGGACAGAAGGGTGCCGCGAGTTAGTGAGGAAGGTGTGGAGAAAGCGGTGACATGTCAGGGGGATGGTTGGAGGGGGTGAGGGAGCAATAAGGGAGGGGGAAAATGAGGAATGAGGGTTTGTGTGAGTGATGATGCAGAGATGGAAATAGAACAGATGAAGGTGGGGCAGGCCAGTGATGAGAAATGGAGGGAGGGAGCAGTGAATAATGAGACGGGATATGCTGGATGAGAGAGCAACAGATGACAGAGGCAGGCAGAGATTGAAGAATGAGGATCACTCACCATTGCCGTCTCCACCCTCTTCCTTCACTGCAAGCAAAAACAGTGAAATGACTATTAGTGGGGTATCTCCAATCTCCCTTTACTTCAACCCCTCCCTCCCCAACTCTTCCCTACCTCCCTCCAGCACTCCCCAAATTAGTTGTGGCCTCCACATCACACTGTCTGTGGCCCCTGCAATTGTCCCTTATGAAGTGCCGTCTTCTCACATCCCATCGAGGGAGGAGGTACAGAAACCTGAGGTCACGTGGCACCAGGTTCAGGAACAGCTACTTCCCTTCAACAACGTGGTCCTGAAACAACTGACACAACCCAATCACCAAGCTTTGAAAACCAGAGTCACGTTTTATTTCACTGGCACACATCATGAAACCTGACGTTTTGCGGTGGTAGTGCAGTGTAACAAATAATTTAAAAATTATAATTTGCACTAAAAATGAAATTAAATAAGTAGTGCAAAAAGAGAGGTAGTGTTCATGGGTTCTTTGCCCATTCAGAAATCTGAAGGTGGAGGGGAAGTAGCTGCTCCTAAAAAGTTGACTTGCTAATAGGTCTTTGGACTGTGGGAGGAAACCGGAGCACCCCAAGGAAACCCACGTGGTCACAGGGAGAACGTACAAACTACTTACAGGCAGCAGCAGGAATTGAACCTGGGTTGCTGGTACTGTAAAGCGTTGCGCTAAACACTACGCTACCGTGTAGATCACCCACCATCTGGGCCATGCCATCTTCTCACACCTACCATCGGGCAGAAGCTGCAGAAGCCTGAAGTGCCACAACACCATGTTCAGGGACAGCTACTGCCCTTCAACTATGCTGATTTTGAACTGACTTCTACAACTTAAACCTCCCTCAGCAACAGAACAGGACAGAACCACATCTTGCACTACTACAGGCATTTCCCAAAGTTCAAAGTACATTAATTATCAAAGTATGCAAACATTACACACCCTTGAGATTCGTCTCCTAACAGGCAACCGTGAAGCAAAGAAACCCGAAAGAACCCATAACAAAAGGAATGTCAGTCACCCAACGTGCAGAGAAAAAAACCAAATCATGCCTTGATTTGGCTTCTACACAATCTTTCTGATTCGTCATGGCGCTTAAATCACTCTCGGTGACGGCCGCCACCATGAATTGCCTCCGACTCCAAAGGGAGGATACATTCTAACGCTTGCAATGATTGTTAAATCACACTTTGTCTGGCAAATAAAGAATTTAGTTGTTTACCCTGCTTCCTCGGCCACCAGCCAGTTGTTGTCGAGATTCACCACCACCATCTAAGCCAGAACTGGTCCATGATTGTGTCTTCGCTGCACTCTTGTTCCTGCACACTCTATTTTTACTCTCTGTAATTTATCTCCTGTGTGTTGTCAAAATCTGCATTGCCAGTGATGCTGCTGCAAGCAAGTCTTTCATTGCATCGGAACCCCACCGTACCAGTGCACAGGGCAATGAATTCAAATTAACTTGAATTCCCTTCCAACTACTTCCTACTCCTCTTCCCTCCAGCTCCCCTTCCCCATCTGTCTGCCCCTCTATCCCTTCCTACCCCCTTCCAGTTACTACACTCACCCTGACATTGTCTCTTCTCCCCTCTCCATCGGATACAAAATACGAATGTCTGAAAGCACCTACCACGAGGCTCAGGAACAACTTCTACCCAGCTGTTATCAGATTATTGAACAGTGTGTTAGGATGACAAGATGCACTCTTCACTTCATAATCAATCCTGTTATGATCTTTTTTATTGTCTGCCTGCACTGCACTTTCTCTGTAACTAACACTTTATTCTCCATTCTGTTATTGTTTTCCCTGGTTCTACCTCAATTCACTGTGTAATGATCTGATCTGTAAGAACAGTGTGCAAGACAGGATTTTCACTCAACCTGGGATAATAAACCAATCTTCCCTTGATCCCAGTGTAATCTGTGTGTAATTTGTGTTCTATGTGCTGTTTGCTATGTGTCTGTGATTAAACACTGATCGCAATACAGGAAGACCAGACTGACCTTGAATTTTATAAATCGTCTCCACGCCATCCTGTAAGAGAAAGGGGGAGAGAGTGGCAGGGTGACTCACAAATGATTGGGCACAACTGCTTAACACAGTACGGTGTGAAAGAAGGGGTTGTGGAGTGGTGTCTGTGGAACAGGAGCGGTGGGTGTTAGAGAGACGGATACCTGAGGGATGGGGAGGGGGAGGGACGCCAGAGGGATGAGTGAAAGGGAGGGGGATGGACAGTGGATGGGGGATGGGTCTGGATGCCAGAACATTGGGGGGAAGTGGGTGTGTATGTGGATGCAAGAGGACAGAGGAAGTGGACCAACACTGGAGGGACGTGGTGGGGGCTGCAGAGGAAGAGCGAGGAATGGGGATAGAGAGGAAACATAGGGGGAGCGAGGGGTGGTAGGGGAAAAGGGAAGCAATGAAAGAGAGAGGGATAGAGGCAAAAACAGTGAGACTCAATGCAGGAGGGAGATAAGAGTTCGGATTGTTGCGCTTCTCACCTTGTGGCACCTCATCGATACAGTTTGGCAGCCTTCCACCTTGAATCCCTCAGGCTTACTGAAATTCATTACGGGCGGAACATAGCCGTCGCTATTGAGAATCGTTCTATCCTGCAGGAGAGGGGAGGAGAATGCAAATAAACAGCTCTTAGCAGTAGCAACTTTGCCCATGTGTCTGAACACACATCTCTGCCCCAACACCCTCTGACCATTTCCTCAAGGTCCCACTAAGACAAACATTTTGACTATCCCATGTAGTATAGGACTAGGAACTTCATTTAGGTATTTAGAAATACTGCTCAGAACAGTCCTTTTCAGCCCAACAAGCCAAACCCAGCAACCCATCCATTCAACCCCAGCCTGATCACAGGACAATTTACAATGACCAATTAATCAGGGCACCCAGAGGAAGCCCACACATTCCATGGGGAGGATGTACAAACTCCACCCAGACCCAGCAACATCCTTGTAGATCTTCTCCACATTATTTTAATCTTATTTACATCTTTCCTGCAGGTAGGTAACCAAAACCATGCACAATACTCCAAATTAGGCCTCACCAATGTCTTGGACAATTTCAACATCCCATCTCCTGTGCTCAGCACTTTGATTTATGAAGGCTAATGTGCCAAAAGCTCTCTTTACAGCCCTATCTCACCAGCATGTTATTTAGCGTGCTTGTAAGGTTGCACTTGGAGTAGTGTGCAGTTTTGGTAACCTTGCTGGAGTATTATATGACTCAAATTGCACAGAAACTGGCCTTTTGGCCCATCCAGTCTACATGGACTGACCTTTGCCTCAACCCACCAGTATTATAACCCTCCATACCCCACCCATCCATGTACTTATCCAAACTTTTCTTCAATGTTACAAGTGAATCCATGTCCACCATTTGTGCTAGCAGCTCGTTCCACACACTGAGCAGAGAAGCTTCCCTTAAACATTTCACCTTTTATCCTTAACCCATGACCTTTAGTTCTAGTCTCACACAACCTCAGTTGAAAAAAATAAGCATTCATTTACCCTATCTATACTCTTATAATTGTGTATAACCCTATCAGATCTCCTCTCATTCGGAATCAGATTTAATACCGCTGACAAATGTTGCGAAATTTGTGGTTTTGTGGCAACAGCATATTGTAAGACATAATAAAAACTGAACTACAATAAGTACTTGATAGAAGTTTATAAGATTATGAGAGGCAAACAGAGTAGACAGGGTTGAAATGTCTAATTCCAGAGGGGATGCACTGAAGGTGAGGGGGGGGGGGGGGGGGGGGGGGGGGGGGGGCAGGGGAAGGAAGGTTCAAAGGGCACTTTTTTTAAAAACTCACTGAGTGTGGTGAATGCATGGAATGCTATGGTGGTTGAGACAAGCACATTAAAGACTTTTAAGAGATGTTTAGATAGGCAAAGGAATATGAGGAAGATGGAGGGATTTGTGTAGGTAGGAGGGATTAGTGTTTGGGTGTTTTGGATTTGCTTTTTAGCTGATTCAGCACAACACTGTGGGCCGAAAGGCCTGTTCCTGTGCTGTACTGTTCTATATTCCATGTAATTCAAGTAATATTATTTAATTCTGTAAATAATGAAATGAAGGGTAAATGGCAAGGAAGTGTTCAGGCATTCATTGTGCATTCAGAAATCTGATGGCAGAGCCAAAGAATCTGTTCTTGAAACATTGAGTGTGTGTCTAGGTTCCTGAGCCTCCTCCATGCTGGTAGCAATGAGAACAGGGCATGACCTGAGTGATGGGGTCCTTAAAGATGGACACTGCCTTTTTGACGCTTAGCCTTATGAAGGTGTCCTGGATGCTGGGGAAGTTCGTGTCCATGATGGAGATGGCTGTGTTTTCAGCTTCCTGCAGTGAATTCCGATCATGTGCAGTGACCCCTCCGTACCAGTCAGTAATGCAAGCAGTTAGAATGCTCTCCATGGTACATCTATAGAAATTTGCGATTGTCTTTGGTGACATGAAGAAATAACAAGTAGGATAGACAAAGGAGAATCAGTTGATGTTGTGTACTTGCATTTTCCATAAGACTTTCGAGAAGGTGCCACACATGAGCCTGCTTAACAAGCTTTGAGCCCACAGTATTACAGGAAAGATTCTAACATGGATAACATGGCTGATTAGCAGAAGGCAAAAAATGGTAATAAAGGGGAGCCTTTTCTCATTGGCTGCCATAGACTAGTGGTGTTCCAAAGGATTCTGTGTGGGGACCAGTTCTTTTTACATTATATTGCAATATTTTGGATGATGGAATTGATGGCTTTGTGAGCACATTCTGCAGATGATATGAAGATAGGTGGAGGGGCAGATAGTCTTGAGGAAGAAGCGAGGCTACAGAAGGACTTAGACAAATCAGGAGAATGGACAAAATGGCAGATGGAATATGCTGTTGGGAAGTGTACGGTCATGCACTTTGGTAGAAGAAATGAAAGGGAAATGAGAGAAAAATACAAAAATCTGAGGTGCAAAGGGACCCGGGAGTCCTTCTGCAGGTTGAGTCTCTGGTGAGGCCGGGAAATGCAATTAATTTCAAGAGAACTAGAATACAAACAAGGATATCCATGTTGTGACTTTATAAAGCATTGGTGAGGCCTCACTTGGAGTATTGTGAGCAGCTTTGGAAATGTTATCTTAGAAAATGTGCTGAAACTGGACAGGGTTCGAAGGAGATTCACATAAATGATTCCAGGATTGAAAGAATTGTTGTAGGAAGAGCATTTGATGGCTCTATGCCTGTATTCACTAGAAATCAGAAGAATGAGAGGTGAGCTCATTGAAACCTTTCGAATCGTGAAAAGCCTTGATAGAGTGGATTTTCAGAGGATGTTTCCTGTGGTAGTTCTGTTGTTGGCAAATTTATAGATGCATTTGAGTTGTGCCTAGCCACACAGTCGTGGGTGTAGAGAGTTGAGCAGTGGGCTACGCATACAACCTTGAGGTGTACCAGTGTCGATTGTGAGGAGATGTTTCTTTCTGATCCACACACACTGTGGTCTCCCAGTGAGGAAGTCAAGGATCCATTGCAGAGGGAGGTAGAGGCTAGGTTTTGGAGCTTTTTTTTTAGTTAGAATCGACGGTATGATTGTGTTGAACACTGAGCTGTAGTCAATAAACAGTAGCCTGATGTAGGTATTGCAATTGTCCAGATGATCCATGGCTTAGTGAAGAGCCAGTGAGATTGCATCTGCTGTAGACCTATTATAACGATAAGCAAACTGCAGCAGGTCCAGGTCCTTGTTTAGGCAGGAGTTAATTCTGGCAATGAACGACCTCTCAAAGCATCTCAACCTAGTCAATATGAGTACAACTGGGCGATAGTCATTGAGGCAGGTCACCCTGCTCAACAACCTTCTGATGCAGGTGGGAACTACTGACTGCAGCAGTGAGAGTCTTAAGATTTCCTTGAACACTCCCATCAGTAGATTGGCACAGGCTTTCCTACCAGGTGCACCATCAAGGACTAATGCTTTTCCAGAGATCACCCACTTGAAAGACACTCTGACTTTGGCCTCTGAGACACAGATCACAGGGTCACCAGATGCTGCAGGAGTTCACATAGATTGTACTTTTATTCTCCCTTTCAGAATGTGCATTCTTCAGCATTCAAAGGAATAAAGTCCAATCCTATTCAACATTTCCCAACAACTCAGGCCCTCAAGTCTTGCCAACATCCTTGCTAGATGTCTCTGCACTCTTTCAATCTTGATGTTTCCTGTAGGTAGGTGACCAGAAAGGCACAAAATACTCCAAATTTGGCCTTGATGATGTCTTGTGCAGCTTGAACATCTGTCCCAACTCTTGTAATCAATGCTCTGATATATGAAGACCAAAGTGCCAGAAGGTCTATTTATGACCCTATCTACCTGTGACACCACCTTCAAAGAAGTGTTGTTGTTCCGCTCCACACCTTGTGGTGCATTGGTCAGAAGCATACCATTTCTACAGCTTGTCTGTTGTTGTTTTTGAGAATGCTCAACCCAGCACAGAATGAAAACGTGCAAGTACATGCCGGCGGAATTTGAACACAAGACCACTCGACTCGAAGTCCAGTGCAGATGTCACCACAGCAACGGTCGGCTTCCAAGGAATTATGCACCTGAAACCCCAGATCCCTCTGTTCTACCGCACTCCTCAGTGTCCTACCGTTCGTACTGCAAGACCCACTCTTTGCTTTCTCCTGCCAAAGAAAAAACACCTCACACTTGGCTGCAATACAAAAGACCGAAACCAGAAAGATTGGAAAGATTTACCAGAGATTGGGGGCCTGAGTTACAAGGACAAGCTGCACAGACTTTTGGATTTCATGCCCTATAATGTAGATTGAATGGCAAAGTGATGGAGGTGTGTAAGATTATGAGAGACACAGACAAGGTAAAACCACAGACTTTTGTTACGGGAGGGAATAAGAGGGAATAAACAAGAGGGATTAAGTTTAAGATCAGAGGTGAGAAATTTACTTCACATGAAGAATGAGTGTACTTGGAATGAGCTGCGAGAAATCATGGTGGAGGCGGGCAAATTAGCAATAACTAAAAGCCATCTAGACAACTTCATGGATAGGTGAGGTTTAGAGGGCAGATAGGACCTTCTCTCTAGCCAAGACCACAGTAAATTCTTTGGCTTTACTGACATCGAATGTAAAGTGGTTGCTGCGACACCACTCAACCAGCTGATCCATCTCACTCCCATATGCCTCTTCGTCAAGGAAAAGACTTTTTAGGCTTTCTGACTATGGACCATTTGGGGGTGAAGAGCCTGCTGAGGTGCTGTATATCTCTGTGACTCAAGTCTCCCCAGCACAGTCTAATCCTTTCTGAGAGTCACCAGAGCTGAAAAACGCAGTAATCTGAAAGATTCACACCGCCCCTCTGACACCACCGTCACCCACCACCCTCAATACCCACCGGTTATGAAGTATACTTACATTAATAGAAAGATGTATATCATCATAAGTAATATTGTAGTACTTGAAATTAAACCAGCAATTCCCCATATGTTGAGACGCATAAGATACATTTATAACCTTTACAGTGTTATCTGTAAAAAAAAAACACATTAAAGAAACATTTCAACAGGGCACGACTGCGCAAGCGCGTAAAGGTTAACCAGTGAGAACAGCCGGAAGTGTTTAAATGGAAGACAGAGGAGTAGGCGACGGAGTACTGGGAACAGAGTAGGAAGGCTTTGGCTCAACGGGGCTTCGGCAATAAAGGGTTGAGGCCAGGCAGGTTATCTGTTTAAAATAAAGACAGAAAGTATGTGTGTGAGGCCGGTTTTCTGTGCTCGGTGTCAGATGTGGGAGGTCCTGGAGACTCCCGGCCTCCTGGATGACCACATCTGCACCAGGTGCATCAAGCGGCAGCATTAGACTGCAAGAGACTGCATTAGGGAACTGGAGCTGCAGCTCGATGACCTTCGTCTGGTCAGGGAGAGTGAGGAGGTGACAGAGAGGAGCTATAGGCAGGTAGTCACCTTGGGACCACAGGAGACACAGAAGTGGGTAACAGTCAGGAGAGGGAAGGGCAAGAAGCAGGTACTAGAGAGTACCCCAGTGGCTGTCCCCCTTAATAAGTATTTTTGCTTGAGTACTGTTGGGGGGTGGGGGGATGGCCTACCTGGGGGAAGCAACTGTGGTTGCGCCTCTGGCACAGAGTCTGGCCCTGTGACCCAGAAGGGTAGTGAAAGGAAGAGGATGGCAACAATGATAGGGGACTCTATAGTTAGGGGGGTCAGATAGGTGATTCTGTGGACGCAGGAAAGAAACGCATGGTAGTTTGCCTCCCAGGTGCCAGGGTCCGGGATGTTTCTGATCGCGTCCACAATATCTTCAAGTGGGAAGGAGAACAGCCAGAGGTCATAGTACATATTGGTACCAATGACATTGGTAGGAAGACGGAGGAGGTCCTGAAAACAGGCTACAGGGAGTTAGGAAAGAAGTTGAGAAGCAGGACCTCAAAGGTAGTAATCTCATGATTAATGCCTGTGCCACGTGACAGAGTATAGGAATAGAGTGAGGTGGAGGATAAATGTGTCTCTGAGGGATTGGAGCAGGAGGCAGGGATTCAGATTTCTGGATCATTGGGACCTCTTTTGGGGCAGGTGTGACCTCTACAAAAAGGATGGGTTGCACTTGAATCCGAGGGGTACCAATATCCCGGCAGGAAGGTTTGCTAAGGCTATTGGGGGAGAGATTAAACTAGAATTGCTGGGGGGTGGGAACCAAATTGAAGTGACGTAGGAAAGGGAGGTTGGCTCACGAACAGAGAAAGCTTGGAGACCGTGCAAAAGGGAGGATAGGCAGGTGATAGAGAAGGGACGCACTCAGTCCGATGGCTTGAGATGTGTCTATTTTAATGCGAGGAGTGGGAATGGGCTGTCGGCAACAGTGGTGGAGGCAGATACAATAGGATCTTTTAAGAGACTTTTGGATAGGTACATAGAGCTTAGAAAAACAGAGGGCTATAGGTAAGCCTAGTAATTTCTGAGGTAGGGACATGTTCGGCACAAATTTGTGGGCCAAAGGGCCTGTATTGTGCTGTAGGTTTTCTATGTTTCAATGAGTATCATTAACAAAGCAGATGAGCTTAGAGTGTGGATCAGCACTTGAAGCTATGATGTTGTGGCCATTACAGAGACTTGGCTGGTGCAGCGGCAGGAATGGCTACTTCAAGTGCCAGGCTTTAGATGTTTCAGAAGGATAGGGAGGGAGGCAAAAGAAGTGGGGGAGTGGTACTGTTGATCAGAGATAGTGTCATGGCTGCAGAAAAGGAAGAAGTCATGGAGGGATTGTCTACAGAGTCTCTGTGGGTGGAAGTTAAGAATTGGAAGGGGTCAATAACTCCACTGGGTGTTTTTTTTTATATAGACCACCGAATAGCATCAGAGACATCAAGGAGCAGATAGGGAGGCAGATTCTGGAAAGGAGTAATAATAACATGGTTGTTGTGGTGGCAGATTTTAATTTCCCAAATATTGATTGTCATCTCCCTAGACTGAGGGGTTTAGAGGGGGTAGAGTTTGTTAAGTGTGTTCAGGAAGTTTTCTTGACACAATATGTAGATAAGTCTACAAGAGGAGAGGCTGTACTTGATCTGGTATTGGGAAATGAACCTGGTCAGATGTCAGGCCTCTCAGTGGGAGAGCATTTTGGAGATAGTTATTACAATTCCATCTCCTTTACCATAGCATTGGAGACGGGTAGGAACAGACAAGTTAGGGAAACATTTAATTAGAGTAAGGGGAATATGAGGC
Organism: Hemitrygon akajei; assembly: GCF_048418815.1. Lineage (NCBI taxonomy): Eukaryota > Metazoa > Chordata > Chondrichthyes > Myliobatiformes > Dasyatidae > Hemitrygon > Hemitrygon akajei. The sequence continues at coordinate 58,733,040 of NC_133147.1, forward strand.
TATCGGGCAGGAACTTGGAAGCATAAATTGGAAACAGATGTTCTCAGGGAAACGTACGGAAGAGATGTGGCAAATGTTCAGGGGATATTTGCGTGAGGTTCTGTGTAGGTACGTTCCAATGAGACGTGGAAAGGATGGTAGGGTACAAGATCCTTGGTGTACAATGGCTGTTGTAAATTTAGTCAAGAGCTTATGAAAGGTTCAAAAAACTAGGTAATGATAGGAATCTAGAAGATTACAAGGCTAGCAGGAAGGAGCTTAAAAATGAAATTAGGCGAGGCAGAAGGGGCAATGGGAAGGCATTGGCCGACAGGATTAAGGAAAACCCCAAGGCATTCTACAAGTATGTGAAGAGCAAGAGGATAATATGTGAGAGAGTGTGATACTGGAAAAGCGTGCATGGAACCGGAGGAGATAGTGGAGGTACTTAATAAATACTTTGCTTCAGTATTCACTATGGAAAAGGATCTTGGCAATTGTAGGGATGACTTGCAGTGGACTGAAAAGCTTGAGAATGTAGATATTAAGGAAGAGGATTTTCTGGAACTTTTGGAAAGTATCAAGTTGGATAAGTCACCGGAACCGGACATTATGTACCCCAGGCTATTGTGGGGAGCGAAGGAGGAGATTGCTGAGCCTCTGGCGATGATCTTTGCATCATCAATGAAGACGGGAGAGGCTCCGGAGGATTGGAGGGTTGCGGATGTTGTTCACTTAATCAAGAAGGGGAGTAGGGATAGCCCAGGAAATTATAGGCCAGTGAGTCTTACTTCAGTGGTTGGTAAGTTGATGGAGAAGATCCTGAGACGCAGGATTTATGAACATTTGGAGACGCATAATATGATTAGGAATAGTCCACATGGCTTTGTCAAAGGCAGGTCATGCCTTCCAAACGTAATTGAATTTTTTGAGAATGTGACTAAACACATTAAGATAGAGCCTTAGATATAGTGTATATGGATTTTAGCAAGACATTTGATAAGATACCCCATGCAAGGCTTATTGAGAAAGTAAGGAGGCATGGGATCCAAGACTTAGAAAAATAGAAAGCTATGGATAAAGCCTAGGTAGTTCTAAGGTAGGGACATGTTTGGTATAGTTTTGTGGGCCGAAGGGCCTGTACTGTGCTATATGTTTTCGATGTTTCTGAATTCACCACCACTGCATATCTGGCAGGCAAGATAAACCCCAATGCTCAGTAGACGGTCTCAAAAATAGACCATTCAGCCCAAGTCTACTCCTATCAGGGAGCGAGTAAACAACACAAACAGAACAGGAATGGGCAGGCTCTGCCCTTGGTCTGTGTCACCCCTCCATGGATGCCAAGGAGTGAGATACAGGCTGGGGTCTAATCCTGGGATTCAGGGGAGTTTATATACAGAACAACAATTCCTTGGGAGTGGGTTACAGCCTGGGATCCGTTAACATAGTGGGATCAATTTCAGAGGTTTGAGGACATTTATATGGAGAATAACATCCCTGGGAGAGGGTTATAGACTGGGGTGTCCATATATAGAACAATTGATCTCCAGAAGTGGGTTGCAGGCTGGGATCTAAGTGAGGCATTGAGGGTTTTATACACTCCAGCAAGATGGCGGTGCGACTAGTCGCAGCAGCTTCTACAGGGTCAACAGAAGGTGCTATCATTCTACTTAAATGCACATCTAATAATCGCAAGATTCTGTCATAGGTTAAGAACTCAAAAGTACTGCAAGTCTACACCAAAAGCCAGTTGCTTGCTGACAGAGATAATGAACAAGCTGCGCAACATGGAGCTGCCACACCCTTGAGTCTATGTGAATTGGTCTCCATCAGCTGTGCACATCAGGACACAGCAACGTTCCCCCTTTTTCATTACAAAACTCTGTCAGATTGCATAGGGATCGTGAGTGAACAGCCTTTTTCAAGTACAGCCACGAATTTTCATTTGGAGTGAGGTCTGGACTCTGACTAGGCCACTACAAGACATTAGTCACTCAATTTTTGAGGATGGCCTGCTCTAGGCAGATATACAGCTGTGCTTTCCATTTCTTAATGACTGGCTTAACTGTATTCCAATGGATATTCAGTGACTTGGAAATTTCCTTGTATCCATCTCCTGACTTATACTTCTCAATAACCTTTTTGTGGAGTTCCTTGGAGTATTTTTTTGTTTTCATGGCATAGTTTTTGCCAGGATACTGACTCACCAGCAGTTGTATCTTCCAGATACAGGTGCATTTAACTACAATCAATTGAAAGATCGCAAGACATAGGAGCAGAATTAAGCCATCTGGCCCATCGAGTCTGCTCTGTGATTCAATCATGACTGATCCTTTTCTCCCATCTCCTCCTCAAGCCTAGTTCCCAGCCTTCTTCCCTTAACCTTTGATACCATGTCCAATCAAGGACCTATCAGTCTCAGCCTCAAACACACCCAACGACCTGGACTCCACAGATGCATGTGGCAACGAATTCCACAAATTTACCACCCTTTGGCTAAAGAAATTTCTCTGCATCTGTTTTCAAAGGGCGCCCCTCTATCCTGAGGCTGTGACTTCTTGTCCTAGACCCTGCCACCATGGGAAACATCCTTTCCCCACATAATCTGTCTAGGCCTTTCAACATTCGAAAGGTTTCAATGAGATCCCCCTCATCCTTCTGTATTCCAGCAAGTACAGACCCATCAAACGTTCCTCATCTGATAACCCTTCTACTCCTGGAATCATCCTTGTGAACCTCCTCTGGACCCTCTCCAATGACAGCACATCTCTTCTAAGATGAGGGGCCCAAAACTGTTCACAATACTCAAGGTGAGGCCTCACCAGTGCCTTATAAAGCCTCAGCATCACACCCTTGCTCTTGTATTCTTTACCCCTTGAAATGAATGCTAACATCGCATTTGACTTCCTCACCACTGATTCAACCTGCAAGTTAACCTTGAGGCTGTTCTGCACAAGGCCTCCCAAGTCCCTTTGCATCTCAGACGTTCGGATTTTCTCCCCGTTTAGAAAATAGTTCACACATTTATTTCTACTACCAAAGTGCATGACTGTGCATTTTCCAACATTGTATTTCAATTGCTACCTTCTTGCTCATCCTCCTAATCTGTCTCAGTCCTTCTGCATCCTACCTGTTTCATCAATGCTACCTGTCCTCCACCAATCTTGGTATCATCTGCAAACTTGGCAACAAAGCTATCTATCCCATCATCTAAATCAATTATATACAGCATAAAAAGAAGTGGTCCCAACACTGGCCCCTGCGGAACACCACTAGTCACTGGCAGCCAACCAGAAAAGGATTCTTTTAATTCCCACTCACTGCCTCCTACTAATCAGCCAATGCTCTAAACATGTTACTAACTTTCCTGTGATACCATGGGCTCTTAACTTGGTAAGCAGCCTCATGTGTGGCACCTTGTCAAAGGCCTTCTGAAAAGTCCAAATATATAACATCCACTGCATCACCTTTATCTATCCAAATGGTAACCTCCTCAAAGAATTCCATCAGGAATTTCCCTGAAGGAAACCATCCTGACTTTGTACTATCTTGTCCTGTGTCACCAAGTACTCCATCACCTCATCTTTAACAATTGACTCTAACATCTTCCCAACCACTGATGTCAAGCTAACTGGTTGAAAATTTCCTTTCTGCTGCCTTCCTCCTTTCTTAAAGAGTGGACTAACATCTGCAATTTTCTATTTCTCTGGCACCATGCCACAGTCCAATTATTTTTGAAAGATAATTTCTAATGCCACCACAATCGCTAACACTGCCCCTTTCAGAACCCCAGGTGCAGTTCCTCTGGTCCAGGTGACTTGCGTACCTTTAGCTCTTCCAATTTTTTGAGCACCTTCTCTCGTAACAGTAACTGCCTCCACTTCTATTCCTTCACACACTACAACATTAGGCATACTGCTAGTGTCTTCCACAGTGAAGACTGATGCAAAATACTTATTTAATTCATCAGCCATACCCTTGCCCCTATTATTATTTCTCCTGCCTCATTTTCTAGTGGTTCTACATCCATTCTCATTTCTCTTTTTTAAATGTACCGGTACTTGAAAAAAACTTTTATAATCCATTTTGATATTATTTGCTACCTTGCTTTCATATTTCATCTTTTTCCTTCTAATGATTTTTTTTAGTTGATCTGTGTAGGTTTTTAAAAACTTCCCAATCCTCTATCTTCTCACTAATTTTTGTTTTGTTGTATGCACTTTCTTTTGTTTTTACAATAGATTTGACTTCCTTTGTCAGCTACAGTTGTACTATTTTACCATTTGAATATTTCATTTTTGGAATACATGTACTGCACCTTCCTCATTTTTCCCACAAACGCACACCATTGCTGCTCTGCTGACATCCCTGCCAACAGCTCCTTCCAATTTACTTTGGCCAACTCCTCTCTCATACCACTGTAATTTCCCTTACTCCACCAAAATACTGTTATAGCAGACTTTACTTTCTCCCTATCTAATTTCAAGTTGAACAAAATCATATTGTGATCGCTGGTTCCTAAGGGTTATTTTACCTTAAGCTCCCTAATCGCTTAATGTTATGCTCATTACATAACACCCCACCCAGTACTGCTGAACACCCTAGTAGGCTTAATGACAAATTGCTCTAAAAAGTCATTTTCAGCAAACGTACTCTCTTGCAGTCCATTACCAACCTGATCTTCCCAATCGACCTGCATGTTAAAAATCGCCCATGACTACCATAACATTGCCCTTTTGACTCGCCTTTTCTATTTCCTGTTGTAACCTGCGGTCCACCTCCTAGCCACTGTTGGGAAGCCTGCATATAACTGTCATCAACGTCCTTTTACCCTTGCATTTTCTTAACTCAATCCACAAGAGTTCAACATCTTCGATCCTATGCCACATCTTTCTACTGATTTGATGCCATTCTTTATCAGTAGAGCCACACCATCCCTTCTGCCTACCTTTCTATCCCTCCAATATAACACCTTGACTGCACACAAGTCTCCAAAAACAGATCTCCATTTAATTAATTATGCGACATCCAAAACCAATTGGCTACACCAGTGATGATTTAGCTGGGTGAATACTTGTACAATTAATTTGTGGTTTATATTTCTAATTAATTTAAATCATTTCGTAGAGATCTGTTTTTTTTCTGTTGATCAATGTTGGGAAAGCCAAATTAAATATCTACCGTGGTTCAATGTTGCAAAACAATAAAACATTAAAACTTCCAGGGGGTGAGGGGAATACTTTTTATAGGCACTCTATATATTTGTCTGGTTGTGTTTTGACTAATATTGTATATGGGCTTGTATTTGCGAGTACTGGGTCTCAAAGCCATAGATTCACCTTGCAGGAGTCGAGCGTCAGGGCAAGGACTGGGTCTCAAAGCCATGGAGTCACCTAGTGGGCACCAGGTTAGTCAACTGAAATGTTGATGGACTGTGGGATCTGGACTAATACACCTCTGCACATTCTGCATCATTGTATTTTTACTAGTATTCTATACTGGTTTGTTACCTTGCACCTTGAACCTGTAGTAACAGTGTCTCATTTGGCTATAGTCATGAATATTCATACCTGGTTAAATGCCAATTAAACATGAATTGAATAACATATCTCCAGGATGGGATCTAATCCAGGGGTTCAGTCTGTTTATATATAGACAAAAACAGATCCCTGTGAATGGGTTACATACTGGTCCAGAGGTTCGGGGGTGGTTTATATATAGAATCCCCGGTATGGGGTTATAGGCTGGGATCTAAATTAGGGGTTAGAACATAGAAATTTACAGCATATTGTGCAAGATTGTGTAAACCAGGTAACCTACACTATTACCCTAGTGCATAGCCCTCTATTTTTCTAAGGTCCATGTATGTCAGACTCTCTTAAACAACTCTTTTGCACCCACCATCGCCAGCAGTGCATTCCATGCACACACCACTCTATGAAAAACTTCGCTCTGACATCCCCTCCAAGCACCTTAAAACTATGCCCCCTCGTGTTAGCCATTTCAGCCCTGGGAAAAAGCCTCTGGATACATGATCAATGCCTCTCATCATTTTATACACCTCAATCAGGTCACCTCTCATCCTCCGTTGCTCCAAGGAGAAAAGGGCCAAGTACACTCAACCTATTGTCACAAGGTACATCCTCTAATCCAGGCAACATGCTTGTAAATCTCCCCTGCACACTCTCTATAGTATCCTCATCCTTCCCATAGTGAGGTGACCAGAACTGAACACAGGTTCAGGGTTTCTGTCTATAGAATGATAGATTCTCGTGAGTGGGTCACAAACTGGGATCTGATCAGAGGTTGGATTCTATAATGCACAGACACGCACTCGGTGGGGGGGGGCCATGTCCAGTGAATTCAAAGTTCAAAGTAAATTTGTGATCAAAGCATGTATATGTTATCACATACAACTTGAGGTACATTTTCTTGCAGGCATTCACAAAAAAAATGAAATACAATAGAAATTTACGAAAAACTATGCATAAACATAACAAAGACTGAAAACCAACCAATGTGCAAAAGAAGAGAAACTACGAACAAAAACAGTAGACAACAAAAATTGTAAAGAGTCCTTGAAAGTGAGTCAGTAGGTCATAGAATCGGTTTAGAGTCGTGGTGATTGAAGTTATCCACACTAGTTCAGGAGACTAATGGTAATGGTATAATTACTCTTTCTGAACTTGGTAGTGTGGGACCCAAGGCTCCTGCCCAATGGCAGTAGTGAGAAGATCGAATGGTGGAGAAGACCTGATGGGTTGAATGGCCTAATTCTACTGCTGTGTCTGAAAGCCTCGAAAGACAGCGGGCCGTGAGGGAGTAAGGTGATGGTGATCCAGTCCGGGGAGGACTTTGGATGAGGCCGGCACAGGCTTGCTGCCTCCCTCCCACTGCAGAGTGGGGTGGGGGGGTGGGGGGAGAAAGAGAGAGATCTTTCAATTCAAGTCTGTCATTTAACCACTTAACTCATGAAACAGCCAAACAAGACAGTGTTACTATGCGATCTAGATGCAAAGACACATCACTAATAGTCACAGCCAAGATCACAATCACATAATACGAATCTCAGCAAACCACATGCACCAAATGCTGGTGGAACTCAGCAGGCCAGATAACATCTGCAGTCGACGTTTGTAGATGCACAGTAAAAAGTGTCACAGTAGTCACAGTAGAAAGTAGGGATGAGGAGGAAGAACCACAAGGTGACAGAGGAAACCAGATGGAGAAGAGGGGTGAAGTAAAGAACTGGGAAGTCGATTGGTTAAAGAGATAGAGGGCTGGAGGAAGGAGAATCTGATAGGAGAGGACAGAAGGCCACAGAAGAAAACAGGGGGAGGGGCACCAGAGGGAAGTGATGGGCAGGTAAGAAGATAAGGTGAGAGGGAGAAATGGGAACAGGGAATGGTGAAGGTGGGGGGCTATTACTGGAAGTTCGAGAGATCGATGTTCATGCCACTAGGTTGGTTACCCAGACGGAATACAAGGTCTTGTTCCTCCAACCTTAGTGTGGTCTGATCGCAACAATAAAGGAGGCAGTGGACTAACATGTCAGAATGGGAATGGAAAGTGGAATTAAAATTAAAATGGAGATACCACTTTTTCTAGCCAACGGAGTCTCCAATCTGCGTAATACAGCAGGCCACACTGAGAGCACTGGATACGGTACATGGCCCCCAACAGACGCACAGGTGAAATGTCGCCTCACCTGCAAGGACTATTTGGGGATCTGAATGATAGTGAGGAAGGTGGTGTATGGGCAGGTTTAACACCTGTTCCATCTGCAAGGATAAGTGCCAGGAGGGAGATCAATGGGGAGGGACAAATGGACCAGGGAGCCATGTAGGGTGCAATCCCTGCAGAAAGCAGAAGGTAGAAGGGGATTGGGGTGGAGGTGGGAAAGATGTACATGGTGGTGGGATCATGTTGGACATGGCAGAAATTATGGAGAATTCTGCGCTGGATGCAGAGGCTGGTGGGGTGGCAGGAGGATGGGTTAAGCAAAATGAAAGCGATGCAGTTGAGGGCGGAGTTGATGGTGGACGAATGAGGAAGCCCCTTTCTTTGAACAAGGAGGACACCTTAGTTCTGGAATGAAAAATGCCTCACCCTCAGTGACAGGGTGGGAAAAGGTATAGTCCAGGTAGCTGTGAATCAGTGGATTAGCTGCATCCAGAGAAAGAGACAGAATGGGGAGAGAGGTGTCAGAAACAAGACCAGGTAGATTTGAATGCAAGGTAGAAGTTGGAGGCAATGAAGTTGATGAAGTGGTCAAGCTCTACGTAAGTGCAAGAAGCAGCACCAATGCAGTCAATGTAGCATAGGAAAAGTTGGAGAGCGATACCAGTATAGGCTTCGAACACAGACTGTTCCACGTAGCCAACAAAAAGGCAGGCATAGCTGGGACCCATGTGAGTGCCCATTGCTACACCTTTTACGAGAAGGAAGTGAGATGAGACAAAGGACAAATTATTGAGAGGGAGCACCAGTTCAGCCAGATGGAGAGTGGTGTTGGAGGGGAACTGGTTGGGGTCTGGTGTCCAGAAAGAAATGGAGAACTTTGAGGCCTTCCTAGTGGACGACGGAGGTGTATAGGGACTGGACATCCATATTGAAAATAAGATGATCGTGGCCGGGGAACTTGAAGTCACTGAAAAGATCAAGAATGTGTGACGTGACACAGATGAAGGTAGGAAAGGATTAAACCAGGAGGGAAGGGGTAATAAAACTGAGTTGAGGTATGCAGATACCTCAAGTTCAGTGGGGTAGCACCAAGCAGAAACAGTGGGTCTACTTGGACAGGCAGGCTTGTGGATCTTGGGTAGGAGTTAGAAATGGGAGGTGCTGGGTGAGGAAAATATGAGGTTGGTGGCAGTGGCTGAGAGATCCCCAGAGTTAATAAGGTTGGTAATGTTGTGCAAGGCAATGGCCTGGTGCATCTCAGTGGGGCCTTGTTACAGGGGTAAGTAAGAGGAGGTGTCTGAGTTGTCTCTGGGCCTCAGCAAGGCAGAGGTCAGTCCACCAGACTAATACAGCACTCCCCCTTATCTGCAGATTTGACGGTGAGGTTAGGATTAGTGCAGAGGGATTGGAGAGCAATGCATTCGGAAGGAGTGTGGTTGGAATTGGACAGAGGAGCAGTGAAGTTGAGACAGTTGATGTCCCGTCAACTGTTGGCAATGAAAAGATCCAGAACAGGCAGAAGGCCAGGGTGGGGTCCAGGAAGAGGAGGAGGGTTGAAGGCAGGAGAATGGGTCATCAGTGTGGAGAAGGGAGTCCTTGCCAAAGTAGGCACAGAGACAGAGGCGGTGGAAGAAGAGCTCAGTGTCGAGGCGGGTGTGGAACTCACTGAGGTGCGGGTGCACTATGACAAAGGTGAGGCCCACATTGAGGAACATCTGCCTCAGAGACGGGAAGGTTGGAGGGGATGGTGAAGACCGGGTTGGATGAGAGCTGGGATGGGGGGGTGGGGGGTTGGTAGAATCAGAGGAGAGGAGGGTTGGGGTGTTCAGGGATGGTAGGGTGTGAGGAAGATGGAATCTCCGAGGACCCAAGAGCTGGCAGTAGGGACTGAAAGACACGGGATTGCAGAGCCCAGTTGGAGTTTGTGCAATGGCACTTTGAAGATGTCAGAGGTCGTTGGAACCCGTATTGATGGCGGTGGACATCCGACCTACCGAAGGGTTTCCGCCCAAAACGTTAGATAGATAGATACTTTATTCATCCCCATGGGGAAATTCAACTTTTTTTTCCAATGTCCCATACACTTGTTGTAGCAAAACTAATTACATACAATACTTAACTCAGTAAAAAATATGATATGCATCTAAATCACTATCTCAAAAAGCATTAATAATAGCTTTTAAAAAGTTCTTAAGTCCTGTACTCTTTACCATAGATGCTGCCTGGCCTGCTCGGTTCCTCCAGCATTTGGTATGTGCTGATGGCAGTGGAGTCCGGATACTGAATCTGCTCTGGTATGATTTATGCAGGGAATTGCGGTCTGGAGACGTCCGTGGCTCCGTGCCCGCCGACGCCCACATCTCTCCCCTCCTCCTCTTCCCCCAACCCCCTCCCCGGCGACGCCACAGCTTGATGCATACATGTCAACAAACCCATGTACAATATCTATCAAAAATACAAAGATGCAAAATATGCTTTTATACATAGTCCAGACCCCACAGCCCACCAGTATCATCTGTCGACTAGCTCCCGGCGCCTGCTAGGCGATACCGTCGCTTTGAACCCAGTGCTCGAATATACAAGCACATACAGATTAGTGAAAACACCACCAGACAAATACACCAGACACCCTTCAGTCCATTTTAAATACTCAGGCGCCACAACTGCGCTAAGACACCCCGCAAGCTTGAGGTCCATTGAGTGTCGCTAAAAAAAAATCTGCAGTCGGCCACAGCAGAGCTGGTCCAAGCCGAGCGAAAGCCCGGCAGGGTGGCTCCAGCTCCGAAATGGATACCGCGCCACACTGCCCCTGGTGAAGCACAACGGCTTCATCCCCTTTCCGAGCGGCTGCAAACGGGCGACACCGTGACTTCAGGCCTAGCCCTAGGCCCAAGTCGTACGGCCCCCTCCAACCGCCCCACATTAACGACGGCCACTCGCTAACAGCCTTCGTCCAAAGCCCGAAAATTCCGACCCCTCTCCTTCCCCCACCGTCCAAACAAAACGACCAAGCTCGGGATCCCCACCTTCAGTTAACAGGACCGGGATCCACATTGTCAGGGTCATAAACCAGTACCGCCAGGTAGTTACTACCCCCATCTTAAACAGCAGTTGCCTGTCCGGTGAGCCGGACGTGACGTAAGGGAGATGACGTATGGCGCCTCCGTGTGAGGATGAAGCGATGAAGAAAGAGGCCCCTTTGCCCACACCTCAGCGAAATGATGCCCAACTCTTCTTCCGCCGGCTCCATCTCCGAGCTTACTTCTTTGACAAGGACTCTCCTACCCCCACCGATGACCCCTTCTCCCGTCTTCAACCCTCCTCCTCTTCATGGACACCCGGCTCTGGTCTTCTGCCTGCTCTGGATCTCTTCATTGCTAATTGCCGACGGGACATCAACCGTCTCGACTTCACTACACCCTGTTCCAATTTCAACCCAACTCCTTCCGAACGCTCTGCTGCCCGCTCCCTCCGCACCAATCCCAACCTCACTTTAAAACCTGCTGATAAGGGGGGAGCTGTTGTTGTCTGGCGTACTGACCTCTACCTGGCCAAGACACAGCGACAACTCTCTGATACCTCCTCTTATTTACCCCTTGATCATGACCCCACTAAGGAGCACCAGGCCATTGTTTCCTATACCATCACCAACCTTATCAGCTCTGGGGATCTCCCATCCACTGCCACCAACCACATAGTTCCCACATACCGCACTTCCAGTTTCTACCTCCTACCCAAGATCCACAAACCTCTGCCTGTCCAGGTAGACCTATTGTCTCAGCTTGCTCCTGCCCCACTGAACTCATTTCTGCATACCTTGACACTGTCTTATCCCCCCTTGTTCAATCTCTTCCCACCTATGTTCGTGACACTTCTCACTCTTTGAATTTTTTCAATGATTTTAAGTTCCCTGGCCCCCACCGCCTTATTTTCACCATGGATGTCCAGTCCCTATATACCTTCATTCCCCACCCGGATGGTCTCAAAGCTCTTCGCTTCTTTTTGGATTCCAGACCTAACCAATTCCCCTCTACCACCACTCTCCTCCGTCCAGCGGAATTAGTTCTTACTCTCAATAATTTCTCCTTTGGCTTCTCCCACTTCCTCTAAACCAAGGGTGTAGCCATGGGCACCCGTATGGGTCCCAGTTATGCCTGCCTTTTTGTTGGCTTTGTGGAACAGTCCATGCTCCAAGTCTATACGGGTATCCGTCCCCTTCTTTTCCTTCGCTACATCAACGCCTGCATTGGTGCTGCCTCCTGCACGTATGCTGAGCTCGTTGACTTCATTAACTTTGCCTCCAACTTCCACCCTGCCCTCAAATTTACCATTTCCGACACCTCCCTCCCCTTTCTTGATCTTTCTGTCTCCATCTCTGGAGATGGCTTATCTACTATAAGCCTACAGACTCTCACAGATACCTGGACTATTCCTCATCCCACCCTGTCTCTTGCAAAAATGCTATCCCCTTATCACAATTCCTCCGTCCCCGCCACATCTGCTCTCAGGATGAGGCTTTTCATTCCAGGACGAAGGAGATGTCTTCCTTTTTTAAACAAAGGGGCTTCCCTTCTTCCACCATCAACTCTGCTCTCAAACGCATCTCTCCCATTTCCCCCACATCCGTTCGGATGCAGTTCATAGACTTTAGTTCAGCATTCAACACAATCATCCCTCAGAAACTGACTGGAAAGCTGAGCCTATTGGGCCTGAACACCTCCCTCTGCAACTGGATCCTAGACTTCCTGACTGGGAGATCTCAGTCAGTCTGGATTGGGAGCAGCATCTCCAACACCATCACACTGAGCACAGGGCCTCCCCAGGGTTGCGTGCTCAGTCCACTGCTGTTCACTCTGCTGACCCACGACTATGCTGCAACACACAGCTTGAACCATATCATCGTTCGCCGATGACACCACCGTGGTGGGTCTCATCTGCAAGAACAACGAGTCAGCTTACAGAGAGGAGGTGCAGCGGCTAACGGACTGGTGCAGAGCCAACAACCTGTCTCTTAATATGAACAAAACAAAAGAGATGGTTGTTGACTTCAGGAGGGCACGGAGCGACCACTCCCTGCTGAACATCAACGGCTCCTTGATAGAGATCGTAAAGAGCACCAAATTTCTTGGTGTTCACCTGACGGAGAATCTCACCTGGTCCCTCAACACCAGCTCCATAGCAAAGAAAGCCCAGCAGCGTCTCTACTTTTTGCGAAGGCTGAGGAAAGTCCATCTCCCACCCCCCATCCTCATCACATTCTATAGGGGTTGTATTGAGAGCGTCCTGAGCAACTGTATAACTGCCTGGTTCGGAAAATGCACCACCTCGGATCGCAAGACACTGCAGCGGATAGTGAGGTCAGCTGAGAAGATCATTGAGGTCTCTCTTCCCGCCATCACAGACATTGACACTACACGCTGCATCCGAAAAGGAAACAGCATTATGAAGGACCCCATGCACTCCTCATACAATCTCTTCTCCCTCCTGCCATCTGGAAAAAGGCTCTGAAGCATTCGGGGTCTTACGACCAGACTATATAACAGTTTCTTCCCCCAAGTTATCAGACTCCTCAATACCCGAAGCCTGGACCGACACCTTGCCCTACTGTCCTGTTTATTATTTATTGTAATGCCGGTACTGTTTTGTGCACTTTATGCAGTCCAGTGTAGGTCTGTAGTCTAGTATAGCTTTCTCTGTTTTTTTTATTACGTAGTTCAGTCTAGTTTTTTGTACTGTGTCATATAAACCATGGTCCTGAAAAATGTTGTCTCATTTTTACTATGCACTGTACCAGCAGTTATGGTCGAAATGACAATAAAAGTTGACTTGACTTGACATCTGCCCTCACCCCATCCGCCCGCCACCCCATTCAGGATAGGGTTCCCCTTGTCCTCACCTACCACCCCACCAGCCTCCAGGTCCAACGTATAATTCTCCGTAACTTCCGCCACCTCCAACGGGAGCCCACTACCAAGCACATCTTACCCTCCCCCCCCTTTCTGCTTTCAGCAGGGATTGCTCCCTACACGACTCCCTTGTCCACTCGTCCCCCCCATCCCTTCCCACCGATCTCCCTCCTGGCACTTATCCTTGTAAGCGGAACAAGTGCTACACCTGCCCTTACACTTCCTCCCTCACCACCATTCAGGGCCCCAGACAGTCCTTCCAGGTGAGGCGACACTTCACCTGTGAGTCGGCTGGTGTGGTATACTGCGTCCGGTGTTCCCGGTGTGGCCTTTTATATATTGGTGAGACCCGACGCAGACTGGGAGACCATTTCGCTGAACATCTACACTCAGTCCGCCAGAGAAAGCAGGATCTCCCAGTGGCCACACATTTTAATTCCACGTCCCATTCTCCTGATATGTCTATTCATGGCCTCCTCTACTGTCAAGATGAAGCCATACTCAGGTTGGAGGAACAACACCTTATATTCTGTCTGGGTAGCCTCCAACCTGATGGCATGAACATTGACTTCTCTAACTTCCGGTAATGCCCCTCCTCCCCTTCTTACCCCATCCCTGACATATTTAGTTGTTTGTTTTTTTTCTTTCTCTCGCTGCCCATCACTCTGCCTGTTCTCCATCTCCCTCTGGTGCTTCCCCCCTCCCCCTTTCTTTCTCCCGAGGCCTCCCGTCCCATGAGCCTTTCCCTTCTCCAGCTCTGTATCACTTTCGCCAATCACCTTTCCAGCTCTTAGCTTCAACCCACCCCCTCCGGTCTCCTATCATTTCGCATTTCCCCCTCACCCCACTACTTTCAAATCTCTTACTATCTTTCCTTTCAGTTAGTCCCGACGAAGGGTCTCGGCCCGAAACGTCAACAGCGCTTCTCCCTATAGATGCTGCCTGGCCTGCTATGTTCCACCAGCATTTTGTGTGTGTTGTTTGAATTTCCAGCATCTGTAGATTTCCTCGTGTTTGCCCCGAAGAAAGAGGCGCTGGGTTCTGATGGAGAGACTGCATTCACCAGGTGAGAGCCCGAAAATCCTGTCATGGATAAGCTATGTCCTCCCAGCACCAATGCAGTTTACCAGCAACTTAAGAGATAACTGGAAACACTTCAAATAACGATGTGCGCAGAGCCGGAATTGGCGAAGGTGCTTTGGACATATATGACAGCTTTCCAATTGATGAACAGCCTTTTCTATGGACACTGGTGAAAACTTCTGAGGAATATTTTGTTCCAAGTATAAACGTCACGCTCAAAAGATACAAGTTCTTCTCTTGTGATTAGAAATAAAGTGTTAGCTTTGACCAATACTGAGCTTCACACACTGAGCAAGTCCTGTGAGTTTGGGGACTTGAGAGACTCACTAGTTACAGACAAATTAGTTTGTGGAATCCCGGATAATGGACTGAGAGAAAGCCTGCTCCATGAAACAGATTTAATGTTAGAAAAGGCTGGAGAAGTTGTTTTCTTGATATCACTGTGTCAGGGTGATGACTTCTCTATTGGCTGCCTTATTATTAGAGATAAGGCCAATCAATGTAGCATTGTTAGCAAATGTAATTAGCAGGTTGGAGCAGTGGGTAACAACACAGTATTGGGTATACAGAGAGTAAAGGAGCGGGCTTAGGACATAGCCCTGAGGGGCTGTCATGGAAACACTAAGAACACCTGGAGTTACTTAGAGTTTCGTTTTAAGAGATTATTAACATGACAGCATGGAGGGTCTGCAGCAGTCCCCACCGCCACCAGAACTCTGAATTCTAGGTTATACAGAGCTCATATTTATACAGCAAGACAAACAACTTCACATAACTTTGGCATCCCACAGTCAGCACAAGATCAATCGCTTAAAAGTCATGTCAATTATTCTGTCAGCACAAGTTTAACAGTCGACTTTGTTCCCTATTCTCTGGGCTCATAATTTACCCCCAGACACATCATCCCTCTTGGTCCCAGAGGCCTAGTATCTTATTAATTGGAGTTTCTGGTACTGCGCTTATCATCCAAGGTTATTCTCGACACGCATCAGCAGTCTTAAGCCCAGCTGCTCCAGAATTGTCAAGTATTCCATTAGACACTAGTTTTAACCATTGCTACCACAGTGGCTCCTGTATTGAGGGGCAGAGGTGAGGGAGCCCATTCTTACCACCTGCTGGCAATCTGACAGGAAGGCCAGGATCCAGCTGAACAAGGCAGGGTGAAGGCCGATGTCTCTGAACTTCTTGTCGAGCCTGGAGGCAAATATGGTGTTGAATGCTGAACTGTAGTCCAAGAAAAGCATTCTCACATAAGCATCCTTCTTCTAGATGTGTAATGACAGTGTGTCGAGCTGTGACTATTGCATTGTTTGTTGATCAGTTGTGCCGGTAGGTGAATTGTAGGGGCTCCAGTGTGGATGGTAGCATGCTGCAGATGTAGTCCTTGTAGTCTCAAAGCATTTTGCTTATTATTGAGGTGTGACAGGACACCAGTTGTTCAGACATGTTAACTTGGTCTTTTTAGGCACCGGTAAAATGGTGGATGTTTTGAAGCAGGAGGGCACTGGGAGAGGGAGACATTAAAAATGTCTGTTAACACACCTGCCAGTTGTGCCGCGCACATCCTGAGTACCTGCCCTGGGATGCCATCCGGTCCCGCAACCTTGTGACTGGAAGGTCTACGCCCACTGTTGAACTTATAACAGCTTTCTTAGCTAAGCAATTAACTAACTCATTCCCCTTGTTGCCTCCTGTGCTGGGACCCATAAGTAGACATGTAAACCAATACTTACTATATGAAATAATGTTTGATGAGCTTCCAACACTAAGTATGACCTCCTGCTAAAATGACCTATTCTAAGATTCATCAAAACTGAAAAGGAGTCTGAACAAATTACAACTTTGCATGGACAAATTTCGTCCACCCACTGTAAGCCTAAAGTGATGGCAACCAATTCTGTTGTAAATACTGGTAAATAATCGATAATAATGTATAACTCCCATCAATGTCTGTAAGGACTTTGTCCTCCCCATTATGGTGGGCTGTCTCTGGGTGCTCCAGTTTCCTCCCACATTCCAAAAACTATAATGCATAGGAACAGAATTAGGCCATTTGGCCCATCAAGTCTGCTTCTGCATTTGATCATGGCTGATCCATTTCCCTCCCAATCCCATTCTGCTGCCTTCTCCCCATGACCTTTCACACCTGGACTTATCAAGAATCTGTCAACCTCCACTTTAAATACACCCAGTGGCCTGGCTTCCTGAGTTGCCTGTGGAAATGAATTCCAGATTCACCAACCTCTGGCTAACAAAATCCCACCTCATCTCCATTCTAAATTGACATCCCTCTACTTTGAAGTGTACCCATTGGTTGTAGACTGCCCACACTATTGGAAACATCCTCTCCACATCCACTCTATCGAGACGTTTCAATATTCGGACTCTACCAGTAAAGAACCATGGAACTTAGTTCTTGTCTCCAGCATTTTAATTAATAACGTAGTTGTCTAAACAGGCCACATACACAACACAAATTTTATTGAAATATTAGATACATAACGTATCCTCTGATATTATTGGTGTGTTCACTTTCATAATTCATCTTCTCCCTCCTTGTGGCTTTTTAGTTGCCTTCTTTTGGGTTTTAAAAGCTTCCCAATCATCGGACTTCCCATCATTTTTGTTTGATTATATGCCCTCTTTTGCTTGTATGTTGGCTTTGACTTCCTTTGTCAGCCACGGTTGTGTCACCTTGCCTTTAGAGTACTTATTCTTCATTGGGATGTATTTACCCTGTGCTTTCAAACAGCAGGATGAATTCTATCATAATATTATGATATCGGTTGATATATTATGATATAGTCCATAGTATCGGTTAGTAGGTTCATAGGTCACACAGATACAATCAGGCGACGCAAGCTTATTCAAAGAAAATTTAATATTGAAGTCTGTACAATCATTAGCCACAGGAAAATAAGGTACAATAAAATTTTGAAAACCCGTCCATAACAAACACTGTCCCCCTTCCAGCTTAAAATCAGGCCACATTTCACAAGTTGGGCTGGAAGGACCTGTGACTGTGCTGTACCTCGAAGTAAAAAGTAATAACTTGCATATGCGGTCCAAACATTATCTACGATCTGAGGGATTGGCTCAGTGGACGGGCTCAGAGGCCTTCCGCAGGTGTTGAATGGGTTCCCTTCCTGGGTGCTGGCTCTGAGCCGAATTCTCCCCACGTTAGAAATATCCACTTACACCGGCAAGTTAATTTCATCATACTCCTGACACTGGCCAGAATGGAACATGAACCATATCCACACATTAATCATACTGGGACACTTTATTAATAATATTTATTATTATTATTATTATTATTATTATTATTATTATTATTATTATTATATTTTAAAATGCACTTTAAAAATATAGATGAGAATTTGGGATAAGGCAGGCTAACCATGGGTCAGGTCACCCACAACCCTGGTAACCTGTGTCTCCAAAGGTTTACTGACATCTCTGAATGTGAAGCCACATCACATCCAGCCTTACCCTAGCCTCCCATTTATACCAATCCTACATAATTTCTGTTCTTTACTGGGGAGGGACAGCACAGGAACAGTCCATTCATCCCATCAAGTCCATTCCAACCCCTTTACACAGATCCTCATTCCGGTTCTTCACGTCAATCAACTGCCTACCCACAGTTTCTACCACCTTGGCCACAGCCCAGAGATGGGGGGCACCTACAGCATCTCATTGGCCCACAGGCACAGCACTGTTTCTGGGTTGGTGGGAGGAAATCAGAGAAGATCCACAGGGAGGATGGGTAGAGTTTCTGAATCTCATGCTCACACACACGCAGAGAGCGCATAGCGGAGGTGGGGATCGGTTTGGGGGTAGCCAGTGGGTAAACACTCTGCCTGAAGGGTTGTCCTTAAAGGGGAGGTGGTGGTAGGGCGGTTAAAAAAAAGAGCCTCCTACCACCCAGGGACAAGCGCCCCTCTCGTTCCCCAAGGCTCCTGTCAGCTCAGGATATGCAAGTCTTCCCAGAGCTGGAAACAGAAGAGAACCCTCCCTTCTCTCACTCCACGTGAGACAGGCACCATAACTCTGACAAACTAACCGCCAAGAGTCTAGAGTGATGCAACCCCGCCAGTCTTTCCTGCTCATCCCTTTATGCATCGGCCCTGTCCCCATCTTGGTGGATGCTCCCTTTCATAAAGTTCACTGCCCTTAATTGCCAACAGGTAAAAAAATGATTTAACATGCATTTGGCTGTTGGTGGGGGGGGGGGGGGGGGGGGGAAGGTGGAAGAAAGGCCATAAGTCTGGAGAAATCCCTGAAGTCATATACTTTGTATCCCTACTCACCTACAGAATCTGGTGAAGGGAGAATTAATCATAAGTAACTTCGGATGTATTAGGAACAAAATTGGAGTGGTCTCCTTGATACAATACAAATTTAAGCATTGCTGTCATGCCCAATAGATTCACTCCATTGGTAATAAGACACAACAACCACATATCTGAAACAGATTATGCAGTACTATTGTGTCATATTTAAATACATGAACTGTAATGCATATTGGATCTATTACACTGTATATCGATCCTTAAACCCAAATATCCTATTCAGTAGAATATTCTGGGATAACATATCTGATAAATACAACATACAAAATACAAAGGCCAAGGAATCCACTCCATTGGACAGAGATACTTATGTAACAAAATAATCTTATATCAGAAATGCTCCTGGTATTTTCTCCGAGACAGATGCCTGGGACATCGATGTCAATGTGGGATCCTGTCATTTTGTGCGCTTCCCCTCCACACTATCTGCGACATGCGTCAACTCCATCCCGAGTCCATCGCGGAAGGGTTTGCCATCACAGAAACAGGCGGCTGACGTTGTGATAGGGAAGTGGGGAAGTAGAGATGATGCTGGTCAAGGACAATGTTGTCGGGTGTTGAGAGTTCTTTGGAAGAAAGATAGAAAGGAGATTGAGCTGCAGAAAGGAATAGTTGATGGTTAGGCAGAGTTAGCAAAAATTTAACACATTTGTCTATTAGTGTAATTAGGAAGGGGAGGGTGGGTCAGGTGACATAGTAAATGTAGTATATTTAGATTTTCAGAATGTGTTCAAAAAATTCCAACATAGGGTAGGGCTCAGAAGGCATATGCCATGCTTCCCTTTATTAGTCAAGACACTGAGTTGAAGAAACAGCAAGTTATATAGCGAGTTAACCATCTCCCAGGTTCGAGGACAGCTTCTACCACTCCTATTGAATGAACCCCTTGTATTTGACCTGGGCCTCAATCTACTTCATTGTTGCCCTGACACCTATTGTCAGAATCAAAATCAGATTTAACATTACTGGCATATGTCGTAAAATTTGTTGTTTTGCTGTAGCAGTAGAATGCAATACATAATAATAAAAACAGCAATTACAATGAGTATACGGAAAAAGAAATCAGTAGTGCCAAAAAAGGATAACATGAGGAAATGTTCAGGGGTTTATTGTCCACTCAAAACTCTAATGGTAGAGGATACCGCTTATCTGAGTCATTGCCTTTTGAAAATGTCCTAGATACTGGGGAGGCTAGTGCCCATGATAGAACTGACAGAGTTTATAACTTTCTGCAGCTTTTTTCAATCCTGCGCAGTGACCCCTCCAGAGCAGACAGTGATGCAACCTGTAAGAAAGCTCTATGTGGTACATCTGTAGAAATTTGCAAGAGTCTTTGGTGACTTACTAACTCCCCTCAAACTCCAAATGAAATATAGCACCAGAGAAAGCACCCTGTCTGGATACATCGCGGTTTGTCAAGCCAAATGCTCTGCCTGTGACCAGACACTACAGAGAGTTGTGCTCACAGTGCAGCACATCACGGAAATCAGCCTCTCTTCCACTGGCTCTGTCGACACTTCCCGTTACCTTAGTGAGGCAGCCAGCATAATCAAAGAGCCCACTTACCCTGAATTCTCGCCTCTCCCTCTCCCATTGGGCAAAAGATACAAAACCCGGAAAGCACGTACCACCATGCTCAAGAACGGATTCTACCCCACTGTTATCAGATTACTCAACAGTCACCTGGATAAACTCCTGACTTCACAATCTACTCCATCGTGGCTCTTGAATCTCACTGTCTGCCTGCACGACACTTTGTCTGAAACAGTAATACTTTATATACCTTCTGTTGTTCCTTTGCCTTGTACTACCTCATTGCACTGTTGTAATGAAATTACCTGTATGGTTGGCGTGCAAATCAAAGATTTTCTCCATACTTTTGTATATCTGATGTTGGAATAATGTTTTTTAATGCTAAGATATTAGTTTGTACTTTTAATGCAAAAACTTTTCACAAAATGTGGTATAGATCGGTATAGATGTTACATAATTTTTCGTTTTCCATTGGGTGAGTATTAGCATATGCATTAATTGGCCTTTTACTTTGTCAGGAATGATTTCGAGCTCATAGGACTAGATGTTTCGATCCTATGATAAACAGCTCTAAACCCAGGTGATAGCATAGAGATCTTGAGGTGGGGCTTGGTGGGTGGCAGATGCTTCCCAGGGGTCATCAGGTGGGCAACCCCCTTCTTAGATGCCTTAGCTTAAGTAAACAGTGCCAGCCTCTGCATATTCTCCATCTTCGTCTTGGCCTCAGTCTGCTCTTTAGTTCACATGCTCTGTATCTGTTCCTTTGTCTGAACTTTAAAATAAACAATCGTAAAACAACGCATTTTCACATTGTGGGACTCCTAAAAAATCACCAGATCCTCCACTGACAACAATAAACTGATCTGCTGATTGACTGTTTACTTACAGTCAGTGGCCGCTTTATTAACTACACCTGTACACCTGCTCATCAACGCAAACATCCAATCTGCCAATCCTGTGGCAGCAACTCAATGCATAAAAGCGTGCAGACATTCAGTTGTTGTTCAGACTAAGCATCAGCGTGGGGGAGGAAATGTGATCTAAGTGAATTTCACCACTGGAGCCAGACGGCATGGTTTGAGTAACTCAGGAACTGCTGTTCTCCTGGGATTTTCACGCACAACAGTCTCTAAAAGTTTACAGAGGATGGTGCAGAAAAAATAAAATATCCAGTGAGTGGCAGATCTGTGGGCAAAAACACCTTGTTAACGAGAGAGGTCAGAGGAGAATGGCCAGACTGGTTCAAACTGACAGGAAGGTGACAGTAGCTTATATGGTGTTGTGCAGAGGAACTTTGAAGTGGATGGGCTACAGCAGTAGAAGAATACAGATTTATCTGCAGTAGCCACTTTATTAGGTACAGGAGCCACATAAAGAAATGATCACTGAGGAAAACTGCTGTTATCGAGAGCCAGACAAGGTGAGGGTGCTGGCAAACAATTAGGAGCCAGTGATCGTTGAGATGGTGGGGTGGGGACGGAGTGGGAGAGGGGCAGCGGGATGGGGGTGAGGGTTAGAGTGACAGTGGGAGGTGGGGAAAGATGCCTAAGCTGGGAGCTGGGTGGGTGGGCAGCAGCAGGGGGATTAGTCTGGTTACTCAGTCTTCCCTACCTGGAACAAGATGTCTCGCCGTCAGTGGCTAAATGACCTCCTGGAGAACAGAGAGTCTCTGTGATCGAGAGGATTCCTCTTGTTGGCAGCAACTTTGCAACCAGGGTTTGATCTTTTCTCTGCGTGGAGAGAGAGGGCATAGAGTCAGTCAGGTGCAAAACATCCGAAGAGCAGACATACCCACGGTGGGGTGGGGGTTGACGAGGGAAGCGTGTGGGAGTAGGAGAGTGGACGGGATTTACCTGATGGCAAAAATCACCAAGACCAGCACGATAAAGATCACGAGTCCCACAGAAATTCCTGCAGGGAACAAAATCAAAATCTATCAGCGGTAGTTCACTCTTTAACAGAGCGGAGGGAGGGAGGTGGCAGAAGTAAGAATGGTGAATAGAGGGAGGGGTGGGGGAAGAGACAGATGCTGGTGTGGGTGGGGGGTGGGAAATTCAAACAGGTGGGAGGGAGCGGAATGGCTGGGGAGTGCTGGAGAAAGAATGACAGCGGGTGAGTGGAGAGTGGAACGACAAGCGGGGAGGGTTAGAGGGATGATGGGAGGAGGGGGTGGGAGGAGTGTGTAGAGGGACTTATACTTGTAAACCAGAACTACGAACAATAATCCAAGTACAGTCTCACCAAGTGTAAAGCGATTTCTTGATGACTTTACGCCCACGTTGGTATTGTTTTTGTGACTTCCTATCCCTGGGAAGAGAAGCAGAGATACGATCGGCAGTGATTTTTCTCCACTGTCCCGGAGCCCTCTTCCAAAGGCACTCTGAGCATCCCTCAGTGGGACAGCCCCATAACCCTCAATGTCCCCAAACATGCCAGACCCGCTGCTTCGGGAGGTTAAGGTTCAGCTTGTCAGCAGTGGACACGGCCTGGTTGTTTGCAGACAAGGCCCACTTTGCCCCCCCCCCCCCCCCAACACCCCCTCAACCTCCAACAGCATCGTTAGGAGTTCTGTGTCAGGAAGGCAGCATCAAGGATCCTCAGCAATGAGGCCATGACATCTTTTCTCTCTGCCACACCAACACCCTTGAATGGAAAATCCTACAGAAAGTAGTGGATACAGTCCAGTCCATCTGCACAGAGCGTTAAGAACATAAGAAATAGGAACAGGAGTAGGCTATCTGGCCCATCGAGCCTGCTCCACCACTCAATAAGAACATGGCTGATCTGGCCACGGACTAATCTCCACCTACCTGCCCTTAATCCCACTGCTATGCAAAGATCTATCCAATCTTGTTTTAAATGTATTTAC
The DNA here is from genome assembly GCF_048418815.1 of Hemitrygon akajei. Classification (NCBI taxonomy): domain Eukaryota; kingdom Metazoa; phylum Chordata; class Chondrichthyes; order Myliobatiformes; family Dasyatidae; genus Hemitrygon; species Hemitrygon akajei. The sequence continues at coordinate 58,756,451 of NC_133147.1, forward strand.
CGAGGTAGCCTCCACTGCTTCATTGGGCAGAGAATTCCACAGATTCACCACTCTCTGGGAAAACCAGTTCCTCCTTATCTCTGTCTGAAATCTACTCCCCCAAATTTTGAGGCCATGTCCCCTAGTTCTAGTCTCACTTACCAGTGGAAACAACATTATTGCCTCTATCTTATCTATCCCTTTCATAATTTTATATGCTTCTATATTATCTCCCCTCATTCTTCTGTATTCCAGCGAGTCCAGTCCCTGGAGACTCAGTCTCTGCTCAGTCTAATGCCCCTCTGGTGAACCTCCTCCATATGGTCTCCAAAGCCAATATATCCTTCCTCAAGTAAGGAGACGAGAACCGCACGCAGTACTCCAGGTGCGGCCTCGCCAGTACCCTGTACAGTTGCAGTATAACCTTCCTGCTCTTAAATTCAATTCCTCTAACAGTGAAGACCAACATTTCATTTGCCTTCTTGAGAGCCTGCTGCACCTGAACACCAACCTTTTGTGATTCATGCACAAGCACTGCCAAATCCCTCTGCACGGCAGCATGCTACATTTTTTTAAACATTTAAATAATAACCTGCTCTTTCATTTTTCCTCCCAAAGTGGATGACCTCGCATTTACCAACATTGTACTCCATCTGCCAGACCCTTGCCCACTCACTTAATCTCTCTGCAGATTCACCGTATCTTTGCACAATTTGCTTTTCCACTCAAATTAGCATCATCAGCAAACTTAGATACACTACACTCAGTCCCCTCTTCCAGATCGTGAGTGAATGTATATCATTAACAATTGCAGGCCCAGAACCGAACACTGTGGCACACTGCTCACCACTGATTACCAACCAGAGTAACGCCCATATATCCCAACTCTCAGTTTTCTATTAGACAACCAGTCCTCTATCCATGCTAATACCTCACCTCCAACTCTATGCATCCTTATCTTACGGTTAAGTCTTTTATGTGGCACCTCATCAAACGCCTTATGGAAATCCAAGTAAAATAACACTCACCTGTTCCCCTCTGTCCACCACTTCCTCAGCACTACCTACTCCTCCGCCCATCATATCATCCATAAACTTTTCCACAAAGCCATCAATTCCATTATCCAAATAACTGACAAACAATGTGAAGAGTAACAGTCCCAATACTGACCCCTGAGGAACACCACTAGTCACTGGTAGACAACCAGAAAAGGCCCATTTATTCCCAATCACTGACTCCTTCCTGCCTGTTGGCTATTCCCATGCCAGTATCTTTCCCGTACTACCACAGGATTTTATCTTGTTAAACAGCTTCATGTGTGGCACCTTATCAAATGCCTTCGGAAGATCCAAGTAAATGACAGCCACTGCCTCTCCTTTGTCCACCCTGCTTGTACTTCATCAAAGAATTATACACAAATTATTTGTGTTGCTACTGTGATTGTCATAGAGAAGCACAGCACAGAAACAGGCCCTTCAGCCCATCTAGTCCATGCTGAGTATTTAAACTGCCTACCCCCATCAACCTGCACCGGGACCATAGCCCTCCATACCCTCCTCCCCCCATCCATGTACCTATTCAAACTTCTCTTAAATGTTGAAATCGAGCTCGCATGCACCACTTGTGCTGGCAGCTCTTTCCACACAGTCACAACCCTCTGAGTGAAGAGGTTTCCCCTCAAATTCCCCTTAAACTTTTCACCTTTCACCCTTAACCCATGACCTCTGGCTGCAGTTCACCCAACGTCAGTGGAAAAAGTTTGCTGGCATTTACCCTATCTGTAATTTCATATACCTCTATCAAATCTCCTCTCAATCTTCTACATTCTGGGGAATAAAGCTGTAACCTGTTCAGTCTTCCCATGGATCTCAGGTCCCCCAGACCTGGCAATATCGTTGTAAATTTTCTCTTTCATTATTCCAGTATCTCACTATTCTTGTGCTCAGGGCAATGAACTGCACTTGACTTTCAAGCATTTTTCCTCTCACTTTAGACCTATGCCCTCTGGATTCAGACTCTCCTGTCCAAGGGAAAAGACATTTCTACAACCCTCAATGTCCCCAAAGACCAGGCCACCCACCTCGTCATGGCCTGAAGAAGCAATGTGCCTGCTAATTTCTCGAGTGGGTGTATGGTTAAGGGAGTTTACCGGTGGAAAGGAAGGAGATGAGTGAGAGTGAGAGAGAAAGAGTAATAGAGGGGGCAGAGAGTGTGGGGATAGAGAGATATGGGAGAGAAAGGTCGGGGGAGATAGACATAGGGTAAGAGAGACAGGGAAGAGAGAGGATGGGGAAAGAGATACAGTGGGAACAGAGAAAGAGTGGGAAAATAGAGAAAGGGATGGGGAGAGAGAATAGGGGAGAGCGAGAGAGAGAGAGGGAGAAAAAGAGAGATGGGAGATGGAGAGAGGGTGGGGAGGGAAGACAGAGAGGTGGCAGAAAGTGGGGGAACAGGGAGTGGAAAGAGGGGGGTGTGGGGGAGAGATACGGGAGAGACAGATGGGGTGAGAGGTAGAGGCAGACAAGTATGGGGAGAGAGATAGAGAAGATAGGGAAGAGAGAGATATAGGACAGAGAGGGTAGAGAGAGAGACAGGGTGGGGAGAGAGGGAAAGAAAGGGAAGAGAGAGATAGGGGTCAGGGAGAGTGGGGGTGTGGGAGAAGGACAGCAAGAGAGAGGGAGGGACAGAGAGGGGGTGGGGGAGAGAGGACAGAGAGGTGGGAGAAAGTCATGGTAGAGAAGGAGAGGAAAGAAAGCGTGGGGATAGGGAGTGTGAGCAGTGGAGAGTGAGAGGAGAGAGAGGGAGAGCATGTGGGGGAAGAATGCGTGTGGGGAGAGAGGGTGTGAGAGAGGGGGAGAGGAATGGGTAACAGAAAGGAGAGGGGGGGAGATGGGGAAGGTGGGCAGAGGGAGAGAGAAAGAATCCATAGAGAGAAAGAGATGGGTGGAAAGTGAGGAAGAGAGAGTGTGTAGAGAGAAGGGGAGAGGCAGGGCGAAAGAGGGAGAGAGAGGGGTGGAGGGAGGGGCGGAGACATGGGGGGTTATGGTGGAGAGAGATGGGAGAGAGAGTGTGGGGAGAGAGGAGTGAGGAGAGAGCAAGAGGGGAGAGAGATGAGCAAAGAGATAAATGGGGAGACGGAGAGTTGGGGGAGAGTGAGGGAGTGAGTTAGGGTGGGAGGTAGAGGTGAGAGAGAGGAGATGGAGGACAGCGAGGGTGGGGGATAAAGTTGTAAGCTATTCAGTCTTTCCACGGATTCCAGGTCCTCCAGACCTGGCAACATCGTTGTATCTCACCAGACTTGTGTTCAGGGCAATGGACTGCACTTGACTTTCAAATTTTTCCCCTCTCGCCTTAAAACAATGCCATCTAGTTTTAGACTCTCTGTCCTGGGGAAAAGACTGTAACCATTCACTTCATCGATGCCCGTCAATGCTATAAACATCGACAAGATCACTGCTCAGCCTCAGTCCTATCGAGTCTTCCCTTGTATCTCAATTCCTCACAGTTCCAGCAACATCATTTCTGCCACCCATTCCCCTCTCCAGCTTATTGAAATCCCTCCTGTGTGTGGATACCCAGAACTACACACCATAATCCAAATGCAGTCTCACCGTCTGTAATATGACCTCCAGAGTCCTTTATCTCCTCGTCAGTATTGTTCATATGATTTTCTATCCCTGTGGAGAGGAGCAGAGATCCGATTGTCAGTGAGGTCTCTTGGCCGTCCCGGGGCCCTCCTCCATCGTCAGTCTGACCATCCCTCAATGAGACATTTCCACAACCCTCAATGTCCCCAAAGACCAGGCCACCCACCTCGTCTCTGGCCTGAAGAAGCAATATGCCTGCTAATTTCTCAAGGGGGGGTGGTTAAGGGAGTTTAGGGGTGGAAAGGAAAGGGATGAGTGAGAGTGAGAGAGAGAGAGAAAGACAGGGGGGAAGAGTGTGACAAGAGAGAGGGTGTGGAGGGACAGAGATACGGGAGACAAAGGCAAGGTGAGAGAGATAGGGAAGAAAAAGGATGGGGAGAGAGATACAGTGGGAACAGAAAGAAAGGGTGGGAAGATAGAGAGATGGGGAGAGTGAGAAAGAGACAGAGAGATGGGGGTGAAAAAGAGAGAGAGAGATGGGGAGAGATGTACAAAGAGAGGCTGGGGAGGGGGAGAGAGAGTGAGGAGGGAGAAAGAGGGGGAAGAGGAAGTGGAAAGAGAGGGTGTGTGGGGGAGAGGTACAGAAGAGACAGATGGGGAGAGCGAAGTAAGGGGGACAGGTATGGGGAGAGAGAGATAGGGAAGGGGAGAACAAGGCCAGAGAGAGGAAGGGGATGAGTGAGAGCAAGAGAGAGAGGGTGTGGGGAGACAGATATATGGGAGAGAGAGGTAGGGGAAGAGAGAGTTAGGGAAGAGAGAGGGTGGGGGAGATATATGGTGGGAACAGAGAGACAGGTTGGGAAGACAGAGAAAGGGATGGGGAGACAGAAAAGGGGAGACCGAGAGAGAGAAAAAGAGAGGAGAGAGGGAGGTGAGATAGGGAGAGATCTCGGGGAGTGAGAGAGGTGAGAGGGAGGAGAGAGGGAGAGCGATGGTGGGGAGGGAGTGGGTGGGATTGGGGGGAGAGACGGAGGAGAGAGATCTGTGATAGAGAGATAGCGGGATAGAATGAGGGGAGACAGATGTGGGGGAGAGAAGGATAGTAGGACAGAGAGAGGAGAAAGTCTGGAAAGAGAGAAGATGGAGGAAGAGGATTGGTGAAGAGAGTGAGTGGGGTGAGGGAGAGCATGGAAGAGAGAGGAAGGGTGCCGAAAGAGAAAGGATGGGGGAGAGATAGTGGGGGAGAGTGAGAGGGAGAGAGTTTTGATAGAGGAAGAAGAGTGGTACGAGAGAAAGAGTGGGAGAGGGGGAAAGGGAAAGAGAGACAGAGGAGAGTGTAAGAGAGAGTGAGACGGAAGGGGAGAGACAGGGAAAGAGGGGGTGGGAGAGTGATAGGGGAGGGGAGTGAGAGGGGGAAGAAAGATAGAAGGTGCAGAGAGAAGTGTGGGTTGGGGGAGTGGGGCGTTGGAGAGAGAAGGTAGGGAAGAGAGGAGTGAGACAGTAAGGCAAGGGGAGAGGGTGGGAAGAGAGTGTGTGGGGAGAGGGGTGGGAGAGATATGCAAAGAGACAGGGTGGGGGAGGGGGAGAGAGAAAAGGGAGAGAGATACAGAATGGATAGGAAGAGAGGGAGGGGAGAGGGGGATCGAGGGTTGAGAGAGGGGGAGATAGAAGGCGGAGAGAGATAGATGGGAAGAGGGTGAGAGAGAGATGGGGATGGAGGAACAAGAGAGGGGTGGGGAAGAGGAGAGAAAGAGAGGTTGGGTGAGAGATGGAATGAGGGACAGTGTGAGAGAGAGGATATGGGAGGTAGAGGGTGGGGAAGACGGGGTAGTGGGAGATGGGGTGGGGTCGGAATCAGGGGGTTGGGAGGGGGAGGGACGGTTGATGGAGAGAGTGGGTTGAGAGAATGTGTAGGGAGAGATGGGGCAGAGAGAGTGTGGGAGAGAGATGAGGAGTTACAAAAAAGGGAGGGAAGATATCGGGGAGAGGGAGAGGAGGGTAGAAAGAGGGGAGGGGAGAGAGGGGGAGAGAGGGTGGAGAGTGCAGTGAGGACAGATGGAGAGGGAGGAAAGGGGGAGAGAGAAGGGAGGAGAGAAAGGGGAGAGGGAAGGGGAGAGAAAGGGGAGAGGGAAGGGGAGAGAAAGGGGAGAGGGAAGGGGAGAGAAAGGGAGAGGGAAGGGGAGAGAAAGGGGAGAGAGGGAAGGGGAGAGAAAGGGGAGAGAGGGAAGGGGAGAGAAAGGGGAGAGAGGGAAGGGGAGAGAAAGGGGAGAGAGGGAAGGGGAGAGAAGGGGGTAAGAGAAGGGAGAAGGTGGGGGAGAGCGAGATGGGTCGAGGGGTGAGAAAGAGATGGAGAGAGAGGGGAAGAGTGGGTGGAATGAGGGAGGGGAGGGAGAGAGATATGGAGACAGAGAGGGGAGGGTGAGAAGAGGGTAGACGGAGAATGAAAGAGTTTGCGGAGAGAGATATGAGGAGAGGGGGAGAGAGAGTGGGGAGAGATGGGTGGGAGAGACGAGAGAGATAGATGAGGTTGAACAAGATGGGGATAGAGAGAGTGGGGAGAGAAGAGAGGTTGAGTGAGAGATGGAGCAAGGGATGGTGTGTGAGAGAGGGTATGGGAGGCAGAGAATGGGGAGGGAGAGGGTAGCAGGAGGGTGGGGTCAGAATCAGGGTGTGAGAGATGGTTGATGGAGAGAGTGGGGTGAGAGTGTGTGGGAGAGGGAGGGTGCAGAGAGAGAGTGTAGGGATAAAGTAGTGGGAGAGAAATGGGGAAAGTTAGAAAAGGGAGGGGGAGATATAGGGTTAGAGAGAGAGGGGGGAGAGCACCAGCGGAAGGGGGAGATGGATGGGGAGAGTGTGTGGGGAAGAGAGAGTGGAGGAAGAGGGAGAGAGGGAGGGGGAGGGGGAGATGGATGGGGAGAGAGTGTGGGGGAAGAGTGAGAGGGGGAGGGGAGAGGGTAGAGAAGGGGTGGTAGAGAGGTGGGAGAGAGGAGTGGGGGAAATGGGGAGGGGTGAGGGGTAGGGAGATGGGTTAGGGGAGAGAGAAGGAAGAGAGAGAGATGGGGAGACAGAGAGAGGGTGAGCAAGAGATGGGGGCTGGGTGAACAAGAGACGGGTGGGGAGAGGAGAGAGAGAAGTTGGGTGAGAGATGGAGCAAGGGACAGGGTGTGAGAGAGGGTAGGGGAGGTAGAGGGTGAGTAAAGAATGTTGAGAGATGGGGAGAGACAGAAAAGGGATGGGGAGAGAGGTTGGGTGAGATGGAGCGAGCGACAGGGTGTGAGAGAGGGTAGGGGAGGTAGAGGGTGAGTAAAGAGGGTTGAGAGATGGGGAGAGACAGAAAAGGGTTGGGGAGAGATGGGGGTGAGGAAGAGGGGGAGGGGAGAGAGGTTGGGTGAGAGATGGAGCGAGGGACAGGGTGTGAGAGAGGGTAGGGGAGTTAGAGGGTGAGTAAAGAGGGTTGAGAGATGGGGAGAGACAGAAAGGGGATGGGGAGAGATGGGGGTGAGGAAGAGGGGGAGGGGAGAGAGGTTGGGTGAGAGATGGAGCGAGGGACAGGGTGTGAGAGAGGGTAGGGGAGGTAGAGGGTGGGGAAAGAGAGGGCAGCAGGAGAGAGGATGGGGTAAGAATCGGGGGTGGGAGGGAGAGAGACTGTTGATGGAGAGAGTGCAGTGAAGGAGCATGTGGGGACAGGGAGGGTGCAGAGAGAAAGTGGTGGGAGAGAGATAGGGAGAGACAGAAAATGGAGGTGGGGAGAGGGGGGAGAGAGATAGAAGGTGCAGAGAGAAGTGTGGGTTGGGGGAGTGGGGTGTTGGAGAGAGAAGAGAGAAGAGAGGAGTGAGACAGTAAGGCAAGGGGAGAGGGGTGGGAGAGAGATGCAAAGAGACAGGGTGGAGACAGAGATGGGGATAGAGCTGGGGGAGTGGGAGAGAGGAGGGGGAGAGAGAAAGGGGAGACAGAGGTGAGGGTGAGGTAGGGAGGAGAGAGTAGTGACGGTGGGGAGAGAGGGGTGGGAGAGAGATGGGGAGAGAGAGAAAAGGGAGAGAGATACAGAATGGATAGGAAGAGAGGGAGGGGAGAGGGGGATAGAGGGTTGAGAGGGGAGAGGGGGAGATAGAAGGCGGAGAGAGATAGATGGGAAGAGGGTGAGAGAGAGATGGGGGATGGAGGAACAAGAGAGGGGTGGGGAAGAGGAGAGAAAGAGAGGTTGGGTGAGAGATGGAACGAGGGACAGTATGAGAGAGAGGATATGGGAGGAAGAGGGTGGGGAAGACGGGGCAGTGGGAGATGGGGTGGGGTCAGAATCAGGGGGTTGAGAGGGGGAGGGACGGTTGATGGAGAGAGTGGGTTGAGAGAATGTGTAGGGAGAGAGGGGGCAGAGAGAGTGTGGGAGAGAGATGAGGAGTTACAAAAAAGGGAGGGAAGATATAGGGGAGAGGGAGAGGAGGGTAGAAAGAGGGGAGGGGAGAGAGGGGGAGAGAGAGGGAGGAGTGCAGTGAGGACAGATGGGGAGGGAGGGAAGGGGGAGAGAAAGGGGAGAGAGGGAAGGGGGAGAGCGAGATGGGGCGAGGGGTGAGAAAGAGATGGAGAGAGAGGGGGAGAGTGGGTGGAATGAGGGAGGAGAGGGAGAGAGATATGGAGACAGAGAGGGGAGGGTGAGAAGAGGGTAGACGGAGAATGAAAGAGTTTGCGGAGAGAGATATGAGGAGAGGGGGAGAGAGAGTGGGGAGAGATGGGTGGGAGAGACGAGAGAGATAGATGAGGTTGAACAAGATGGGGATAGAGAGAGTGGGGAGAGAGGAGAGGTTGGGTGAGAGATGGAGCAAGGGATGGTGTGTGAGAGAGGGTATGGGAGGCAGAGAATGGGGAGGGAGAGGGTAGCAGGAGGGTGGGGTCAGAATCAGGGTGTGAGAGATGGTTGATGGAGAGATTGGGGTGAGAGTGTGTGGGAGAGGGAGGGTGCAGAGAGAGAGTGTAGGGATAAAGTAGTGGGAGAGAAATGGGGAAAGTTAGAAAAGGGAGGGGGAGATATAGGGTTAGAGAGAGAGGGGGGAGAGCACCGGCGGAAGGGGGAGATGGACGGGGAGAGAGTGTGGGGAAGAGAGTGGAGGAAGAGGGAGAGAGGGAGGGGAAGAGCGTAGAGAAGGGGTGGTAGAGAGGTGGGAGAGAGGAGTGGGGGAAATGGGGAGGGGTGAGGGGTAGGGAGATGGGTTAGGGGAGAGAGAAGGAAGAGAGAGAGATGGGGAGACAGAGAGGGTGAGCAAGAGATGGGGGCTGGGTGAACAAGAGGGGTGGGGAGAGGAGAGAGAGAGAAGTTGGGTGAGAGATGGAGCAAGGTATTAATGTTGTTAAAATGTATGTTCTCCCCAAATTTTTATACTTATTTCAATCTATCCCAATTTTTATTCCTAAATCTTTTTTTGATTCCTTAGACTCTATTATTTTGTCATATCTGTGGCAGAATAAGCGCTCTAGAATTAATAAAATCCACCTCCAAAAATCTAAAAAAGAGGGTGGCATGGCTTTACCTAACTTTCGCTTATATTACTGGGCAGCTAATATACATTGTGCTGCCTTCTGGTCTTTCTTCCACGGTCAACCCGAGTGCCCTAACTGGGTGGCAATGGAGTTGAGCTCCACTAAAGAATTATCTATATCTGCACTTCTTGGCTCTGCACTCCCTAGCAGTCTGCCCAGATCAATAGCTAATCCTCTTGTTAGACACACTTTGCGTATATGGGCTCAGTTCAGGAAATGCTATGGTTTCCAGGGGTTTTCCGTTTCTAGCCCTGTCGCACATAATCACCTTTTTTTACCTACTACGTACGATTCAGCATTCCATGTTTGGTACAGGAAGGGCATTAGACATTTTGAAGATCTCTTCATTGATAATCACTTCGCTTCTTTTCAGCAGCTCTCCGTTAAGTTCAACCTGCCTAACGCTCACTTTTTCAGATATCTCCAAATCCGACACTTTACTGCTCCTTTAATTCCTAACTTTCCTGAAATGCCTGCAAAAAATGCTATGGACCTATTTCTTTCCATTAATCCACTAGGTAAAGGTTTAATATCAATTATCCGAGATAAACTAGCAGCCTTATGACGGGCCCCTGTGGATAAAATTAAAATGGCCTGGGAGCAGGATTTAAATATCTCCTTATCCGAGGAGAGCTGGGACTCAGTTCTCAAATCGGTTAACTCAACCTCCCTTTGTGCTCGCCATTGCCTCTTACAGTTTAAGATTGTTCATAGAGCCCATATGTCTAAATCTAAACTATCTCGATTCTACATTAGTCCGCTCTGTGATAAATGCAAGAGGGGCGTGGCCTCTCTCATCCATATGTACTGGTTCTGTCCTAGCTTGGAGAAATTCTGGAAAGATGTCTTCACTACATTATCGGGTATTCTGAACCAGCACCTAGAACCTAACCCCTTAATTGCTCTGTTCAGTTTTTGGGGCGAGACAGATTTATGTCTGGGTCCGACCAAATGCCGAATACTATCCTTTGCCTCTCTCCTGGCGAGACGCTTGATCCTCCTTAGATGGAGAGATGTTGCCCCGCCCACTCATGCGCAATGGCTTAACGACATTATGGCCTGCTTGGACCTCGAAAAAATTCATTATTCAGTTCTTAATTCGGATCTAAAGTTCCATAAGGTCTGGGGACCTTTTAACGAGTACTTTCATAACCTTCCTCTTGACTAGGGTTTTTTTTTTCTTTTTTTTCTTCTTTTCGGTCCCTTGCTTTCAGCTCCCTTTTTTTTCTGGTAGTAGGCATTATTATCCTCTGTTACTAAGTGTATTCACAGTCTGGGAGTTTGACTGTCCGGACTTATACTCTTTATACTGTGTGGTGGTTGGTCTGGAGTTGTTGTTGTTTTTTTCTTGTGTTGTGGGGCTTGGGGAGGACACTAAGCTCACTTGTCTTTAATTTAGGTGCTTTTTTGTTAAATTCTCTTCCTTTGTAGCATATTGTTATTGTATGCTTAATCTTGCACTGTATTAATGCTCCTCATTGGGATTTGGGGTTTTTAATTTTGTAAAATGTTTTGAAAAACTAATAAAAAAAAAAAAATTTTTAAAAGAGATGGAGCAAGGGACAGGGTGTGAGAGAGGGTAGGGGAGGTAGAGGGTGGGGAAAGAGAGGGCAGCAGGAGAGAGGATGGGGTAAGAATCGGGGGTGGGAGGGAGAGAGACTGTTGATGGAGAGAGTGCGGTGAAGGAGCATGTGGGGACAGGGAGGGTGAAGAGAGAAAGTGGTGGGAGAGAGATAGGAAGAGACAGAAAATGGAGGTGGAGAGAGGTGGGGAGAGAGGGGGGGAGTGAGGGGCGAGAGAATCAGGGAGAGAAAGGGGATGAGAGGCAGGACAGAGAGGGATAAAATGGGAAGGGAAGTGAGGGTGTGGACAGAGGCTTGTGAGATAAGAGGGTGGGGCAGAGACATGGGAGAGAGAGAGAGGGAGAATGTTGGTGGAGAGAGAGTGTGGGGAGAGTGTCGGTGGGGGAGAGATGGGGAGAGAGAGGGTGGAGTGAGAGATGGGGAGAGATCAGGAGAGAGGGCGGAGAGTGGGAGTGGTAGAGGGTGGTGGGAGAGAGGGTGGGGTCAGATGGGGGAAGTGAGGGTTGGTGGGAGACAGAGGGGTGAGAGAGGGTGGGGAGAGAGCAGATGCAGAGAGAAAAGGTGGGACAAGAGAGAGGTGGGGAGAGAGTGGTGGGAGAGAGGGAAAGGGAAGAGAGATTGTGGAGAAGGAGGGGGAAGAGTGGAGTAGAGAGAGAGGAGAGAAAGGGACAGAGATGTGGAGGCAGAGAGTTGAGAGTGAGCTAAGGGGAGAGAGTTAATGATAGAAGTTGGGGAGAAGCAGGGGAGAGTGTTATGGGGAGAGGGTGGAGGATTGAGGGTGGGGAGAGAGATGGGGAGGGGAAGAAGAGAGGGTTGAAGGGGAGAGGGGAGAGAGAGGGGTGGGTGAGGGGAGGAGAGGTATGGAGAGACAGGGAGGGAGAGAGTGGGGAGGGAGACAGACTGAGGAGAGTGTGTGGTCAGAGGCAGGAGAGAAGGATAGAGAGTGGGAGAGAGAGGGTGGGGAGAGGAGGGGAGAGAGGGGTGGGTGAGACGGTGGAGGCAGAGAGAGGGGGGTAGGGAGTGGGGTTGGAGAGACAGGGTGGCAATAGAGAAGGTGCAGAGAGGGGAGGAGGTAGAGAGAGGGGGAGAGAGCAGAGGGTGGGTGGGGAGAGATGTTGTGGAGGAGGGAGAAAGGGTGCGGGGGTGACAGCGCAGTGAGGGGGAGAGGAGAAGAGAAAGAGGGATAGAGGGGGAGGGGGAGAGGACAGGGACAGGGTGGTGGGAGAGATGGTGAAGAGAGTGGGGTTGGAGATATTGGGTTGAAGAGAGACAGAGGGGAGGGAGGGGTGAGGGTGGAGGAAGAGGGGAGAGAGCAGGGGAGTGAGAGAGGGGTAGAGATGGGGAGGCAGAGAATTGAGAGTGAGCAAGGGAAAGGGTTAATGAGAGGTTGGGGGTGGAGAACAGGATGGGGAGGGGAGAGAGAAAAGGAGATAGAGAGGGTGGGGAGAGAGATGGGGAGGGGAGAGAGAGCAGACAGGTGGGGTGGAAAGGGTGAGTGAGGGTTGGGGAGAGAGGGAAGTAGAGAGTGAGGGATAGAGAGGGGTGGATAGAGAGAGGGACTGGGGGAGTATGGGGTAAGAGGCAGGAGAAAGGGATAGAGAGTGGGAGAGAGGAAGGGTGGGAAGAGAGGGAGGGGAGAGAGAGAGTGGTGGGATTGACAGCGGAGGGAGAGTGAGAGGGAGAGAGTGGGTTGAAGAGAGGGTGGGGAGAGAGAAGGTGTGGAAAGTGGGGGAGAGGAGGGAGAGATGGTGGGAGAGAGAGTGGAGAGTGGGTAGAGAGAGACATTCTGGAGAGATGGGGAAGAGAGGAGAACCAGGGCGAAAGAGGAGGAGGAATGAGAGGGGACGGGTTAGAGAGGCGGGGGGAGAGGGGGGAGGGGGGAAAAGAGAGAGGTGGGGAGAGAGATCAGCCACGCTCTTATTGAATGGCTGAGCAGGTTCCACAGACCCGATGGCTACTCCTGCTCCTATTTCTTATGTTTTTATATTCTTAGGGAATGGAGAGAGAGAGGGAGATGGGGAGAGAGAGAGTGTGTGAGGATGGTTTCAGGAAGGAGAATTGATGGGGACAAAGAGAGGGAGATGAGAGTGAGTGATGAGGGAAGTGACCAGGTGAAAGTGGGTGAGGGTGTGGTGAAGAGCGAGGGTGTCGGGGGATTGTGGAGGAAGGAGAGGGTATAGAGTGAGGAGGAGTAGGAGAAGGCATCAATGGAAAGCGGATGAGAAGAGTGCGAGGGGACGGGACTTTGAGTGGGGAAACAAAGGAGCACTAGCAAAGGAAGGGTAATAGGCAGAGTTGGGGAGTGGGGCATTGAGGGAGTTCAGGTCTAAGGTGACTACTACACTGGAAGATGAGACTCACCATTTATTATTATACGTTTCTCCACGTTACCCTGTAAGAAAAGAGATACGAGGGTTGATAAACTCACCACACAACTGGTCATCAAGGAACGAGGGTGATAAGGGGTTCATGCGAGGGAAGCCATGCGAAGGGTGTGGGACAGTGAGGGTGGGGAATGGGAACAGATACTGGGGGAGAGAAGTAACTGACATTAAAAGGAGGGCTCAGGAGAGGTGGCGGGGAGACAATACACACCGATTTTATGCTCGGTTCACATATGTATTCAATGGTATGGCAGCCACGGATTGTGAAGTTCTTGTCTGGCGTAAAGTTAGTTATTGGTAGAGAAAAGTTATTTTGGACAATAACTGGTTTGTTCTGTGATGGAGAGGGAGACAGAGAAAACAGTCGTTAAGAAAACAAGCTCTGCTCACTTGCCCTGTCACCACCCCCCCTCCCAAAATCCCCTTTCCTTCCCAGGTCTAGCAGGGTCCAGTACGGAGCACAAAGGGGCCATGCTGGCTTATGTTACCCATCTACGTCAATCCCGTTCACTCACATCAGGACCACTTTCAAATTTAACTGCCCCTAATGCCTCTTAAATGTAGTAATTATATCTGAAACTACCACCTCCTCTGGCCGTCATCCAAAATATAAACCACAGCCTGTATTAAAAGAAAAACCTACCCATTGGATCTCCTTAAATCTCTTTCATCTCAACATGCCCTCCCCTTAATGATACCCTCCAGGAAAAACTCTTTGACCGTCTGCCCTGTCTTCTGAAATTTAGGATTGGGAAGTTATGTACAAGTAATACAAGATGCTGTTGAGCCACAATTTGGATTAGTGCGCCCAATCTGAGCACCATGTTGGAGGAAAGATGTTATTAAATTAGGAAGAGTCCAGGGAGGATTTACCAGGGCGTGCCTGGAGTTGGGAGCTTGAATTATAAGAATCGGTTGCATACATAAGAACATGTTTAAGTCTTTAAATCATTGGCAAAATTGGCCATACACCCATCAGGCATCCTTCGATCATTATCACCACTCCCGTTACCCCACAACACAAAGCCATTCACACCAACGTCCCGTTAACTCAACACTGTCTCTCATCACAGGATGGTAAGGAACGGGTCTCGACAAGGACACTTACATTAATTGTGGCCATCAGAATATCACATGACAGATTATATGCAGATAAGTTTACCACCATTTCCGATGATGGACTACACCGATATGTTGTATTTAATATTTCTACATATTCCCCTGTAAAATAAACAGACACACAAGTGTATGATAAGATGGGATTCTTGGCCTCACACCCTACCTCGTTATGATCTTGCACTTTCTCAGTACTTTTTACACTTGTTATTGTTTTAGCTTGTCCTGCCACAATGTACTGTGATCTGATCTGACTGACCAGTGCCCAAGACAAGATTTTCACTATACATGTGACAGTACAGAAACAATTTCTGATGCTGTTCAAAATTCAAAGTAAATTTACTATCAAAGTACACATGTCACCATACCCAACCATTCATTATCTTATGGACATCCTTAATAAATCCATAATAATAATAACAATCTAAATAGAATCAATGAAAGGCCACACCAACTGGGCATTCGACCAGTGGGTAAAAGACACCAAACTATGTAATTACAAAAAAAGTAAATATAAATAAATAAGCAATTAACTATCAAGAACATGAGATGAAGAGTCCTTGAAAGTGAGTCCAGAGATTGTGGGAACATTTCAATGATGGGGCAAATGACGTTGAAGAAATTGATTCAAAAGCCTGATGATTGAGGGGTAATAACTGTTCCTGGTGCTGGTAGTGTGAGTCCTGAGGCTCCTGTACCTCCCTCCTGATGGGAGGAGTGAGTTTGTCCTGGGTGATTGGGATCCCTGATGATGGGTGCTGCTATCCGGGAACAACACTATGTGTAGGTGTGCTCAATGACTTTACCCAGAAGAACATAAAACCATAAGATATAGGACCAGAATTTGGCCATTTATTTACTCCATCGGGCTTGAGTCAACATTTTTGTTATGGCTGATCTATTTCCCTCTCAGGCCCAATCTCCTGCCTTCTCCCCGTATCTCTTCGGGCCCTGATGAATCAAGAATCAATCTGCCTTGAATATCTGTAAAGACATGACTCCACAGCCACCTGTGGCAACAAATTCCACAGACGGACTGAGCCGTATTCACAACTTTTTGTGGGATTTTCCATTCAAAGGAATTGGTGTTTCCATACCATGCTGTGATTGCAGCGAGGTATACAAGAACATTCCAGATTCCACCTACTCTCTGGATAAAGAGGTTTCACCTCAGAATCCCCATTGAGGTGAGGGGAGAGAGGGAAGCAAAGGGGAGGGAAGGGAAGGTGATATTAGGGTGAGGGGACAGAGGGGGAGTGGGAGAGAGGGAAGTGAGAGAGGTTAGATGGGTGGAGGGGAATGAGGGAATAGGAAGAGGGTAGGGAGAGAGGGAAGTGAGGGAGGTGAGGGGGAAATCGAGAGAGGGCAGTGAAGGAGGGGTAGAGTGGGAAGCGAGGGAGTGTAGATGGGGAGAGAGGGCAGCTAGGGAGGGAAGAGGGTGGAGTGGTGTAATGGAGTGAGGTGGGGGAGGTACAGAGGAACACACATAAAATTCTGGAAAAACTCAACAGGTCAGGCAATGGAAATGAGTTGTTGCTGAAGGAATCGGAGGCAACCAAGGCAGGTGGCATTCGTTGGCTCCTGAACACTACCTCTATGTTTTTATAAATCTTATACAGATATTATTTTTAACATACGGATTTTGATGTACATATATTTATATATATTTTATGTTTTGTGGATATATATACAAATGTAAATATTTAATATACATTATATCTATTATGTGTGTTTTATGTATATATTGCTCTTAATATATTTTATATCCATTTAGATTTTTAATTTATTTGTATATATGTATATTGTTTATATACCTATATATATTACATGTTTTATTTATGTGTATGTGTGTATATATACATCTATATCTTTTGCGTGCGTGTGTGAGTGAGTGAGTGGGAGGGTAGATGGGGGAGAGAGGTGAGGAAGAGAAGAGGGGGAGGGGAGAGATGCAAGTCAGGGAGGGTAGATGGGGTTAAAATAGAGAAGCAACGGAGGGGAGAGGATAGAGTAGTGTGTTGGAGCGAGGGACGGAGATTCGGAGGAACACACACAAACTTCTGGAGGAAATCAACAGATCAGGCATTGGAAATCAATGGACGTTTCGGGCCGTCTCTACAACCTATGGCTTCGGAGGCGGCCGGGACAGGTCGCGTTCGCTGCCTCTCCCGCCGCCGGGTAGTGGTGGGCGGGAACCGATCCTTCATACAAAGCCCGAAACCCTCGTCTCCTCTCCTTCCCTCACCGGCCCACCAGCTGATATCCCAATACGAGCCTCTCTCCCCAGCCACATTCTCCACCTCGGGATCCCTCCCAAGCAGAGCCGAAAGCCGGGGCGGGTGGAGGGTGAGGATCGGGTATTTGGAAGGAAAGGGTCCTGGTTCAGCTCTCACCGACGGCAGCTCCTCACCTTTGACTGGCACCTCCGTGGAGCGACCGATCAACATTATTAGTAATATCGCAGAGCTCTTCCGAGGGAGATCCATATTGTATGACTGAATTGATGATGCAAGATTGTAATGCTTTAACTCGCTTGATCCAGCACTGACTTGAAAAAACTGGTTGATCAGTGTGATGTAAGATTATGACGTCTTATATTGAGTCATTTCCGCATTCGTGTGAGATTTTCAGTCAGAATTAGTTTTATTATTGTTCATTTAGCAGCAGCGATATAATGCAACGCATAATACAGAAGGAAAAAGGATAGTAGTAAGCCAATTACAGTAAGTATATATGTATATTAAATAGTTAGATTTTAAATAGTGCAAAACAGAAATAATACATGAAACAGGGAGGCAGCATGGCCTCCACTATTGTCAAAATGAATCCAAACTCGGGTTGGAGGAACAACACCTTATATACCGGCTGGGTAGCCTCCAACCTGATGGCATGAACATTGACTTCTCTAACTTACGTTAATGCCCCTCCTCCCCTTCTTACCCCATCCCTGACATATTTCGTTGTTTGCCTGTTCTCCATCTCCCTCTGGTGCTCCCCCCCCCCCCCCCCTTTCGTTCTCCTGAGGCCTCCCGTCCCATGATCCTTTCCCTTCTCCAGCTCTGTATCACTTTCGCCAATCACCTTTCCAGCTCTTAGCTTCACCCCACCCCCTCGGTCTTCTCCTATCACTTCACATTTCCCCCTCCCACCACTACTTTCAAATCTTTTACTATCTTTCCTTTCTGTTAGTCCTGACAAAGGGTCTCGGCCCGAAACGTCGACAGCGCTTCTCCATATAGATGCTGCCTGGCCTGCTGTGTTCCACCAGCATATTGTGTGTGTTGCTATTTGAATTTCCAGCATCTGCAGATTTCCTCGTGTTTGTTCGAGGCAGCAGTCTGTTAGGGTCCGGTCTGGAGCCCGCCTTCCGGGTCTTGCTCCGGTCCATGGTTTCTAGACTCCGGGCCTTGCAGCCAGCCCTCCTGTCACCCAGAGCCATTGGATCATCTTGGTTTAAGGAGGTACACCTGTCGCCTATTAGGGGGCAGGTGCTTATAAGGGGCTCGGGGACGGAGCCTAGTTGGGGGGTCATCATGCTCTGAAGCTGGTTTAACCTGCTCTGTACCTGGTCCGCTGGCTCTGAATCCTGCTCTGTACCTGGTCCGCCGGCTCTGAATCCTGCTCTGTACCTGGTCCGCCGGCTCTGAATCCTGCTCTGTACCCGGTCCGCTGGCTCTGAATCCTGCTCTGTACCTGGTCCGCTCACTCTCGATCTGGTTCTGCCCTGTTTGCTACCCTGCTCTGCCCCGGTTGCTGAACTGCTCGGAATCCTGTTCTGTCCTGATAGCCAGCCTGCTCTGTATCTGTTCTGTCCAGTTGGTCTTGTTCCCCTGCTTCTCTCGTGCGCTGGTCCTGCTGTTCCGCCTAATTTGCTTTGCCCGCGCTGTCACGCTGTCGGTTGCCTTTTCCAATTTACCGGTGTATCCCAGTTGTCCTGCTGCCCACCCTGGACCCAGCTCCCTTCTGATCCCTTGCCTCTGTCGGGTAAGCCAGGCTGTCGCCGTTACCTCTTGGGTGGTTCTGTCCCTTCCTGTCGCTTGCCCCCTTGCCGTTGCCTGGCGGAGGGACTCCGTTCCCTTCCTACCCGTCACGTCAGATGGGTTGTGCCCCGCACCTGTCCAGGTGTCTGCGTCTTGCCCAGGCCTCTGTGTCTCCGCCTGGGAGGCGGTCCTGCCCAGGATGCGGCCCACCCTGAGGACTCCTACCCTTTCCTCCCCTTGTTCGAATGGGTTGTGCCCTGCACCCGCCCAGGCCTCCGTGCTTCTGCCTGGGATCCAAGCAGCCCGCCCTGAAGACTCCGACCTTTTCCACCCATTGCTCCTTACGGGTTGTGCCCGCACCTGCCCAGGGTTCCGCATCTTGCCCGGGCCTCTGTTCCTGCCTGGGAGGCGGCCCTGTCCAGGAGTTATGCACCCGCCCCAGGAGGATCTTCTGCCTGCCTGAACTCTGGGATCCTCCTGCCCTGCCAAGAACTCTGTGATCCTCCTGTCTGCCACTAATTCTGGGATCTTCCCGCCTTGCCTGATCTCCGGGATCCAGCCCCGCCTGCATTACCCCTTGCATGCCATCCCCATCCTGTCCTACCCCTAGTACTTCAGTGCCTGCGTCCTGCATTTGGGTCCATTCCATGTCCGCTCCTGACACATTCATGGGCTCAATGTCCATTTCAGAATCGTATGGCAGAGGGGAAGAAGCTGTTCCTGAATTGTTGAGTGTGTGCCTTTAGGCTTCTGTATCTCCTTCCTGCTGGAAACAATGAGAAGGGGGCATTTCCTGGAGATGGGGGTCCTTAATGATGGACCACCCCCTTTCTGAGACAGCACTCCTTGAAGATGTCTTGGATACTACAGAGGCTGGTACCCAAAATGGAGCTGTCTAATTTTACAACTTTCTGTAGCTTCTTTAAGTCCTGAGCCAAAGCCCCTCCCCCATACCAGACAGTGATTCAGTCTGTCATGGTACATCTATACAAGTCCGAGTCATTTTTGTGACAAACAGAATCTCTTCAAACTCTTCATAAAATACAGCCACTATCTTGCCTTCTTTCTAGTTACATCAATATGTAGGAACCAGGTTAGATCCTCAGAGATGTTGACAGCCAGGAACTTGAAATTGTTCACTCTCTCCATTTCTGATCCCCCTCACTCACTCACTCACTCAGAGACAGTCTGTCTCTCTCTCTCACACAAACACAGTCTCTGGCCCCCTTACACACACACACATCTCAGTCACTGTCTCATTGTCTGTCACGCACACACACAAAATCTCTCACGCGCAATGTCTGTCACACACAATCTCTTTCACACACACACACCGGACGTCTGTCAGGACGCTGGAGCAGGGATCCAGCCACAGTCCCAGTACAGTGACATTAATTGATTAACAAATACCGAGATATGAACAAACTTAACATCAAATTTCAGGCAGAGAACAAAACAGCCAGAGAGATCCAGAAACCAGCATTGGGAAACAGGCAGAGTCGATATTCAGACAGATAAGAGTCCAGATACGAATGTTGGAAAGGCTCAGGAAAATCCAATGGCACAATCTGGTAATAAACAGGTGAAAACAGGACTGAAATACACTGAGCAATAAACAGAGAGGCAGATGATAGGTAGATAGATAGATAGATACTTTATTCATCCCCATGGGGAAATTCAACATTTTTTCCAATGTCCCATACACTTGTTGTAGCAAAAGTAATTACATACAATACTTAACTCAGTAAAAATATGATATGCATCTAAATCACTCTCTCAAAAAGCATTAATAATAGCTTTTAAAAAGTTCTTAAGTCGTTTACTTAAATACATTAAATACAATCAACCCCGGCACTTTAACATATCTTACTCCTGGCGGTTGAATTGTAAAGCCTAATGGCATTGGGGAGTATTGACCACTTCATCCTGTCTGAAGAGCACAATGAGACCCAGGTGGCAGCAATACAGGTGATAATGAGAAGCAGATGAGAGATGGAATACTCAGTGATACAGGGGCCAGAGTGGAGCAGGAGCGCATGGCAATATAAAACCACAGACTGACAGCTAGTGGGAAACACAATAAAAGACAGTTCAACTGGAGGTTCTGATAGGGCCGCACACAGATGCCTCCTGGTGTCACGGCAGGTTGAGCTGGCTACCGGCAATGAGAGAGGGGTCCAGGATGTTATGGGTGGGGACCCAGCACCTCTCCTCAGGACCATAGCCTTCCCAGTCTACAAGGTACCGGAGACCACGGTCCCGGCAACGAATGTCCAGCAGTCGTTGTACTATGACGGCCACTGCCCCATCGATGAGCCGTGAGGGAGGGGGTTTTGGGGACAGGACACAGGGGGTGGCTCATGAAAGGCTTGATGCAGAACATATGGAAGGTGGGATGAATGCAGCAGAGAGTGGATGGGAGCTTGAGACAGACGACAGCAGAGCTGATGACTTTAGCAATGGGAAATGGGTTGATGAAGCGGTGGGGGGGGGGGGGGGCGAGTTTGCAGGTCTCGGGTAGAAGGCCAAACACGCTGTTCCTGGCGGTAACATGGGACCTTTGAGCGATGGCGGTCAGATTGACGTTTGATCCTTGATCCTAGCAGAGGCACGGAGAAGGGCAGAGCGAGTGCGCCTCCACATCCACTGACGATGGCAGATGAATGCCTCGTCAGATAGAATGTCAACCTCCTCCTCCTGGGCAGAAAACAGTGGATGTTGATAGCCAAGGTAGCACTCAAAAGGGGACAGACTGGTGGAGGAGGATGGATGAGAGTTAATAGCGTACTCGGCCCAGGGTAGCTGCTGACTCCACTCGGAGGGGTTCTGGGAGGCCAGACACCGCAATACTGTCTCTAGCTTTTGGTTTGGGCCACTTAGTCTGTGGGTGGACTCAGAGCTACCCAGAAGATTACAGAATGCCCTCCAGAAGCTGGATGTGAATTGAGAGCCCTTGCCTGACACACCATCTACAGGTACACCATGTCATTTAAAAACATGCAGTATTAGTAATTTGGCTATTTCTTTGGCCGAGGGGAGTTTAAGTAAAGGAATGAAGTGTACAGGCTTGGAGAAACTATCAACTACTGTGAGAATGGTGGTATTATCATCTGATGGGGGAAGACTGGTGACGAATTCCAGAGCAATGTGGGACCGGGGTCTCTTGGGGATTGACAGGAGCTGTAACTGACCAGCAGGTGACTGGTTAGAACTCTTGCCTTGAGCACAGACTGAGCAGGCTGAGGCAAAGTTGCAGATGTCACCTCCCATGGAGGGCCACCAGAACCGCCGACTGATGAAGGCCCGAGTATGCTTGGTTCCAGGGTGACAAGTTAACCAGAAAAAAATGACCCCACTGCAATACCTGTGAGTGGACAGAGCTGAGACCATAAACACAGTCAGTGGGACATTAACTAGCGGCTGCCTTGCTCTGTTGAGCAGCTCACACCATGGCTTCAATGTCCCATTGTGCTGCACCCATGAGACAGTGAGCAGGGAGGATGACATTGGGTACCTCAGGGGAAGGAAATCTTTGGGAGAGGGCATCAGGTTTTCCATTCTTTGAACCGGGGCGGAAGCACAGAGTAAAACTGAATCTTGAGGAAAAACAGGGACCAATGAGCTTGACGAGAGTTGAGAAGCCTAGCCATAGGGATATTTCAGATTCTTGTCATCAGTCCAGACCAAGAATGGCACCTTTGCCCCCTCCAGCCAATACCTCCACTCCTTCAGAGCTAGCTTCACTGCCGGCAGCTCCCAGTTCCTGACATCATAATTCCGCTCCATGTGAGTGAGGCAGTGAGAGAAGGCAACGCAGTAGTGCACCCTCTCATCCTTGGCTGAACACTGAGAGAGAACAGCTCCTACACCAATGTCAGACACAATGAACTACGAGTCTGTGTCAGGTTGAATCAGGATGAGGCAGAGGTGAAACGTTCCTTCAGATCAGAGAACGGTTTTTCAGCAGCAGGGGACCAGAAGAATCTGACAGCAGATGAGGTATGAGCAGTGAGTGGTGCAGCCAGTGCACTGCAATTTCTAATGAAGCAGCGATAGAAGCTAGCGAAGCCCAAGAAGCGTTGCTACTCCCAACAAGTCGAGGGTTGGGGCCATTCAACCACCACCTTGACCTTCTGTTGGTCCATCAGAATGGAACCACCTGGAATTACATACCCCAGGAAGGAGACTGTACTGTGATGAACTTTACATTTCTCAGCCTTCACAAAGAGTTGTTTCTCCAGAAGGCACTGGAGAACTCTGCAGATGTGACCTGTGTGTTCAGCAAGGGACTTAGAAAAAAAAACAAAATGTCATCAAGATACACAAAACACATTGGTTGAGCATGTTCCTGAGAACATCATTTATCAGGGCTTGCAAGACAGAGGGGGCATTGGTGAGACCAAATGGTGTGACTAGATACTCATAATGGCCTGAGGTGGTTTGAAGGCCGTCTTCCACTCCTCCCCTTCGTGGATGTGGACAAAATGGTAGGCTTTACAGATACCAAGCTTGGTGAAAACTGAAGCTCCTTGTAGTAGTTCAAATGCCGAGGTCATGAGTGGAAGAGGGAATACGGGCGTATTCCAGGCGGCCCCTTGGGGGAGATGTGCAAGGCAAGACATCAATGGTGCAATCATGTTGATGATGACACGGCAGAAAAGTGGCCCGGGACTTACTGAATACAGCCTTGCTGTCCATGTATTCAGGAGGGATTGCACTAAGATCCGGAAATTCCTCCAGGAGGGATTTCTGGGCGTTTAGACAAGGGGATCTGGGCATGGCCCAGGCAGTGAGAGTGACAGAATGGGCTCCACCCTACAATCTTGCAACTGAGCCAGTCAATGTGGGGGTTGTGTTTGAATAACCAGGGATGGCCCAGGCAATGGGAGCTTGAGACGAGTCAATAAC
Source organism: Hemitrygon akajei (assembly GCF_048418815.1). Lineage (NCBI taxonomy): Eukaryota > Metazoa > Chordata > Chondrichthyes > Myliobatiformes > Dasyatidae > Hemitrygon > Hemitrygon akajei. Next base: position 58,779,520 of record NC_133147.1, read on the forward strand.
ATAAAGGGTTAACTGTTCATGATGGTTACCGGATAAACTGAGACTCACTAGGGCCGTGACATGGGTGATTTTAGCCAATCTCTGACCGTTCAAGGTGTTGGTTATTAATGGTGACTGGAGATAGTCCCCACTGGGCAGCCAAGCCAGAATCGATAAAACACCCCTTCGCACCAGAATCGAACAAGGGGGAGACTGCTTGGCGTTGGACATGCTACCCCAGAGAAGCAGGTATGAAAGTGAGTGATGCCGATGAGGGCAGGACAGGGGTCACACTCACCCATACTCCTCATCGTACTGGTGAGCGCTGGCTGTTACCGGGCAGGTGGAGATGAAATGGCCAGGTTGGCCACAGTACAGACAGGAGCGGGTGTTGAATCTCCTTCGTCTTTCAGTCAGCGTCAGGCAGATAGGGTCAACATGCATAGCCTCAGCTCTGGAACAGGAATTGTAGATGGAGGCAAATGGCAGGGCAACGTAGACTGATGAGGAGCTTGGAACTCACCCAGTGCCCCCAGGGACCCTCTGGAACCCAGTCTCTGCAGCACTGCTGAAGGTGAACATCAATACGGATGGCCAAATCCACCAGGGCTTCAAAGGTGGCAGGAAGGACCTGGGTGACCAGATCATCTTTGATGTGTTTGGAGAGGCCATTCAGGAAGCTGTTGTATTGTGCCTCCGAGTTCCAGCCCCTCGAGGTGGCTAGGGTCCGGAACGCTATGGCGTTATCTGATGGAGATCTGTGCCCCTGTTGCATGTGTAGCATTCCATGGGCAGCCTCTCTCCCACGTTTGGAGCGGTCAAACGTTTTTCTTATCTCATCCAAAAATAACTGAAAACTACTGCAGAAAGGTGAGCCTGCCTGCCAGACGGCTGTTCCCCATTCCCTCGTCCGACTGGACAGTTGGGTGATGATGTAGGCTACCTTGGCTCGATCATTTGGAAAGGTTGTTGGTCGTAATTCAATAATGAGGGTGCACTGGGAAGGAAAAGAGCGGCAGGTACCAGACTCAGCTGAGTACTTTTCTGGAAGAGGCAGACGGGGCTGTTGGATGGGAGGAGTGAGCGAGAACATGGAGGACGGGGCAGAAGATGCAGTTGCAGAATGTTGATGGGCGCTCTGGAACAGCTGGAGTGACTGAGTCTGGGCCACAAGGTCAGCTACATTGGCTGAAAGTGACTCCACTGCCCTGAACACGGTCCAGCTGGTTCTGGTGTCTGCCCAGCGTCACTCCCTGTTATTCCAGTGCAGCTCTCAGATGGCCAGGGTTGGCTGGATCCATTCTGGCCAGATTGTACTGTCAGGACACTGGATCCAGCAGGGATCCAATCACAGATCCAGTACAGTGATATTAACAAATCACGAGGTGCGAACAAAGTCAGTGTCAAACTTCAGGCAGAGGTCAAAAAGAGAGCAATCCAAAAACCAGCATCGGGAAACAGGCAGAGTCGATATTCAGACGGACAGAATACAGATACAAATGCTGGGCAGGCTCAGGAAAATCCACTGGCTCAATCTGGCAACAAACAGTTGAAAACACAGGACTGAAATACACTGAGCAATAAACAGAGAGGCAGATGATAGGTGGGGCACAATGAGATCCAGGTGGCAGCAATACAGGTGATAATGAGAAGCAGATGAGAGACAGAGTACTCAGTGATACGGGCCGGTGTAGAGCGGGAGCACATGGCAATATAAACCCACAAACTGACATTCAAATACAAATACTTTATTGTCACCAAACAATTGATACTAAAGCGTACAATCATCACAGTGATATTTGTTTCTGCGCTTCGCGCTCCCTGAAGTACAAATCAAAGTAAATATAATACAAATTTAAATTATAAATCATAATTAGAAAATAGAAAAGGTAAAGTATGGTAGTGCAAGTCAGGTCCAGATCCCGGTCAGGATCCATTCAGCAGTCTTATCACAGTTTGAAAGAAGCTGTTCCCAAATCTGGCTGTACGAATCTTCATGTTCCTGAACCTTCTCCCGGAGTGAAGAGGGACAAAAAGTGTGTTGGCTGGGTGGGTCTTGTCCTTGATTATCCTGGCAACACTGCTCCGACAGTGTGTGGAGTAAAGTGAGTCCAAGGATGGAAGATTGGTTTGTGTGATGTGCTGGGCTAGGTTCACGATCTTCTGCAGCTGGGGAGGAACGCAAAAAGAGACAGAGTTCAACTGGAGGAACTGACACTTTCCCATACTTACAGTCTCGGTCTCACTCTCCCCATATACACACAGACGTAGTCTCTCTCCCACGCACATGCAGTCTCTCTTTCTCTTCCCCTCACACACAGAGTCTCTCTCTCTCTCTCACACACACACACACACACACACACTTACATACGCAGTCTCTGCTTTGCTCTCTGTGTCACTCACACAAACTGACACACTCTCTCTGACACACACTTGCAATCTCTCTCTATCACAAACACTTCCACAGACAGTCTGTCTCTCATACACACACACACACTGAGTCTGACTGTCTCTCTATCTCTCACACAGTCTCTGCCTCTCTCTATCACTCTCTTCTCGGACACAGTCTCTTTCGCACACTTGCACACCCTGTCACACACTCTCTCTCTCTCTCTCTCACACACACACACATACTTTCTCTCTCGCTCTCTCTCTGTCACACAAACAGTCTCTGATTCTCCCTCTGCTAATCCCCATCCCCACCCACACCCTCTCTCTCAGATACACAGTTCCCCCCCCTCTGTCACCCACTCTAATACGCCCAGTCACTGTCTGTCTGTTTCTCTGTCACACATACAGTCTCTGTCTCCCCCTCTCTCTCACACACATTGAGACACACAGTCTCTGCCCCCTCGATCTTCCTCTCTCTCTCTCTCACTCACACACACACAGAGTCTCAATCTGTCTCCCACTCATATGCACTTACCCATCTCTGTCTCTGCCATACACATACACATTTACACCCAGTCGTTACCTCTCTCATTCTCTCACACAGTCTGTCTCACTCTTTCTCTCTCTTAAACACCCAGTCTCTCTTTGTGTCTCACGCACACACACACACACGCGCGCACGCACACACACACACACACACACACACACACACACACACACACACACACACACACACACACACACACACACACACACACGCGTGCGCGCACACTTTGGACAGGGTGCAGAAGAGGTTCACCTGCATTAGAGGGAAAGCAAGATTTGAGTTGCTTTGGAGAGATGGAAGCTGAAGAGAGACCTGATGGATATTTGAGGATTAGGAGAGCCAGAGATATAGTATAGATAAATGTATGGTTCCTTAAGGTTTTTTAGCTGGGGGTTGTAGTGGGGATAATTTCCCATTGCCCATTAAATCCTCCCAATGGCGTGCATGTCAAATAGGCTGCGTGGTCTATTTGATGGATACACAGTTAATACACTATTAAAATAAATGGGGAGGAGTGTACTGTATAGCCTACATTATAATAAGGGACTACTTTTATGTTTTAGTAACACATCGTTGCATGTGCTATTAGGCGCGTATTGATCTTTATATGTGTGTCCAAGTTCAGACTCTACCAGTAAAGAACCATTAAACGTAGTTCCCATCTCCAGCATTTTTATTAATAACACAGTTGACTAAACAGATTTTTGATAATCTAATATATTATTAAATTAGAAAATTATAAAATAATATTTGATTATTTTAATATTACTGAAATATTAGATACGTAACGTATCCTCTGATATTATTGGTGTGTTCACTTTCATAATTCATCTTTTCCCTCCTTGTGGCTTTTTAGTTGCCTTCTTTTGGGTTTTAAAAGCTTCCCAATCATCTGACTTCCCATCATTTTTGTTTGATTATATGCCCTCTTTTGCTTGTATGTTGGCTTTGACTTCCCTTGTCAGCCACGGTTGTGTCACCTTGCCTTTAGAGTACTTATTCTTCATTGGGATGTATTTACCCTGTGCTTTCAAACAGCAGGATGAATTCTATCATAGTAATACATACCGCTTAGTAGGTTCATAAGTCACACAGATACGATCAGGCGACGCAAGCTTAATCAAAGAAAATTTAATATTTAAGTGTGTACAATCATTAGCCACAAGAAAATAAAGTACAATAAAATTTTGAAAAACTGTCCATAACAAACATTGTCTCCCTTCCAGCTTAAAATCAGAACATTTCGCAAGTTGGGCTGGAAGGGCCTGTGACTGTGCTGTACCTCGAAATAAAAATTAATAACTTGTATTTGCAGTCCAAACATTATCTACAATCTGAGGGATTGGCCCCAAGATGGGTGGATAGGTTTGGTCTTCACACCACCACAGTCAATACCATTGGACGGGCTCAGAGGCCTTCCCCAGGTGTTGAATGGGTTCCCTTCCCGGGTGCTGTCTCTGAACCAAATTCTCCCCACATTAGAAATATCCACTTACACCAGCCGCCTGTGCAAGTTAATTTCATCATACTCCTGACACTGGCCAGAATGGAACATGTACCATATCCACACATTAATCATACCGTGACACTTAATTAATATTAATTATTATTATATTTTAAATGCACTTTTAAAATATAGATGAGAATTTGGGATAAGGCAGACGAACCGTGGGTCAGGTCACCTATAACCATGGGAACCTTCTGTGTCTCCAGAGGTTTGTGACATCTCTGAATGTGAAGCCACATCACGTCCAGCCTGACCCCAACCACCCATTTACACCAATCCTACTTAATTTCTGTTCTTTACTGGGGAGGGACAGCACAGGAACAGTCCATTCATCCCATCAAGTCCATTCCAACCCCTTTACACAGCTCCTCATTCCGGTTCTTCACATCAATCAACTGCCTACCTACAGATTCTACCCCCTCAGCCACAGCCCAGAGATGGGGGGGCACCTACAGCATCTCATTGGCCCACAGGCTCAGCACGGTTTCTGGGATGGTGGGAGGCAATCAGAGGAGAAGTCCCACAGGGAGGATGGGTAGAGTTTCCGACTCTCACACTCACACACATGCAGAGAGGGCATGGCGGAGGCAGGGATCAGTTTAGGGGTAGCCAGCAGGTAAACACTCTGTCTGAAGGGTTGTCCTTAAAGGGGAGGGGGTGGCAGGGTGGATAAAAAACAAAGAGGCTCCCACCACCCAGGGACAAGCGCCCCTCTCGTTCCCCAAGACTCCTGTGAGCTCAGGCTATGCAAGTCTTTTTTTAATCGACATATTTTGTATTACAAATTCCTTTCAACATGAAGACCTTTACTGGAATGCATGACTACTTAACAGATGGAAAGCAAAATTCAATCTTCTTGACAATACAGCTGAGGTTACCACATAGAGAGAGAGGAGAAACTTACAATGTTCATTCAGCCGGTTGGGTCTTAAAGTCAGGCATAGCAAAGCAAATCAAAGATATTAATTGATTAATGATGCCTTTCACTTATTTCAATGGGAAGCAAGTTGCCTTGATTCAGAACACCTTGAGCTAGCTGCATAAACATCATGACAATATTAATTAATAAATGACCTAAAAGATGTTTTTTTATTTTTTTAAATAGTTTTTTATTCTTTTTTCCCCAGAAACAAACAACAACAAAAATACAGCTCATCCCCAAAAACCACGACCATAACAAAATCAAATTAAATATTGAGCAGCAAAAGGGAGAATAACATAAAGGCAAAAGTAAACATACACAGCAGAGGGGCACCGTGCCAAATAGACCTGAGTCTCACCCCGTAAGAAAGTCCAATACAGGGACACATATCCCTTCAAAGATGTCCCCTCTGTCCTCATTGCATAGTCTGAGTCGCTCCAAATGTAAAGTGTTTGCCGGTTTTCTCAGCCATAGATCGTACATTTGCATAGAACCACATTTGTATAGCGTCCCATAAGCCTCAGCAAAACAGTGAACAGTACTTCTCCAGTATGCATAAAGCTTACAACATGACCAGAATGAATGTGACAAGTTGGTGAAACATCGAGATAGAAGCTGTGCAACTTTTCTTTGGAATAATGGAGTCTATGTATTGTATCAAACTGTATAAGTCTGTGTCTGATGTTGACCGAACAATCATGTATACAGGATATGCAAGTCTTCCCTGAGCTGGAAACAGAAGAGAACTCTCCCTTCTCTCACTCCATGTGAGATAGGCACCGTAACGCTGACAAACTAACCCCCAAGAGTCTGGAGTGATGCAACCCCACCGGCCTTTCCTGCTCATCCCTTTAAGCATTGACGCTGCCCCCATCTTGGTGGATGTTCCCTTTCATAAAGTTCTCTGCTCCTTGATTGCCAACAGGTAAAAAAAATGATTTGCCGTGCATTTAGCTGTTGGTGGTGGTGGAGGAGGGGGATGGAAGAAAAGTCATAAGTCTGGAGAAATCTCTGAAGTCATATACTTTACTACTCACTTACAGAATCTGGTGAAGGGAGAATTAATCATATGTAATCAACAACATTGGAGTGGTCTCCTTGATACAATACAAATTTAAGCATTGCTGTAATGCCCAATAGATTCACTCCATTGGTAATAAGACACACCAACCACATATCTGAAACAGATTATGCAGGACTATTGTGTCATATTTAAATACATGAACTGTAATGCATATTGGATCTATTACACTGTATATTGATTCTTAAACCCAAATATCCTATTCAGTAGAATATTCTGGGATAACATATCTGATAAATACAACATACAAAATACAAAGGCCAAGGATTCCACTCCATTGGACAGAGATACTTACATAACAAAATAATCTTATATCAGAAATGCTCCTGGTATTTTCTCCAAGACAGATGCCTGGGACATCGATGTCAATGTGGGATCCTGTCATTTTGTGCGCTTCCCCTCCACATCATCTGTGACATGCGTCAACTCCATCCCGAGTCCATCGCGGAAGGGTTTGCCATCACAGAAACAGGCAGCTGACGTTGTGATAGGGAAGTGGGGAAGTAGAGACGATGCTGGTCAGGGACAATGTTGTCAGATGGTGAGATTTCATTGGAAGAAAGACAGATTGAGCTGCAGAAAGTAATATTTGATGGTTAGGCAGAGTTAGCAAGAATTCAATACATTTGTCTAATATATTAGTGAAATTAAGATGGGGAGGGTGGGTCAGGTGACATAGCAGATGTAGTATATTCAGATTTTCAGAATGTATTAAAAAAATTCCAGCAGAGGTTAGAGCTCAGAAGGCATATGCCATGCTTCCCTTTATTAGTCAAGACACTGAGATGAAGAGTCAGCAAGTTATATAGCAAGTGAACTATCTACCAGGCTCGAGGACAGCTTCTACCATGCCTTTTGAATGAACCCCTTGTATTTGTCCTTGGGCCTCAATCTACTTCATTGTTACCTTGACACCTATTGTCAGAATTAAAATCAGATTTAATATTACTGGCATATGTCGTAAAATTTGTTGTTTTGCTGCAGCAGTAGAATGCAATACATAATAATAAAAATAGCAATTACAATGAGTATACGGAAAAAGAAACCAGTAGTGCCAAAAAAAGGATAAAATGAGGAAGTGTTCAGGAGTACATTGTCCATTCAAAACTCTGATGGCAGAGGATACCGCTTATTTGAGTCATTGCCTTTTGAAAATGTCCTGGATACTGGGGAGGCTAGTGCCCATGATAGAACTGACAGAGTTTACAACTTTCTGCAGCTTTTTTCAATCCTGTGCAGTGGCCCCTCCAGAGCAGACAGTGATGCAACCTGCGAGAAGGCTCTACGTGGTACATCTGCAGAAATTTGCAAGTGTGTTTGGTGACTTACTAACTCCCTTCAAACTCCAAATGAAATATAGCACCAGAGAAAGCACCCTGTCTGGATACATCGCGGTTTGTCAAGCCAACTGCTCTGCCCGTGACCAGACACTACAGAGAGTTGTGCTCACAGTGCAGCACATCATGGGAATCAGCCCCTCTTCCACTGGCTCTGTCGACACTTCCCGTTACCTTTGTGAGGCAGCCAGCATAATCAAAGAGCCCACTTACCCTGACATTCTCTCCTCTCCCTCTCCCATTGGGCAAAAGATACAAAACCCGGAAAGCACGTACCACCAGGCTCAAGAACGGATTCTACCCCACTGTTATCAGATTACTGAACAGTCACCTGGATAAACTCCTGACTTCACAATCTACTCCATCGTGGCTCTTGAACCTCACTGCCTGCCTGCACGACACTTTGTCTGTAACGGTAATACTTTATATACCTTCTGTTGTTCCTTTGCCTTGTATTACCTCATTGCACTGTTGTAATGAAATTATATAGAACAGTACAGCAGAGAACAGGCCCTTCGGCCCACAATGCTGTGCAAACCCTTAAACCCTGCCTCCCATATAAACCCCCACCTTAAATTTCTCCATATACCTGTATGGATGGCATGCAAAACAAACATTTTCACCATAATTTTGTATATCTGATGTTGGAATCCTTTTTTTTAATGCTGAGGTATTAGTTTGTACTTTTAATACAAAACTTTTCACAAAATCTGGTGTTTTTCTCCACCTACTGGGCCAAAAGCAATATAGCAGCTACATTCCTTTTTGTTTTCCACTGGCTGAGTATTAGCACATGCCTTAATTGGCTTTTTACTTTGTCAGGAATGAATTTGAGCTCATAGGACTAGATGTTTCAATTCTATGATAAACACCTGTTAACTCAGGTCATAGCATAGAGATCTTGAGGTGGGGTTTGGTGGGTGGCAGATGCTTCCCAGGGGTCATCAGGTGGGCAACCCCCTTCTTAGATGCCTTAGCTTAAGTAAACAGTGCCAGCCTCTGCATATTCTCCATCTTCGTCTTGGCCTCAGTCTGCTCTTTAGTTCACATGCTCTGTATCTGTTCCTTTGTCTGAACTTTAAAATAAACGATCGTAAAACAACACATTTTCACATTGTGGGACTCCTAAAAAATCACCAGATCCTCCACTGACAACAATAAACTGATCTGCCGATTGACTGTTTACTTACAGTCAGTGGCCGCTTTATTAACTACACCTGTACACCTGCTCGTCAACGCAAACATCCAATCTGCCAATCCTGTGGCAGCAACTCAATGCATAAAAGCGTGCAGACATGGTCTGGAGGTTCAGTTGTTGTTCAGACATCTCCTGGGATTTTCACACACAACAGTCTCTAAAAGTTTACAGAGCTTGGTGCAGAACAAATAAAATGAGTGGCAGTGAGTGGCAGTTCTGTAGGTGAAAACACTTTGTTAACGAGAGAGGTCAGAGGAGAATGGCCAGACTGGTTCAAACTGTCAGGAAGGTGACAGTAGCCCATACGGTGTTGTGCAGAGGAACTTTGAAGTGGATGGGCTACAGTTGTAGAAGAATACAGATGTATCTGCAGTAGCCACTTTATTAGGTACAGGAGGCACATAAAGAAATGATCACTGAGGAAAACTGCTGTTAGCGAGAGCCAGACAAAGTGAGGGTATTGGCAAGCAATTAGGGAGCCGGTGGTCGTTGAGATGGTGGGGTGGGGACGGAGTGGGAGAGGGACAGGGGGATGGAGGTGAGGGGCAGGGGGATTGAGCGTTAGAGTGACAGTGGGAGTCAGGGAAAGGTACCTAAGCTGGGAGCAGGGTGGGTGGGCAGCAGCAGGGGGATTAGTCCGGTTACTCAGTCTTCCCTACATTGAACAAGATGTCTCGCAGTCAGCGGCTGAACGACCTCTTGTTGGAAGATGAGACTGCGCCTGTCTGTGAACGGAGTAGCAGCAGTTTTTGTGCTGCTCCCAGTTTTGTTCCTTTTCCCCTAGTTTAACCTTTGAATTTAAAATTTTTATTTGCTGATCCTTGAAGGGGAACAATATGTCTTTGAGGAGTGGGAAGAACTTGTCTGAACCTAGTGATAAAGGCAATGGGAAAGGAAAGATGCAAAAGGCAAGATCTGATGAAATGCCACCATTGGCTGAAGATATGGCTCGGACACTGAATTCAATTAAAGATCAGAATGGTTCAATGGTCCAACTGGAAAAGAATAGTAATGAAATGATGTCATGTCTTGGAAAACTTAAAGACCTGGAAACTCAAGTTATTACACATGAAAAGGAATTGAAGATAACTAAGCAAAAATTGCTTGAAACTACAACTCATTTGGAAAGATATCAAAATAAGATTATAGACCTGGAAACTAGGTCTCACCAAAGGAATATATGAATTGCTGGGCTGCAAGAAGGAGCCAAAAATGGAGATTTAGCTGCTCACTTTGGTAAGCTTTTTCATACCTTATTTCCTAGTATATTATCACAACCATCTACTATAGAAAGAACACACAGAGATTTTACTTCAAGATCTCAAGATCCAATAAACCAAGGTCTGTTCTGGTTTGTTTTCATCACTTTAAAAATTTAAGATCAAATTATGCGACAGGCAAGAATACTGAGAATTTTTAGATTTAACGAATCTGAGCCCCGCTTTTATGAGGATTATCCGAAGGAGGTAATGGAACAAAGATATAAATTTGCTCTGGTAATGAAACAGGCATATGATAAGAAACTGTTTCCTTTCTTGCGTTACCCAACAAGAATTAAAGTTTTTCCTCCTAATTCTCCTCCTTGTTCATTTTTTGATCCTAAAGTTGCACTGGCGTTCGTTCAAACTATACCTGCTGCAACTGTCGAATGAACTGCCTGGAAGACTGCTTGGTTATCTGCATGTTATTGGCATTTCGGAAAGAAGATTTATGAAGGTTACTTGGACACTTCATTGAGAGACTATTAAAATAAGCGAAGGGGACTTGTTCATTATTGCATGTCATTGGTTTTTTTGGAAAGAAAATTTATGGTTTAAGTATGATTGTGTAAATGGTTATTCGGACATTCGACTGAGAAAAAGGAGATAAAAGGACTTGTTCATTTAACCTAATATCTGGTTTGATTTTTTTTGTTCCCTTCTTAATAAATTGGTAGTGTTTCCTACTAATGAGGCTTTTTTATATATACTTAGGGGAAGGTTCAATTACTTATACAATATTACTAGTTGGTATCTTTGAAAATTTAGTTGGGTTTAATATGCTATTAACCTTTTTTTTTGCTTTTTTGCTCTTTCTTTTGAAAAACTGTGTCGATCTGTTATTAGACCTATGCTTAGGTTTCTCTAGGTAATATATTTTAGATCTTAATAATTGCTTATTTTTAATTTTTTCAATATATTAGTATTTTTATATAATAGTATATTATAGTGTCTTATAACCGAATTTAAGAATTAATATTAAATTTAAGATGGTGCTGGTTTTTCTTTTTAAGAGATAACTTTTGTGGTTCTCTCTGTTTTAAAAAAGATTAAATATAAACATGGGATAGTTTGTAGATGCTGGAATGTAAACACTTCCCTTTATTGAGACTTTGCTGTTCCTCTCACAAGGTCAGTGGGTTTCGTTTTTTTTAAAACTGGGGCGGGATAGAGAATCTTTTAAAACTTTTTTTTGTACAGACAGAGCAGCCCCTGGCTTCGTATTCTATCATAGGGTACCTGCTTCCTTTCGGGCTGTGGGGGCAGGGGTTGGAGTTAGAGTTAGGAGGTTTTTCCCATTGGGTGGTTCCGGAGGATGCGTGTTTTCTATGTGGTTGTATGCTTCATCGCCGCCATTTTTGATCATACCGTATTGGCATGTGTAAAGTAGAATAAAATTATAGTATGGTATTTAAACGGATTAGTGTAATAATTTGGCATATACGTGGTTGGAATCATCCTATCAAACAAAAAAAAAGTCTTGTAAAATCATTAACCGATTCCAACCTGAAATGATTTTTGCCCAAGAGACGCATATCAAGGCGGGAGATCAAAATAGACTCTTTGGATGGTGGGGGGTTTGCAATTTCACTCTACCTCTCAGAGTAAAACTAAGGGAGTGTCTATCTTTATAAATCCAATATTTCATTTACTTGAGGATATTAAGTCAGATTTTAATGGTAGAGTTTTAATTGTTAAGGGAGTAATTTGTAACAGAAAAGTTGTTTTGGTCAGTTTGTAGGGTCCTAACTTAGATGATCCTTCTTTTTTCAAAAATGTATTTGCTTTACTGCCTGATTTAAATGAATATATATGTTGATATATGTGGGGATTTTAACTGTTGCTTAAATCCTTTGATTGACAAGAGCTCAACCAATCAGCGACTTCCAAATCTCTCCGCGTCATTTATTAACTCCTTTTCTTTTTCAATTTATTATTATTATTATTAATATCAACATAATAAATTGATACATAGATAATGGGATTACAAACATACACATTTCAACTGAACATGAAAGAATATATAAGCAATAGTTACAGTATAAATGAGTCTTCCCAAATCATGGATGATACAAGTAACAAATAAACAAGGCAAACCTAGGTATATCATAATATATATATTAAAAAAAAAAGAAAAAAGAAAAAAAAATTATGCAAAAAAACTAATCTAACAATCTAATATCTAATAAGGAAAAAAACAAAAAAAGAAAAAAGGGAAAAAGAAAAAATGAAAAAAGGGCTGTTTATAATATCTAACAAAAATACAAAATCATCAGTGTCGTCAACTCCGATCCTCTCAACATATATAAAATCGAAACTGGAAAAACAAATAGGCTTGGAACAGGATCATATTATATCATATGAAAATATTGAATAAATGGTCTCCATATCTTTTCAAATTTAATAGAAGTATCAAATACAACACTTCTAACACTTCTCCCATTTATTAACTCCTTTTGAACCGATTTGGATTGATTGAACTATGAAGATATTTCCACCCTGATGATGTCGTGGTTACTTGAAATGACCAGGAGACGCAGACAATTCCTCGAAAAGTTTAAACCTTTATTTGCAAAGGCTGAGGGAATCAATGAACTTGTCACCGAAAGCCCACCGAGCTCCGGTGTACAGCATTCTTTATAGTAATTTCTTATCTCAGTTGCATTTTGGTTTTATCAGCATACCCAATCAATTTTTAATTGCATATCATCTATACCTTAACTAATCAATCGCTCTTGCCTAGCTCTCGGTGCGCCACCAGTATTTCTTTCCAGTTCACATATTGGGCCTCATTCCTGGCCAAGGTTGTTTCTCAGTCAGCCTCCTTAACCTCCCGCACATTACATCTTCTGCTCGTACCATCCTGTCCGCCACCGTTATCTCCTAATAAACAAAGGCTGAATATAATACATGGAGTACATTTCAGCTAATTAGTGCTGCTAGCTAAACAGGTGTTCTTTAACTGCCACAGTATGTAGCTAAGAGAGTACAAAGTATCTAGTTAAAACAATACATAGCAAAATGTGTCTAGTAAAATAATACATAGTAATATTCAGTACATAGGAGTGATTACATAGTGTAGTAAATAGCTAGTACATAGTGGTTATATTTCAGGTATATATAGTGATTATGTCAGGTATATTTCTCAATATAATCCCCCCTTTGAGACCCACAGGGTCTCACACAGAAAGAGAACACTCAGAGGCCGTGCACCAAAGCCAAAATAAAGTCCAGTATTTTAATCCCAAATTTGGGTCAACTACAATTTCTGTACTCAGAGCTCAAAATGATCTCTCTCTGTTACCCTAGGCTGCTGAGCCAAAAACCTGTCCCTCCGTAGCTGAGACAGGGAAAAAGACTCAGACACCTTTACAGACTAGTGTCCATATCATTAACACCCTCCAGTCCATTTGATGCGTCGTGCAGACTGTAGCAGTACATCACTGGTTTTTCTCCTTGTCTGGGGTCAGATTCAACAATTTCCAGGAGCATCGGGAATCGTTCTGCTGTCGCACGCACTATCAAAGTCTTGAGACATGGAAGAAAACAGCACAGAATAAGTGCACAACTTATCAATACAACACCTGCAGCTATTGCCATTTTAGTCAGCCACGCACCCCATCCCTCTAGTCTGCTTTCTAACCAGTCGCCCATAACTCCTCTGCCCCCCACCTTGGGACTTCCAGTCCTGCCTGGGCTGTTGCTTAAATCTACTCTGTCCCTGATAGGGCATCTGTGGAAATGCTCCTCCGAAGAGACATTCATTATTGGCATGGGGTTTTCTGGCCCTTGACTGACAGAATGACCGGTTCCTCCATCTAGTGGTGTAATGGCTGTACTCACACTGGTGGTGGCTGGCAGCATCATTTTGCTTTTTTCTTTTCCCTTCTTTTTCAGTTCTTCGAGCTGCATTTGCAATAGCTTTCGCTGCACCTCTTCTTGCTGCTCAGCCAGCTTTCGTTTGTCTCTCCGATATTTCTCCACCGTGTGGACTACGTGATCGCCGAATGCTTGTGGGGTCAGCGACGATAGCCCAACCGCTTCCTCCAATTTAGATTTGACTTGCGGAGGCATTGCGTCCAGAATGCTTTGTCAGAACAGTGAGTTCAGAAACAAGCTATTTTCCACCTCTTGCTCAGTCTCTAGTCTCCACCTTTTCAACTGGTTTTCTACATAGGCTGCTGGGTTTTCAGTGTCTCCCAGTGGTTCCCCCTTTAAGGCTTTGAGGTCCACTCTGGGTGGATAAAGCTTCCTGAGGGCCTGCCATACCCTCTGCCTCACTGGATCAAAATTGGTCCCATCAGTCTGTGGGTTGTCCGCATTCTGTAAGCCAGCCATTTCCATCAGTTCTTTTAGCTTGGAAGTTCCCATCAGCCTTATCAGCAGTGCCTTCAAATCTCCCATTGCCAACAATCGTCCCGTTGTTTCCTCCTTGAAGGCTCTAATCCACTTTCCTGCCCCCTCGTGCAGACGAGGCAGAGTATTTTTCAGCCCTTCCAGGTCCTGGGATCCCCAGGGATATACTGTACTTGTCCTAATCCTTTTACCAGCAGTGGCAGCATTTCCTTCTCCCCATTCCATGTAATCAAGCTTCCTTCCACACCTGATTCTTCATCTATTGCTGACCCTATTTCTACTGGCTGCCATTCATACCTCCTTGGGATATACCTTCTCCCTTGCTCCTTCTCTCCTCTAGTCCCCTCTTCCATCTCCAATATATGTCTCTCTGTTCTCTCTCGTGCTTCCTCCAAACTCTCATCTCCTACCTTCCTCCAGCTTCCTCTCAACTCACTCCATTCTTGCCATCTAGATGATTCCTGTTCTCTTCTAGTCTGTCTGTCTCTACAGTATAACCGATACTCCTCATAATCCCTCTTTTTTCTCAGCTGCTGTAGCCTTTCCACTTCTCTTTCCATCTCCCTTCTATCCTGTTCCAACCTCATCTTTTCTCCCTCTATCTCGTTCCTCAGCACCTCTCTCATCCTCTCATATTTCCTTCTTTCCTCCTCAGGGTCCCAGACCTCTACTTCCCCCTGCAGGCTTACTGTTCCTGATATCATGGGGCACTGCTTGGGTGTTCCCTGCTCATAATAGGGAGGGGGTATGGAGCTGAAGCCGGGTTTCTGTTAGGCTTTTCCTCTCCCCCACCCAGCTGTTTTTCCTGTTCCCTTGTGTCTTTTTTGTTTATTATCAATATCCTGCCTGTCTTTCTCAATCTCTCTCCCTCCATCCCAAAAAGTTTCAATACTTCCATCTCCTGTTCTCTCCTTTCCTCCCTTTTCTTGGACTTACCGTTTGGTTTATGATTTTTAATTAGTGCTTCCATCTCTTCATACAAGCTTACATCGAATGTCCCTTCTTTTGGCCATTTCGTCATGCGCAGGTTTTTGGTTCTTTTTTCCCCATTTCTCTGAAATTGCAGTAATCTCACCTCTACTTACCGGGAATTTCTTGCACAGTATGTCTACTGCTGTTCCTTTTTCTCCTGCCATGTTATGTTCTTCTTCTCTTAGGTATTATTTCTTAAAAAGTCTCACAGTTCAAATACTTCCCCGATCCTATCTTTACGCCTAGACCTACAGTTTATTCTACCAGTGTTCAAGCAATTTATCAAATTCTTCCTGCCTTCTGTTCCGTTCTGCCCGAGCAGCCCTCAACCTAGGGCAGTACTCACAGAACTTTCTCTTCACTTTCCCTGCCCATTCAGCCCTTCGCTTCGTGCAAAGCAGTATCCACAGGGACTTACCAACACCACATGGAATTTTCTTTACTCAACTTCTTATTACCTTATTCGTACTTACCCCCACTGCAGTGTTCTCAATCAATCTTCTGAGCCTCCTGTCAAACCCCAATTCTGCCAGATTCTTTGGATCGAAGAGACCCTTCGGCAGCTGCTACACACCTCTGAGTCCCCGAGACCCCCAAAACCAACAGCATTTTAGTCCAAATTGTCGCAAAAAGCGCTTATCTTTTTTCTGGGTGCACCCGTAATTCTGTTGGCTCTGTGAGGTGAAAACTGTTGATAAAATAACACAAAATATATACAGAATCTGTTTCCTTCTTGGCACCACATTTGCATCATAAATATTTGTAAAAGTAAAACTGTAACAAACTGTATTACACTAAAGTCTCATTAAAGTACAATATACAGGCAGAATCTGCTTAAGCCATCAACAGTTTTAGGTAGACTCCAACACAATCTTTCCAGCAATGCTTTCAATGGCACAGGAAAATAAACCTCATCAACCGTCATTTCTTTTAACAGAATCAGCGTTAATATTTTTACTTCAACATACCTACTGTCATATGAACTTATGGCGTTGCTTCTATAATATCTCTTTGTGGGTAGAAATGGAGCTTTTCACGTTGGTCCTGTACGTGCAGGCCCCCACATTCCCGAACCTCCAGAACCAGAACTTACCCACGAGACGCGACGAAACCGGTGGTGACATCATCACATGCCGCGATGCATCACAGACAACAAATTTTACCTTTATTAAACTGTAACGTAGTTATCAACCTTTAACTAGAAAATAGTTACAAACAAATTATTTGAAGCGGAAATGTAATGAAGTTAAATAAATGCCTTAAGGGCAACACAGTTACTATTTGACAAAAGAGAGACTGAGTAAAATGTTTCCCAATGTTGATAGTCAGTGTGACAGATGTAAAACCGAGACAGCCACATTGACACATATGTTTTGGTCATGTTCTGTATTGAAACATTTCTGGAACTCTATTTTCTCTACAATTTCTAAAGTTTTAAAAGTTAATTTACAACCTAATAAATTGACAATTTTATTTGGAATAACCCTTCAATTTATTCATGGCATTTCTCCATCAAACCAACATGTAATTGCATTTGGTAAAAGATTGTAAAAGGGAAGTTTCAAAAGTATTTTCAATCAAAGCAAGAGGCTGAGAGTGGAAGACTGAAGGCATCATGGAGAGAAAGTCGTCAATACAAACATCAAATCTCGACATCAAATCTGGTAAGTTTGGTGTCGAGAAGTATTTGTCGTCAGCCCTTTCATTGTTGAGTTCGTCTCAAGGTTGCAAGCATAAATTGTCTTCCTCAGATGGATGCGATGCAATTGGGCTTCTCTCTGACTCCTCATGAAATGGGACCTTAGCAGGTAAGTATGGGGAAGAAGAACGAATCTTCAGGTCGTTTTGAGATTGGATATATTTGCTAGTGCGTTTGTCGTGGTTATTTGAAATGGCCAGGAGACGCAGACAATTCTCCAAGAAGTTTAAACCTTTATTTACAAACAAAGGCTGAGGCAATCAATGAACTTGTCACCGAAAGCCCACCGAGCTCCGGTGTACAACATTTTTTTAATAGTAATTTTTATCTCAGTTACATTTTCGGTTTTATTAGCATACCCAATCAATTTTTAATTGGGTATCATCTATTCATTAACTAATCAATCACTATTGCCCAGCTCTCGGTGCACCACCATTATTTCTCTCCGGTTCGCATTGGGGCCCTATTCCTGGCCAAGGTTATTTTTCCAGACAACCTCCCTCACATTACATTTCTTGCTCATACCATCCTGTCTGCCACAGTTATCTCTTACTAAACAAAGGCTGAGTGTAATACATGGAGTACATTTCAGCTAATAGTGCTGCTAGCTAAACAGGTGTTCTGTAATTGCCACAGTATGCAGCTAAGAGAGTACAAAGTATCTAGTTAAAACAATACATAGCAAAAGGTGTCTAGTAAAATAATACATAGTAATATTCAGTACCTAGAAGTGATTACATAGTGTAGTAAATAGCTAGTACATAGTGATTATATTTCAGGTATATATAATGATTATGTCAGGTATATTTCTCAATACGTTCCAATCTGGTCCTTTCTGAAGTAGATTTTACTTCATCTAGAATGTGCATTTCTTCAGCGCTTTGTAATATTTCTGCTTCCACCATGGCAGCATCGGCTCCTCGGTGGAAAGCCAGCACTTCTAACTCTGATCCTATTTGTACCTTTTCCAACTGGTTTTCGGCTTCTCTGGCAGCCTTTTCCAATTTCAGTTTTGCTTCTTGTCCAGCGTATGATGCTCGCACCTTGGCTGCTTCTGCTTTAGCTCTTGCAAGGGCAGCCTTTCTTGCTGATACCCTACTGCTTTTGGCACCGGATGTCAACAACTTGACGCTAGATAGCGAGGTTATCATACCACTTGTCGAAACACCTGGTAATGCCGCCTTTTCACTGTAGTGTTCTCCTGCAGGGTGTAGAAACTCTGAACTAACACCAAGTTAAACCGGAGTCAATGAGGACAGGATCACAGTATGATTAACCGTTTACAGTTCACTCTTCCACATTAATGTATGGTGAAAAGGTATTGCTTCTATGATGTTTCTTAGGGTGTAGTGTTACGTACCACGTAACTGGTTCACTTACCAGCAAAGATAGAGAGGTCTGTTGAAGTCTGATGGTACTATTTTTAAAAGTCTTTATTCATAAAGGGGCACAAAACTAAGGTTAATACAAACATTCAGATAATATATGTTGTCAATACTCAATCTAAAGCGCGGGTATAGTAATAATCATCAATAAGAAGTAGCTCTATCGTTTGTCTAGGGGTAATATATTGTCCGTTGGAAATATAAAAGTCACTCAGTTCCTGCAGGCTTCTGGGTTTTGGGGACCGCTGGGTTTTCACTTGTTGGAGAGAGAGAGATTTGTGAGAGAAGAAACTTGCCCGGGTCTTTTGATGAGGCCAATCCGTTGAGTCGGGGGAGTTGGTTCCCTGTTGTTAGTTCAAGAAAATTGTTTCTGTGACACCTGCCACCGGCTCCCAGGCAAGGGAACCGAATGCACGTGGCTTCCTTCAAATGGCTGCCCGCTATTACAGGATCGCTAGCGTGTCTTCTGGTGCGTCTGAGGGGGCTGTTCCTACAGCTCCTCTTTTATCCTGACTTGCAGGGTTGAAGATGTCAATCAGGTTGGTGGATGATGCAATCTCTCCCTGTCACCCAGCCCACTTTGCCCTGAAGGCTGTCACATAGTATAGGATCACAATCCACAAAGGTGTCTCCAAGAAACAATGGATATGTCCCGGGATTTTACATCGCTGGGGACGTGGTATCTTGCACGTCCCTCTCTCATTTCCTGGGTCCACTGACTCACCCTCCATTTAGTGTTCTTGCGATTCTCACAAAGGAGGGGGCTGCGGTCATAACAGTAGGAATGGAACTTTTCTCGCATTGATCCTGCACACGCAAGCCCCCGCCTTCCAGTTTCTCCAAACCAGTATTTACCCACAAGACGTGGCAAAAACCGGGTGTGATGTCATCACATGCCATGATACATCACAGATAATGAATTTACCTTCAACAACTGCAACATAGTTATCAACCTTTGAACCCTTGTTTGATTTTGAGAAAAGATGGGGTTCATTTGCTCACTATTATCGTTTGAGTTAAATGATAGATTTCCTCCACAATCTAATTGTAAATTTTGGTACTGTAGCGGTGTGCTACATGCAGCGCTGCAATAACAACACGGAGTCGGTGAGCTGCAGTTGCAAAAGAGGTTTATTCAAACTTCCGGCCTCATGCGCATATTCACAGTCCCGTCCCGCACGCCTCTATGCCGGCACGCGCCACTTTGTGAGCCGGTTTGAGTGTGCTGGGAAGTGGGTTGCCACAGTACTTTTTTCCTTGCTGGTGGTTTGATGTTTATCTTTAGAAGCTTTTTGTATAACGTATGTCTCCGGCGTTAAGCACCTAATAGGTTTTTTTTTCCTCACTTTTCTTTGCTTTAGTACGGTTGTTTCCCCCTCTTTTTTGTTACCAAAAATATTTCAATCTTTAAAACACTTTTTTTTACCTTGAGACATTGTAAGTGTTACTTGCTTCGCTGTACCTCTTGGCAATTTTGGATAATAATCAGAAAAAGATTTGAAATGACCTCCTGCTGGAAGCGACTTCGAAACCAGCGTCTGATCTTTTCTCTGAGTGGAGAGAGAAAGAGCTTAGAGTGAGGCAGGTGCAGAACATCAGAGGAGCAGACAGCCCGCGGTGGGGGTGGGGGTGGGAGCGGTTAACGAGGGAATCGTGAAGGAGTAGGAGAGGGGATGGGATTTACCTGTTGTCAACAGGTAAATTATCAACAATCACCAAGGTACAGGAGCCACATAAAGATAGTGGGGTGGGGACTGAGTGCGAGAGGGACAGGGGGATGGGGATGAGAGACGGGGTGAGGGTTAGAGTGACAGTGGAAGTTGGGGAAAGATGCCTAAGCTGGGAGCTGGGTGGGTGGGGGGCAGCAGGGGGATTAGTCTGGTTACTCAGTCTTCCCTACCTGGAACAAGATGTCTCGCCGTAATGGCTAAATGACCTCCTGGAGAGCAGCGAGTCTCTGTGATCGAGGGAATTCCTCCTGTTGGCAGCAACTTTGCAACCAGCGTTTGATCTTTACTCTGCGTGGAGAGAGAGGGCATAGAGTCAGTCAGGTACAGAACATCCAAGGAGCAGACGGGGGGGGTGGGGGGGGGGGTGACGAGGGGAGCATAACGGAGTAGGAGAGGGGATGAGATTTACCTGTTGACAACAATCACTCCTAAGACCACGGTAAAGATAAAGATCACGAATCCCACAGAAATTCCTGCAGGGAACAAAATCAAAATCTATCAGCGGCAGTTCACTCTTTAACAGAGCGGAGGGAGGGAGGTGGCAGAAGTAAGAATGGTGAATAGAGGGAGGGGTGGGGGAAGAGACGGATGCTGGTGTGGGTGGGAGGTGGGAAATTCAAACAGGTGGGAGGGAGCGGAATGGTTGGAGAAAGAATGACAGCGGGTGGGTGGAGAGTGGAACGGCAGGTAGGGAGGGATAGAAGGATGATGGGAGGAGGGGGCAGGAGGAGTGTGTAGAGGGACTTACACAGGTAAACCATAACTACAAATAATAATCCAAGTGCAGTCTCACCAAGTATAAAGTGACTTCTTGATGACTTTTTGCCCTCGGTATTGTTTTTGTGATTTTCTATCCCTGGGGAGAGAAGCAGAGATACAATCGGCAGTGATTTTTCTCCACTGTTCCAGGGCCCTCTACCAAAGGCACTCCGACCATCCCTCAGTGGGACAGTCCCATAACCTTCAATGTCCTCAAACATGGCAGACCTGCTGTTTCGGGAGGTTAAGGTTCAGCTCGTGGACCTTGGACATGGCCCGGTCGTTTGCAGACACAGCCCACCGCGCTCCCCACCCCACCCCCCCACATCCCTGCTCTTAAATTCAATTTCTCTAGCAATGAAGACCAACATTTCATTTGCCTTCTTGATAGCCGACTGCACCTACAAACCAACTTTTTGTGATTCATACACAAGCACTCCTAAATCCCTCTGCACAGCAGCATGCTTCAACTTTTTACCATTTAAATAATAATCCGCTCTTTCATTTTTTCTTCCAAAGTGGATGACCTCACATTTACCAACATTGTTCTCCATCTGCCAGACCCTTGCCCACTGACTTAACCTCTCTATATCTCTCTGCAGACTCTCCGTATCTTCTGCATGTCATGGTCCCTTCTGGCAAGCGCCCACCTGGCTATTTACCTCAGGAATTGGGCCTCAATCACCTCGTTTATTTCCAATCATTCTGGTTCCACCAACTACAAACACCTGCCTTCCATCAGCAGATGCTGAAAAAAACCCCTGTGAGTACAACTAGAAGCTGCCAGTTCGTTGGTCGACTTGTGTACGAGTAACCTCATTCCATGGTTCTTAGGAATATCAGTTCCAAGTCTAGCATCATTCCTGAATTCTCTGCTAAAAAACAAGGCTCCGGGTAAAGACTCCCTTGGCGCCAACTGAGCGCTCGCTATGACCGTAATGCCTCCCGACTCAGCCTCCACTCCCGTGTTCAGCACTTGGGTTTGTTCCACCACCAAGTCCTGGCAACACTGCACAATTTGCTTTTCCACTCAATTTAGTATCATCAGCAAACTTAGATACATTACACTCAATCCCCTCTTCCGGATCATTATTGTGTATCATTAACAGTTGCAGACCCAGCACCAAACTCTGTGACACACCGCTCACCACTGATAGCCGGCCAGAGTAACGCCCATGTATCCCAACTCTCAGATTTTAATGAGACAACCGATCCTCTATCCATGCTAATAACTCACCCCCAACTCTATGCATCCTTATCTTATGGATAAGTCTTTCATGTGGCACCTCATCGAACGCCTTATGGAAATCCAGGTAAAATAACACTCACCTGTTCCCCTCTGTCCACCACTTCCTCAGCACTACCTACTCCTCCCCTCATCATATCATCCGTAAACTTTGTCACAAAGCCATCAATTCCATTATCCAAATAACTGACAAACAATGTGAAGAGTAACGGTCCCAATACTGACCCCTGAGGAACACCACTACTCACTGGTAGACAACCAGAAAAGGCCCCATTATTCCCAATCACTGCCTCCTGCCTGTTGGTTATTCCCATGCCAGTATCTTTCCCGTACTACCACAGGATTTTATCTTGTTAAACAGCTTCATGTGTGGCACCTTATCGAATGCCTTCTGAAAATCCAAGTAAATGACAGCCACTGCCTCTCCTTTGTCCACCCTGCCTGTACTTCATCCAAGAATTATACACAAATTATTTGTGTTGCTACTATAATTATCAACAAGAAGCACAGCACAGAAACAGGCCCTTCAGCCCATCTAGTCCATGCTGAGTATTTAAACTGCCTACCCCCATCAACCTGCACCGGGACCATAGCCCTCCATACCCTCCTCCCCCCATCCATGTACCTATTCAAACTTCTCTTAAATGTTGAAATCGAGCTCACATGCACCACTTGTGCTGGCAGCTCTTTCCACACGCTCACAACCCTCCGAGTGAAGAGGTTTCCCTTCAAGGTCCCCTTAAACTTTTCACCTTTCACCCTTAACCCATGACCTCTGGCTGCAGTCCACAAATGTCAGTGGAAAAAGCATGCTGGCATTTACCCTATCTGTAATTTCATATACCTCTATCAAATCTCCTCTCAATCTTCTACATTCTGGGGAATAAAGCTGTAACCTGTTCAGTCTTCCCATGGATCTCAGGTCCCCCAGACCTGGCAATATCGTTGTAAATTTTCTCTTTCATTATTCCAGTATCTCACTATACTTGTGCTCAGGGCAATGAACTGCACTTGACTTGTGAACTTTTCTCCTCTTGCCTTAAACCTATTCCCTCTAGGTTCAGACTCACCATCCTGGGGAAAAGAATGTAACCATTCACTTCATCGATGCCCGTCAATGCTATAAACATCGACAAGATCACCGCTCAGCCTCAGTCTTATCGAGTCTTCCCTTGTATCTCAATTCCTCACAGTTCCAGCAACATCGTTTCTGCCACACAACCCCCTCTCCAGCTTATTGAAAACCCTCCTGTGTGTGGATACCCAGAACTACACACCATAATCCAAATGCAGTCTCACCGTCTGTAAGATGACCTCCAGAGTCCTTTATCCCCTCGTCAGTATTGTTCATATGATTTTCTATCCCTGTGGAGAGAAGCAGAGATCCGATTGTCAGTGAGGTCTCTTGGCCGTCCCGGGGCCCTCCTCCATCGTCAGTCTGACCATCCCTCAATGAGACATTTCCACAACCCTCAATGTCCCCAAAGACCAGGCCACACACCTCGTCTCTGGCCTGAAGAAGCAATGTGCCTGCTACTTTCTCGAGGGGGTGTGGTTAAGGGAGTTTAGGGGTGGAAAGGTAGGGGTGAGTGAGAGAGGGGGGAGCGTGTGGGGAGAGAGAGGTAGGGAAGCGAGAGATAGGGACGAGAGAGGGTGGGTAGAGAGGAACGGTGGGAACAGAGAGAGCATGCAGAGAGAGAGGTGGTGGGGAGAAAGAAAAGGGGAGAGCGAGAGAGAGATGGGGACAGGTAGGTATAGAGACAGAGTGGGGGAGAGAAGGTGAGGAGGGAGGACAGTGAGGTGGGAGAAAGTGGAGGAAGAGAGAGTGAAAAGAGGGTGGGGATAGGGAGTATGAGGAGTGGAGAGTGGGGGGAGAGAGGGGACAAGAGAGGGTGTGAGAGAGAGAGGTAGAGGGAGAGCTGGATGTTGGAGAGTGTGGAGAGGGAGACTGGGAGAGAGAGATGGGGAGGAAGGGGTGGGGGGAGAGAGACGTTGTCAGGAATGGGGATGGGAATGTACCCAGGTGCAGGACGCAGGCACTGAAGTACTAGGGGGAGGACAGGATGGGGATGCCATGGCATGAAAGGGGTAATGCAGGTGGGATTGGATCCCAGAGTTCCGGCGAGGCAAGCGGAGCAGGCAGGCAGAGCAGGATTCCAGAGTAAGGCAGGGCAGGAGAATCCCAGAGTTCAGGCGGGGCAGAAGAGCCCCCTGGGGCGGGCGCATAACTCCTGGGCAGGGCCGCCTCCCAGGCAGGAACACGGAGGCCCGGGCAAGACGTGGAACCCTGGGCAGGTGCGGGCACAACCCATAGGGAGCAATGGGAGGAAAGGGTAGGAGTCCTCAGGGCGGGCCGCATCCTGGGCTGGACCGCCTCCCAGGCGGAGACATGGAGGCCTGGGCAAGGCGCGGACACCTGGGCAGGTGCAGGGCACAACCCATCTGAGGTGAGGGGTAGGAAAGGGACCGAGTCCCCCCACCGGGCAACAGTAGATGGCCTGGCTTACCCGACAGAGGCAAGCGACAGGAAGGGACAGAACCACCCGAAAGGTAATGGCGACAGAGGGGAGAGAGAAGGGGAAGAGGGAGGTGGAGATTGAGGGTTGGAGAGAGAGTTGGGTGTGGGGATAGAGAGTAGGGGAGAGAGATGAGGAAAGAGATAGATGGGGAGACAGAAGGGGCGAGAGAGAAGGGGTTTGGGGGAGTGAGGGGGGTGTGAGAGAGAGGAGGGAGCAATGAGGGGAGAGAGGGTGGGGAAAGAGGGTGGCAGGAGAGAGCGTGGGGTCAGAATCAGGGGGTGGGGGGAGACAGTTGATGGAGAGAGTGGGGTGAGAGAGCGTGTGGGGAGAGAAAGGGTGCAGAGAGAGAGGGTGGGATGAAAGAGAGCGTGGGGAGACAAAGAAAGGGGAGGGGAGAGATGGGGAGAGGGAGTGGGGCAGGGAGAGGGGAGAGATTGGGGGAGAAGGGGAAAGAGGGGGAAGGGGTGAGAGGGGGGTGTGAAGAGAGGGGGAAAGGGGAGGGGGGGAAAGTATAGAGAGTGGGAGGTAGAGAGGATGTGGAGAGGGAGAGAGGGTGGAGGCAGAGAGAGGGAGAGTGGGGGTGGAGAGAGAGGCTGGGGAGAGAGAGGGTGGCAGGACAGAGGGTGGGGGCAGAGACTGGAGAGAGAGATAGAAAGCGAGAATGGTGGTGGATAGACAGAGGTGAGAGAGTGTGGGGAGAGATGGTATGGAGAGAGTGAGGGTGGGGAGAGACGGGTGGGAGAGAGACAGGGAGAAAATGAGGGGGAGAGAGCGGGGGAGTGGGGGTGGAGAGGGGGGAGTGAGATGGGGAGGCAAAGAGTTGAGAGGGAGCTAGGGGAGAGGGTGTGAGATTGAGGGTGGGGACAGAGATAGGGTGGGGAGAGAGATGGGGAGGGAAGAAAGATGGGGAGGGGAGAGAGAGAAGGAGATAGAGAGGGTTGAGAGAGTGGGAGTTAGGGGGGACAGAGGGATGGAGAGAGGGAAGGACAGCATAGGGGAGAGGGAGGGGTGGGAAGAGTGTGCGACTGGGAAGAGTATGGGGTAAGAGGCAAGAGAGGGATGAAGTGGGAGAGAGAGGGTGGGGAGAGAAGGGGAAAGGGGGAGAGGAGGAGAGAGTGGGGTTGGAGAGAGTCAGGTGAACAGAGAAGGTGGGGACAGAGAAGGTGCAGGGTGGGGAGAGGAGGGAGAGAGACCTGAGAGTGGGTGGGGGGGGTGGGGAGAGAGGCTGAGGTGAGAGAGTAGGGCGATGGGTGGTGGGAGAGAGAGAGGTGTGTGCGGTAAGAGGCAGGAGAAAGGGATGGAGATCGTGAGAGGGAGAGAGGGTGAGAGAATGGTGGGAGAGATGGTGGAGGCAGATAGAGTGGGGAGAGGGGGCTGAGAAAGGAGGGTGTGAGAAATGGGGTGAGAAAGAGGGGGAGGAAGGCGGGAAAAATGGTGAGAGCGGGGAGAGAGGAGGTAGAGGGTGAGAGAGAGGGGTAGGTAGAGAGGGGGAGGTGGGAGTGTGTGGGGTAAGAGGTAGGAGAAAGGAATAGAGAGTGGGAGAGAGAGGTTAGAGAGAGGGAGGGAAGAGATCAGCCATGATCTCATTGAACGGCTGAGCAGGCTTGATGGACCAGATAGCTACTCCTGCCCCTATTTCATGTATTATTCTTTTAGGGCATGGGGAGAGAGAGAGAGAGGGTGAGGAAGATTTCAGGAAGGAGAATTGATGGGGGCAAGGAGGGGGAGAGGAGAGTGAGGGATGAGGGAAGTGACCAGGTGAAAGTGGGTGAGGGTGTGGTGAAGAGCGAGGGTGTAGGGGGATTGTGGAGAACGGAGAGGGTATAGAGTGAGGAGGAGTAGGAGAAGGCATCAATGGAAAGCGGATGAGAAGAGTGCGAGGGGACGGGCGATTTTGAGTGGGGAAACAAAGGAGCACTAGCAAAGGAAGGGTAATAGGCAGAGTTGGGGAGTGGGGCATTGAGGGAGTTCAGGTCTAAGGTGACTACTACACTGGAAGATGAGACTCACCATTTATTATTATATGTTTCTCCACGTTACCCTGTAAGAAAAGAGATACGAGGGTTGATAAACTCACCACACAACTGGTCATCAAGGAACGAGGTCGATAAGGGGTTCATGCGAGGGAAGCCATGCGAAGGGTGTGGGACA
The DNA here is from genome assembly GCF_048418815.1 of Hemitrygon akajei. Classification (NCBI taxonomy): domain Eukaryota; kingdom Metazoa; phylum Chordata; class Chondrichthyes; order Myliobatiformes; family Dasyatidae; genus Hemitrygon; species Hemitrygon akajei. The sequence goes on from NC_133147.1 coordinate 58,806,558, forward strand.
GTGAGGGTGGGGAATGGGAACAGATACTGGGGGAGGGAAGTAACTGACATTAAAAGGGGGGCTCAGGAGAGGTGGGGGGGGGAGACAATACGCACCGATTTTACGCTCGTGTCACATATGTATTCAATGGTATGGCAGCCACGGATTGTGAAGTTCTTGTCTGGCGTAAAGTTAGTTATTGGTAGAGAAAAGTTATTTTGGACAATAACTGGTTTGTTCTGTGATGGAGAGGGAGACAGAGAAAACAGTCGTTAAGAAAACAAGCTCTGCTCACTTGCCCTGTCACCACCCCCCCTCCCAATATCCCCTTTCCTTCCCAGGTCTAGCAGGGTCCAGTATGGAGCACAAAGGGGCCATGCTGGCTTATGTTACCCATCTACATCAATCCCGTTCGCTCACATCAGGACCACTTTCAAATTTAACTGCCCCTTATGCCTCTTAAATGTAGTAATTATATCTGAAACTACCACCTCCTCTGGCCGTCATCCAAAATATAAACCACAGCCTGTATTAAAAGAAAAACATACCCATTGGATCTCCTTAAATCTCTTTCATCTCAACATGCCCTCCCCTTAATGATACCCTCCAGGAAAAACTCTTTGTCCGTCTGCCCTGTTTTCTGAAATTTAGGATTGGGAAGTTACGTACAAGTAATACAAGATGCTGTTGAGGCCACAATTGGATTAGTGCGCCCAATCTGAGCACCATGTTGTAGGAAAGATGTTATTAAATTAGGAAGAGTCCAGGGAGGATTTACCAGGACGTGCCTGGAGTTGGGAGCTTGAATTATAACAATCGTTTGCTTACATAAGAACATGTTTAAATCTTTAAATCATTGGCAAAATTGGCCATACACCCATCAGGCATCCTTCGATCATCATCGCCCCTCCCGTTACCACAACACGAAGCCATTCACACCACCATTCACACACAGTGTAACTCAACACTGTCTCTCATCACTCTCAGCACAGGATGGTAAGGAACGGGTCTCGATGAGGACACTTACATTAATAGAGGCCATCAGAGTATCACATGACAGATTATATGCAGATAAGTTTACCACCATTTCCGATGATGGACTACACCGATATGTTGTAGTTAATATCTCTACTGAATCCCCTATAAAATAAACAGAAACATAAGTGTATGATAAGATGGATTCTTGGCCTCACACCCTACCTCGTTATGATCTTGCACTTTCTCAGTACTTTTTACACTTGTTATTGTTTTAGCTTGTCCTGCCACAATGTACTGTGATCTGATCTGACTGACCAGTGCCCAAGACAAGATTTTCACTGTACATGTGACAGTACAGAAACAATTTCTGATGCTGTTCAAAATTCAAAGTAAATTTACTATCAAAGTACACACATCACCATACCCAACCATTCATTATCTTATGGACATCCTTAATAAATCCATAATAAGAATAACAACCTTAATAGAATCAATGAAAGGCCACACCAACTGGGCATTCAACCAGTGGGTAAAAGACATCAAACTATGTAATTACAAAAAAAAGTAAATATAAATAAATAAGCAATAACTATCAAGAACATGAGATGAAGAGTCCTTGAAAGTGAGTCCAGACTTCCGGCAAGATGGCGACTGTTTAGCTGTTCCGAACTTTTGCTCCGTCATTTTCCCTACCTTTGCACTGTATATCTCCATTCTTAAACCTTAGTTAGGTATTTTATTAGGTTTCTCTTACTTGCCTGCGAACACATCTATCTTATAATGTCTAACAAAAGTACTAAAACCGGGAAAAAATAAATTTCTTTTTTCTTGCTGCTTTGGAACAGCATCAACAAAATATTTTAAAGGAATTTAGATCTTCTTTCAATCAGCTGGATGTCAAATTGGATCGGATCAACGCTAGAGTGGACGAACATGCCGAACATTTATCTTGCATCGACTCAACTTCTGAAGATCTAAAACGCCGTGTCCAATATCTGGAAACCCTCTGCTCCAGCCTAGAGCAGCAGATTTGTAAGCTTTTTTCCAAAATGGTGGATCTTGAAAACCGTAGCAGACGTTGCAATCTACGAATTCTTGGTTTGCCAGAGGCCACCGAACAGGGCTCTCCCGTGAAATTTTTTTCCGATTTTCTCTGTGAGATTTTTGGGAAAGAATTTCTTCCGACTCCACCTGAGCTTGAAAGAGCACACAGGATCTACGTTCCCCGTGCAACTCTGGGTTCCCGCCCATGGCCGGTAATTTTGTGCTTTCATCAATACCAGGTGAAAAACCATTTGATTATGGAGGCACGCCGCAGAGGTACTTTTGCTTTTCAAAATAGTCATTCGTTTTGTGGAGAATTTTGCCCCCCAGGTTCTGAAGATGTGCACTGTTTAAAGGTGTAATGCAAGTGCTTTTTGATCATGGTTTTAGACCCTCTCTTCGCAATCCAGCCGACCTGCGAATTACGCTTACTACTGGAGAATATAAGTGGTTTAAATCAGTGAAGGATGCTGAGGCATTTGTTGGAAGTCTTCCGGCTATCCCATCTCCTCAGGAACCCGGTCTGACCTTCTAAAATGATGGATAAGTACCTCTCATAGTAAAGCTATTTTTTTTCCTGACTCAGACTGTACTTGAATAATTCAGACATTATCTATTGAGACTCTAAGGGCTGTAGACAATCTCTCCCTGGACTTGGTGCATTTTTTCTAAATAGATAATCCGAGTTTAATGTTTCCCTGCGGACGTTTAGTTTGTACTTGTGCAATCCATTGTATTCTTGTATAACTTTATCTAAAGAGATCTACAATTGACTTTAACTTGTTTTGGAGGTTGGGAGTTTTTATTGAAGGCCTCCCTGTTGGTTGATTCATAGTTTAAGTTTTGCTTTTTTTTTCTGTAAATGGTTGATAAGTACTCTTTTCAAATCTATAATTTCCCTCTTTTCTCCCTCCTTTTTTTTTCTTTTAATCTCCTATAATTTTTCGCGGTTAAGTTAGTTTTGGTTTTCTTTTGATTTTCTTTGTATTAAGTCTCACACTTCTGCTGAAGCTGTTCCTATTTGTTATGTTTTCTAGTGCATAAACTAGTTACCATTTGCTATAGTATTTATACGGAACTGTTGTTAACGACACAGAACTGGAAGTCATACTTGGGTTAATTTTTTTGGTAGAGCTAGCTGCTTTTTTTGGTAGCCATCTAGTTTTGGGTTGGGAGAGTGGGGTGGATTCTCCAGTTCCAACACCACTCACTGTTTCCTTTGCTTTCCTCTGTTACTCAGGACATGTTTCTGTTTTGATTCTACGAATCTATGTTTACATTTTTGCTCCCAGACTGTTACTGTACTGCTTGACTTTTTATATGCCTGCTGCCTTCTACGCACTAACAATTGATAATTGTTAATACACTTAAATTTGTGAGCTGGAATGTAAAGGGATTGAATCACCCTGTTAAAAGAAGGAAGGTCTTCTCACATATTAAACAACTCAAAGCGGACATTGCTTTCCTTCAAGAAACTCATATTTGTTGTTCTGATAACTCCCGGCTTTTGTCAAAGTGGGTGGGTCAGCATTTTCATTCATCCTTTGCTGCCAAAGCTAGGGGGGGGGGGGGGGTCTCCATCCTTATTAACTCAAATATTCCTTTTGAACTCCATAATAAGATATCTGATACAAATGGCCGTTTTGTTATTGTTTCTGGTAAACTATATGTTTCTCCTCACTACCAGACTTAAACTCATACTCTCTTATACTGGGTGGTGATTTCAATTGTTGGTTAGATCCTAGTTTGGATTGATTGTCCTCTGTTACTAGACCACCTACTAAATCTGCCTTAGCTATTCAATCGTTTCTCTCTAATTATGGTATCTCTGATATATGGCGTTTCCTTCATCCTACTGAGAGAGATTATTCTTTTTTTTCACATGTTCACCATACCTTTACTAGAATTGACTACTTCTTACTCGACAATCAACTCATTCCATTTGTCTATTCTTGTGATTATCAGAGTATACTGATTTCTGACCATGCCCCAATTACTCTGTCTTTAAATTTTCCTGGCCTTCCTCAGAGGAATAAACACTGGCGGTTTGACTCAACTTTACTATCGGATGATGATTTTCTAAAATTTATCAAGGATCAGATAACCTTTTATTTTAACACCAATACATCACCTGAAGTGTCATCACAGATTGTCTGGGATGCCATGAAAGCATATCTGAGGGGTCAAATAATCTCCTATACAGCAAATCTCAATAGAAAGTCCTGTGCAGATCGATTAGACCTCATTAATCAGATTAAAGAATTGGATCAACTGTATGCTCAAACTAAGAATCCTGAATTATACAAGAAACGTGTAGAACTTCAAACTAAATTTAATCTTCTGTCCACTCAACCTGTCGAACGCCAACTTCTTGAAAGTAAGAGTCATTTTTATATTCATGGTGACAAATCTGGTAAATTTCTAGCCAATCAGCTGAGGTGTTTCAAAGTCAAACAACATATTACAAAGATCCGGAAGGAGAATGGAGACCTTACATCGGATCACTTAGAAATCAATGACGCATTTAAAAATTTCTATTCTCGACTTTATTCCTCTGAATCTTTGAATGACAATATCTCTATCGATCATTTTTTAAATAATCTGAATATTCCTTCGCTTTCATCTGATTTTAAAGCCAAACTTAATGCGCCTATATCATCAGAAGAAATATCTTCTGCAATTTCTGCATTGTCCTCAGGGAAATCTCCTGGACCTGATGGGTTCCCCGTAGAATTTTATAAATCATTCTCTTCACTTCTCTCCCCTCAGTTACTTTCAGTATTATCTGACTCGTTTAACTATGGCAAATTGCCACCCTCTTTTAATGAGACTTCTATTATTCTTTTATTAAAAAAGGGTAAAGACCCAACAGAGTGTTCCTCGTATAGGCCGATTTCATTGCTTAATGTTGATGTTAAAATCTTGGCCAAAGTTTTGGCTTATAGATTAGAAACTGTTATTCCCTCTATTATTTCTGATGATCAAACTGGTTTTATTAAAAACTGTCTTCCTTTTTTTAACATTCGGCGTTTATTTAACATTTTATATTCACCTCCAACTGGGATTCCTGAATGTGTTATTTCCCTTGATGCAGAGAAAGCATTTGATCGTATAGAGTGGAACTACCTTTTTGCAGTTTTAGAAAAATTTGACTTCGGTCAAAGTTTTATCTCTTGGATCAAATTGCTGTATTTGTGTCCTACTGCCTCTGTTTTAACTAATTCTCAGAAATCCCAGTTATTTAACCTCAAATGTGGCACCCGTCAGGGATGCCCTTTAAGTCCCTTTCTCTTTGATTTGGCTATAGAACCTTTGGCGATAGCTTTTCGAAATTGTCCTGAACTGACCGGGATTTGGAGAGGGGGTGTTGAGCATAAAGTTTCTCTTTATGCTGATGACTTATTACTTTTTCTTTCAAATCCGTCTACATCCTTACCTCCAATGTTTTCACTTCTTGACCAGTTTAGCCAGTTCTCTGGATATAAACTTAATTTACATAAGAGCGAACTTTTCCCAATTAATAAAGAAGCACAAGAATTAACATTTCGTGATCTCCCTTTTAAAGTAGTCCACAATCAATTTACTTATCTTGGGATTACAGTCACAAGGAAGTTTAAAGATCTCTTTCGTGAAAATTTTGCCAATCTTTCATATACTATTAAACAGAGTCTGTTACAATGGTCACCTCTATCTATGTCTTTGGTAGGTCGTATTAATGTTGTTAAAATGTATGTTCTCCCTAAACTTTTATATTTATTTCAATCAATCCCAATTTTTATTCCTAAATCTTTTTTTGATTCCTTAGACTCTATTATTTTGTCATATCTGTGGAAGAATAAGCGCTCTAGAATTAACAAAGTTTATCTCCAAAAATCTAAAAAAGAGGGTGGCATGGCTTTACCTAACTTTTGTTTATATTATTGGGCAGCCAATATACGTTGTGCTACCTTTTGGTCTTTTTTCCATGGCCAACCCGAGTGCCCTAATTGGGTGGCAATGGAGTTGAGCTCCACTAAAGAATTATCTATCTCTGCACTTCTCGGCTCTGTACTCCCTAGTAGTTTGTCCAGATTATTAGTTAATCCTCTTGTCAGACACACTTTGCGTATATGGGTTCAGTTTAGGAAATTTTATGGTTTCCATAGTTTTTCCTTTTCTAACCCTATCTTACATAATCACCTTTTTTTTTACCTACTACGTATGACTCAGCCTTCCATGATTGGTGTAGGAAGGGCATTAGACATTTTGAAGATCTTTTTATTGATAATTGCTTCGCCTCTTTTCAACAGCTCTCTGCTAAGTTCAATCTGCCTAATGCTCATTTTTTTAGATATCTCCAAATTAGACACTTTATTACTCCTTTAATCCCTAACTTCCTGAAATGCCTGAGAAAAATGTTATGGACTTATTTCTTTCTATTAATCTACTAGGTAAAGGTTTAATATCATTTATTTGTGATAAATTAGCAGCCCTACGACGTGCCCCTGTGGATAGAATTAAAATGGCATGGGAGCATGATTTAAATACCTCTTTATCCGATGAGACTTCAGACTCGATTCTCAAATTGGTTAATTCAACCTCTCTTTGTGCTCGCCATTGCCTTTTACAGTTTAAGATTGTTCATAGAGCCCATATGTCTAAATCTAAATTATCTCGATTTTACCCTAACATCAGTCCGCTTTGTGATAAATGCAAAAGGGGCGAGGCCTCTCTCATTCATATGTATTGGTTTTGTCCTAGCTTGGAGAAATTTTGGAAAGATGTCTTCATAACGTTATCGTATATTCTGAATCACCACCTAGAACCTAACCCTTTAATTGCTTTGTTTGGTTTCTGGGGTGAGACAGATTTACGTCTGAGTTCGACTAAGTGTTGAATATTATCTTTTGCCTCTCTCCTGGCTAGATGTTTAATCCTCCTTAGATGGAGAGATGTTTCCCCGCCCACACATGCTCAATGGCTTAACGATATTATGGCCTGCTTAGACCTTGAAAAATTTCATTATTCAGTCCTTAATTCGGATTTAAAGTTCTATAAGGTCTGGGGACCTTTTATTGAGTACTTTCATAACCTTCCTCTTAACTAAGGTTTTTTTCTCGGTCCCTTGCTTTCAGCTCTTTTTTTTTGTAGTAGGCATTAATATCTTCTGTTGCTACGTGTATTTACAGTTTTGGGGGTTCGATTGTCCTGATTTATATTCTCTATAGTGTGTTGTGGTTGGTCTAGAGTTTTTTTTTGTTGCGGGGCTTGGGGAGGATACTAATTTTACATGTCTTCAATTCGGGTGCTTTCTCAATTATCTTTCTTTGTATCATATTATTATTGTATGTTTATTTTTGCACTGTATCAACGTTCTTCATTTTGATCCGGGGTTTTTTTTTATCTGTAGCTATGTAGAAAATGTATAAAAAAACTAATTTAAAAAAAAAAGAAAAAAAAAAGTGAGTCCAGAGATTGTGGGAACATTTCAATGATGGGGCAAATGAAGTTGAAGAAATTGATTCAAAAGCCTGATGATTGAGGGGTAATAACTGTTCCTGGTGCTGGTAGTGTAAGTCCTGAGGCTCCTGTACCTCCTTCCTGATGGGAGGAGTGAGTTTGTCCTGGGTGATTGGGATCCCTGATGATGGGTGCTGCTATCCGGGAACAACACTATGTGTAGGTGTGCTCAATGACTTTACCCAGAAGAACATAAAACTATAAGATATAGGACCAGAATTTGGCCATTTATTTACTCCATCGGGCTTGAGTCAACATTTTGTTATGGCTGATCTATTTTCCCTCTCAGGCCCAATCTCCTGCCTTCTCCCCGTATCTCTTCGGGCCCTGATGAATCAAGAATCAATCTGCCTTGAATATCTCTAAAGACATGACTCCACAGCCACCTGTAGCAACAAATTCCACAGACGGACTGAGCCGTATTCACAACTTTTTGGAAGATTTTCCATTCAAAGGAATTGGTGTTTCCATACCATGCTGTGATTGCAGCGAGGTATACAAGAACATTCCAGATTCCACCTACTCTCTGGATAAAGAGGTTTCACCTCAGAATCCCCATTGCATCTCTTACACATCACATTAAGTGCAGGAATAGTATACAGTTTGGGATCTAATCCAGGGATTTGAAGGAATTAAATACAAAATAACAGATCCCTGGGAATGGGTTATAAGCTGAAATCAGATCTAGGGGTACAGATCCCAGGAATGCCTGTTGTGTATTTGAGGTGTTTGGAGGTCTGCAGAATAAGAGAGGCTTGCGAAATGGCGTCAGAACAACAACCTGAGTCTCAACGTGGACAAGACAAAAGAGATGATTGTGGACTTCAGGAAGGTTGACCACTCTCCATTGCACAACAACAACTCCAGCGTGGAGAGAGTGAAGGGACAAAGTTCCTTGGAGAGCTCGCAATGGAGGATCTATCCTGGACCCACAACACCTCCTCGGTAGTCAAGAAGACACAGCAGCATCTCCACTTTCTGAGGAGACTAAGGCATGCAAGGCTCCCCGCCCCCACCTTAACAACGTTCTGCAGGAGAACCGCCAACAACATCCTGCCTGGCTGCATCACTGTGTGGGCTAGAAGCTACAAGGCTTCAGTCCGCAAAACACTACAGAGGACAGCAAAAAAACGCCGAGAGGATCGCTGGGGTCTCCCTCCCCCAATTTACTGGGAGCATTGGAGATGAAGGGAATGTTGAGGATCCCCTCCATCGATCCCACAGTCTCTTTGACCCACTACTGTCAGGATGGAGGTACAGCAGTATCAGGACCAGGGCAGCCAGGGTTCCACCCTCCGGCTGTGAGAGTGACAAATACCCTGCCACCTCCGTCTCGTCACTTGGTCAGTGTGCTGTTTACTGATTACCTGTGCAGTGCATTTTGAAATATATTTTATTAACTTATTTATGGTAATCTTTTGGTTTTTGTGCTGTTTGAAGCTTTGCTCAGTATATATACAGATGACAATACACTTGATATTGCTGGGACTTGATTTCCCTGGAGCGGAGGAGGCTGAGGTTCACCAAATCACATAAATATGGTGGCTACTCATGGTCTTTATTTATTTATTTGGTTTAGAGAGACAAGCCCTTCAATGCAAACCAGCCACACCACCCAGCAACCCACCGAATTAGCCCAAGATTGACCACAGGGCAATGTACAATGGCCAATTAACCTCCTCACCAGTGTGTCTTCGCACCATGGGAGGAAACCGAGGCAGCCCGAGAAAATGCGTACGTTCGCGAGTCAGACAAACAAGCACCTTCCAGACAGCGGGGAAGGGAGGAGCAGTGAGGAAGAGAGGCGGCAGAGGGGTGAAAGTGGGGGGAGAGGCGTGGAAGAGGGGGAGAGGGTGGAAGAGCCAGAGGAGTGTAGAAGAGGGGGGAAGGATTGGAATTGTGGAGGGGTGGAGAAGGCGGTTAGGGAAAGGGAGGAGGAGGGGGTAGGGGAGAGGAGGGGAAAGTGGAGGGGGAGGCATAGGTGGTGGGGTGAGGAGTGGGGAAGAAGTGGGAGGGGTCACAGGGGTGGGGGAGGAAAAGATGGAGTGGAGGGGAAGAGGAGTGAAGAGTGTGGGAGAGGGATGGAGGAAAGGGATGAGAGAGGGGAGGTGAAGAGGTGGAAATTGAGGGAAAAGAGATGGGAGGGGAGAAAGAAGGAAGGAAGGTTAGGAAGAGGTGAGAGGTGAAGAGGGGAAGCGGAGGAAGAGATGTGGGGGGGAGAGGTGGGAGGAATAGGGGAGGAAGTGGGGAGGGGTCAGGGAGGCAAGGAATGGGAAGACAGGGAGAGGGAGAGAGAAGAAGGAAGTCAGAGAATGGCAAGTGGGTGAGGGTGTGAGGGAGAAAGGGGAGGGGGAGGGCGGAAGCGGTGGGGGAGGAGGAGTTTGGTGGAGGAGTGTAGTAATAGATGAGACAGGCAGAGGTGGAGGAAGAGGTGAGGGGGAGGGGATGAAGAGATTGGAGGGATGGAGTGAAGGAAAAGGTAGGATGGGAGGAAGGGAAGAGATGAGGAACAGTGGAGTATGAGAAGAAGGGGAGGAAGAATTGGGAGAGGGAAGGGAGGAAGAGAGAAAGGGTGGGGTGAGGTGGGGTTGGGAGCAGGGGACTGAGGTGGGAGGTGAGAGGAAGAGGTGGTAGATGAGATGGGGAGGACAAGTGGGAGGAAAAGTGGGGGTGGAGGAAGTGGGAGGAGGAGGGGTGGAAGAGGGAGGGGAAAGAAAGTGGGTGAGAGGAAGAGGGGGAAGGAGGAAGGGAGAGTGATGGAGGAAGGGGAGGAAGTGGAGGTGAGGAGTTTGGGAAGAGCAGTGAAGGGAGGAGGGAGGTGTGAGGAGAAGAGGGTGTGGGGAGGGGGAGAGGTAAGATGAGGGGGAAAGGGGTAGGTAGGAAGAAGGGGAGGGAAGTAGAGCGGTGAGAGGAAGGAAGAGGATCAAATGGAGAAAGGGAGGGGAGGGAGGGCAATGAGGCAGGATTGGAGAGGAGGGGAGAGAGAAAGGATGAGGTAGGTAGATGGGGAGAGAGGGAAGCGAGGCGAAAAGGGGAAGGGAGGGGGAATGGGATGTTTGGGAGGAGGGGAGGGGGAGTGGGAGAGAGGAAAGTGAATGGGGGAGATGGGGAATAGGAGAGTGAGGGAAGAGGAGGTGGGGAGTTAGGGAGAGTGTGAAGTGAAGGAGGGGTTGGGGAAAAGTGGGAGAGGGAAATAAGGGTGGGGAGTTGGAACAGAGTGAGAGGGAAGTGGGGAGGGGTAGAGGGAGAGAGTGGGAAGTGAGGGGGTGTAGATGGGGGAGAAAGGGGAGACTGGGAGGGGAGAAGGTGGAGTGGTGTGATGGAGTGAGGTGGTAGAGATACGGAGGAACACACACAAAACTCTGGAAGAACTCAACAGTCAGGCAATGGAAATCGGTTGATGTTTTGGGCCGTCTTCAGCCCAGTGAAGTGTTCGGAGGCAGCCAAGGCAGGTGGCGCTCATCGCCTCCTGAACACTACCTCCACTCTTATGTTTTAAATCTTAAACCGATATTATTTTTAACATATAGATTTTGATGTACATATATTTATATATATATTTATACATTTTATGGATGAGTGTATACATGTAAATATTTTATATGTGTTATATATCTATTATGTGCCTTATGTGTATATTGTTTTAATATATTTATATATACATTTAGATTTTTAATTTATTTGTATATATATTGTTTATATATATTATATTTTTATTTATGTGTATGTGTGTATATACATATATATTTTTGTGTGTGTGATTGAGTGTGAGGGTAGATGGGGAGAGAGGGAAGTGAGGAAGAGGGGAGGGGAAGGGAGGGGGAAGGGATAGATGCAAGCTCGGGAGGGTAGATGTGGGGTAGAGAGATAAGTGAGGGAGGGGGAGGATAGAGTGGTGTGATGGAGCGAGGGACGGAGATTCAGAGGAACACAGACAAAATTCTGGAGGAAATCATCAGAGCGGGCAATGGAAATCAGTGGACATTTCGGGCCATCTCTTCAGCCTGTGCCGTTCGCTGCCTCTCCCGCTGGAGGGCTGGGTGTAGGAAAACATCCAGTCAGATGTTTTCCTATTATCTTCAAGTAATAGTTCACCCACAATGTCTTGTTAATTTCACCATATCTCTATGATTTAAAGAGTAACAGTTTGAGACCTTTTTAACTGGAGGGTGACTAGGAAAGAAATGCCTTCCCTTTAATTAATTTTTCCAATCCTCCTCCCATTTCTTCTCTATACCTATTCTTTAAATCCTACTTCTCAAGTCTGCTCTGCCGAGGGGTATTCTAATTCGTACTTGCCTGCTCTGTAAGGAAGACTTTGCAATGCCATCCACAATTTCATTTCACTCCACCCCAGCGTGCCCAGGTAAATCTGACTTCACAGCCCATCTTCCCTACTCTAAACAAAACTAAGAGAATCTCAATAACTATGTCAGGATGAGCTTTCGATTTATTCCCTTTTACTCTATAGCGTCTCTGGCAGCAGCAGAATCTGAACAGGTGACAACCCGGCATGATGGAGAGTCTTCTATCCACCATTAGGCCCACAGGCTTGCTAATAATTCTGTTACAAAGACAGAAACACCATATGAAATCTGGTGACTAATCTCAGCTCCAAGCTGAGACACGTACATCCCAAATCCTGCCATCTCTGGGTCCACTGAGCCATCAGTAAAAATCTTCAGATAAGATCCCCATTTATTATTTAAATATTCATTTATAAACATTAAAACATTAAATAAACATTAAAAATGTTGAATTTCCCCATGGGGATGAATAAAGTATCTATCTATCTATCTATCTATCTATCTATCTATTTCCGATCTTTAACTCGCTTTATCCAGCACTGACTTGAAAAACTGGTTGATCAGTATGATGTAAGATTATGACGTCTTTAACCGACCAACCCAAATATACATCACTGAAGAATCTGGTCTAGTAGCCTTAAAAATCACTTCATTGAAACTACGTTGAGTCATTTCCGCACTTAAGTTAGATATGGCCCTTGTGGCTATAGGGATCATGGGGTATGGCGAGAAAGCAGGTACAGGGTTCTGAGTTGGATGATCAGCCATGATCATACTGAATGGCGGTTCAGGTTAGAAGGGCCGAATGGCCTACTCTCACACCTATTTTCTATGTTTCTATGTAAGTGAGATTTACAATGAGAATCAGTTTTATTATTGTTCATTTAGCAGCAGTACAATGCAACACATGATAATACAGAAGGAAATAAAGTAATAAATCAATTACAGTAAGTATATACGTATATTAAATAGATTCAAAATAGTGCAAATCAGAAATAATACATCAAAAAGTGAGGTAGCCTTCTTTATAGCTACATCGTTATGCAGGGACCAGGTTAGATGCTCAGAGATCTTGACACCCAGGAACTTGAAATTGCTCAATCTATCCACTTCTGATCTCCCTCACCCACTCACAGTCTCACTTTGTGCAGATGCCAGGCTGTCTGTCTGTCTGTCTCTCTCACTGACACACGGTCTGTGCCCCCCCCTTTATACACACACACACACACACACACACACACACACTTTCTGTCTCTCTCTCACACACATACACACAGTCTCTCCCAAATGCTGTCTCTGTCTCTCTTTCTCTCCCATACACACAGTCTGTCTCTGTTTCTCACAAACACACACACACACACTCACTCACACACCCAATCTCTCTCTCTCACACACACACATATCATTTTAACATATGGAGTTTGATGTACATATATTCATATACAAACGTACTTACGTTTTTAGATATATATACACACATTTAAATATTTTATGTTGTATATCTATTGTGTGTATTTATGTGTATATTGATTTTAATATATTTTATATATACATTTAGATTTTTAATTTATTTGTGTACATATATTACATATTTTACCTATGTGTATGTGTGTATATGTACAGATATATTTTCGCGTGCGTGGTGTGATTGAGTGGGAGGGTAGATGGGGAGAGAGGGAAGTGAGGAAGAGAAGAGGGGAAGGCGAGAGGGAGAGATGCCAGCTACTGAGGATAGAGTGGTGCGTTGGAGCGAGGGACGGAGATACAGGGGAACACACACAAAAATCAACACATCAGGCAATGGAAATCAATGGACGTTTCGGACCGGCTCTTCAGCCCGTGGCTTCCGAGGCGGCCGGGACAGGTCGCGTTTGCTGCCGCTTCCCGCCGGAGGGTTTGGGGGGGGGGGCAGGGGTGGTGGGGAGGAAGCGATCCTTCATGCAAAGCCCGAAACCTCGGTCTCCTCTCCTTCCCTCAGCGGCCTACCAGCTCATCTCCCAATACGAGCCTCTCTCCCCATCCACATCCTCGGGGCTCCCTCCCAAGCAGAGCCGAAGCCCGTCTGCAACATCCCGGGGCGGCTGGAGGGTGAGGATCGGGTATTTGGAAGGAAAGGGTCCTGATCCAGCCCTCACCGACGGCAGCTCCTTACCTTTGACTAACACCTCCGCGGGCCAACCGATCAACATTATTAGTAATATCGCAGAACTACTCCGAGGGAGATCCATATTGTATGACTGAATTGATGATGCAAGATTGTAATGCTTTAACTCGCTTGATCCAGCACTGACTTGAAAAAAAACTGGTTGATCAGTGTGATGTAAGACTATGACGTCTTTAACCGACCAACCCAAATATACATCACTGAAGAATCTGGTCTAGTAGCCTTAAAAATCACTTCATTGAAACTACGTTGAGTCATTTCCGCACTTAAGTTAGATATGACCCTTGTGGCTAAAGGGATCATGGGGTATGGCGAGAAAGCAAGTACAGGGTTCTGAGTTGGATGATCAGCCATGATCATACTGAATGGCGGTGCAGGTTGTAAGGGCCGAATGGCCTACTCCTGTACCTATTTTCTATGTTTCTATGTAAGTGAGATTTACAATGAGAATCAGTTTTATTATTGTTCATTTAGCAGCAGTACAATGCAACACATGATAATACAGAAGGAAATAAAGTAATAAATCAATTACAGTAAGTATATACGTATATTAAATAGATTAAAAATAGTGCAAAGCAGAAATAATACATTAAAAAGTGAGGTTGCCTTCTTTATAGCTACATCGATATGTAGGGACCAGGTTAGACCCTCAGAGATCTTGACACCCAGGAACTTGAAATTGCTCAATCAATCCACTTCTGATCTCCCTCACCCACTCACAGTCTCACTTTGTGCAGATGCCGGGCTGTCTGTCTGTCTGTCTCTCTCACTGACACACGGTCTGTGCCCCCCCCCCTTTATACACACAAACTTTCTGTCTGTCTCTCACACACATACACACAGTCTCTCCCACATGCTGTCTCTGTCTCTCTTTCTCCCCCATACACACAGTCTGTCTCTGTTTCTCACACACACACACACACACACACACACACACTCACACACACATATCATTTTAACATATGGAGTTTGATGTACATATATTCATATACAAACGTACTTACGTTTTTAGATATATATACACACATTTAAATATTTTATGTTGTATATCCATTGTGTGTATTTATGTGTATATTGATTTTAATATATTTTATATATAACATTTAGATTTTTAATTTATTTGTATACATATATTACATATTTTATCTATGTGTATGTGTGTATATGTACAGATATATTTTCGCGTGCGTGGTGTGATTGAGTGGGAGGGTAGATGGGGAGAGAGGGAAGTGAGGAAGAGAAGAGGGGAAGGCGAGAGGGAGAGATGCCAGCTACTGAGGATAGAGTGGTGCGATGGAGCGAGGGACGGAGATACGGGGGAACACACACAAAAATCAACACATCAGGCAATGGAAATCAATGGACGTTTCGGACCGGCTCTTCAGCCCGTGGCTTCCGAGGCGGCCGGGACAGGTCGCGTTTGCTGCCGCTTCCCGCCGGAGGGTTTGTTGGGGGGGGGGGCAGTGGTGGTGGGGAGGAAGCGATCCTTCATGCAAAGCCCGAAACCTCGGTCTCCTCTCCTTCCCTCAGCGGCCCACCAGCTCATCTCCCAATACGAGCCTCTCTCCCCAGCCACATCCTCCAGTCAAGCCTCGGGGCTCCCTCCCAAGCAGAGCCGAAGCCCGTCTCCAACATCCCGGGGTGGCTGGAGGGTGAGGGTCGGATATTTGGAAGGAAAGGGTCCTAACCCAGCCCTCACCGCTGGCAGCTCCTCACCTATGACTAACACCTCCCTGGGCCAACCGATCAACATTATTAGTAATATCGCAGAGCTATACCAAGGCAGCTCCATATTCTACGACGATCTCTCTTCTTCTCCTATTTCCGGGAGTTTAGACCTGTCTAGGCGCATTACTGCTCTCCGCAGGATGTGGAATTTCCGTAATCACAGAATTTTTAGAAACTCAAATATAAACTAGTCGCACGTAGAAACAGAATAATAAACTTTTCAATGAGATGGTGGGTCTCTTGGTAGCCAAACAAAGATTTAATAGAAAAACAAAATACATTTAAGTCAGACAGCCTCTTGAACAATATTCTTCTTTCAATTTTAAATCGGTAACAACTCCGCAAATCATGCTGACCTGTCTCTGGACTACCACAGTCACATAATTCAGTCGGATGTTTTCCTATCATCTTCAAGTAATAGTTTACCCAGAATGTCCCAACCTAAGTCTTGTTAATTTCACCATATCTCTATGATTTAAAGAGTAACAGTTTGAGACCTTTTTAACTGGAGGGTGACTAGGAAAGAAATGCCTTCCCTTTAATTAATTTTTCCAATCCTCCTGCCATTTCTTCTCCATACCTTTTCTTTAAATCCTACTTCTCAATTCTGGTCTGCCTAGGGGTATTCTAATTCCTACTTGCCTGCTCTGTAAGGAAGACTTTGCAATGCCACCCACAATTTCATTTCCCTCCACCCCAGCGTGCCCAGGTAAATCTGACTTCACAGTCCATCTTCCCTGCTCTAAACAAAACTAAGAGAATCTCAATAACTATGTCAGGATGAGCTTTCGATTTATTCCCTTTTACTCTATAGCGTCTCTGGCAGCAGCAGAATCTGAACGGGTGACAACCCTGCGTGATGGAGAGTCTTCTATCCACCATTAGGCCCACAGGCTTGCTAATAATTCTGTTACAAAGTCAGAAACACCATCTGAAATCTGGTGACTAATCTCAACTCCAAGCTGAGACACGTACATCCCAAATCCTGCCATCTCTGGGTCCACTGAGCCATCAGTAAAAATCTTCAGATAAGATCCCCATTTATTATTTAAATATTCATTTCCGATCTTTAACTCGCTTTATCCAGCACTGACTTGAAAAACTGGTTGAGCAGTATGATGTAAGATTATGACGTCTTTAACCGACCAACCCAAATATACATCACTGAAGAATCTGGTCTAGTAGCCTTAAAAATCACTTCATTGAAACTACGTTGAGTCATTTCCGCACTTAAGTTAGATATGGCCCTTGTGGCTAAAGGGATCATGGGGTATGGCGAGAAAGCAGGTACAGGGTTCTGAGTTGGATGATCAGCCATGATCATACTGAATGGCGGATCAGGTTAGAAGGGCCGAATGGCCTACTCCTGTACCTATTTTCTATGTTTCTATGTAAGTGAGATTTACAATGAGAATCAGTTTTATTATTGTTCATTTAGCAGCAGTACAATGCAACACATGATAATACAGAAGGAAATAAAGTAATAAATCAATTACAGTAAGTATATACGTATATTAAATAGATTAAGAATAGTGCAAAGCAGAAATAATACATCAAAAAGTGAGGTAGCCTTCTTTATAGCTACATCGTTATGCAGGGACCAGGTTAGATGCTCAGAGATCTTGACACCCAGGAACTTGAAATTGCTCAATCTATCCACTTCTGATCTCCCTCACCCACTCACAGTCTCACTTTGTGCAGATGCCAGGCTGTCTGTCTGTCTGTCTCTCTCACTGACACACGGTCTGTGCCCCCCCCCTTTATACACACACACTTTCTGTCTGTCTCTCACACACATACACACAGTCTCTCCCACATGCTGTCTCTGTCTCTCTTTCTCCCCCATACACACAGTCTGTCTCTGTTTCTCACACACACACACACACACTCACACACCCAATCTCTCTCTCTCACACACACTTATCATTTTAACATATGGAGTTTGATGTACATATATTCATATACAAACGTACTTACGTTTTTAGATATATATACACACATTTAAATATTTTATGTTGTATATCCATTGTGTGTATTTATGTGTATATTGATTTTAATATATTTTATATATACATTTAGATTTTTAATTTATTTGTATACATATATTACATATTTTATCTATGTGTATGTGTGTATATGTACAGATATATTTTCGCGTGCGTGGTGTGATTGAGTGGGAGGGTAGATGGGGAGAGAGGGAAGTGAGGAAGAGAAGAGGGGAAGGCGAGAGGGAGAGATGCCAGCTACTGAGGATAGAGTGGTGCGATGGAGCGAGGGACGGAGATACGGGGGAACACACACAAAAATCAACACATCAGGCAATGGAAATCAATGGACGTTTCGGACCGGCTCTTCAGCCCGTGGCTTCCGAGGCGGCCGGGACAGGTCGCGTTTGCTGCCGCTTCCCGCCGGAGGGTTTGGGGGGGGGGCAGGGGTGGTGGGGAGGAAGCGATCCTTCATGCAAAGCCCGAAACCTCGGTCTCCTCTCCTTCCCTCAGCGGCCCACCAGCTCATCTCCCAATACGAGCCTCTCTCCCCAGCCACATCCTCCAGTCAAGCCTCGGGGCTCCCTCCCAAGCAGAGCCGAAGCCCGTCTCCAACATCCCGGGGTGGCTGGAGGGTGAGGGTCGGATATTTGGAAGGAAAGGGTCCTAACCCAGCCCTCACCGCTGGCAGCTCCTCACCTATGACTAACACCTCCCTGGGCCAACCGATCAACATTATTAGTAATATCGCAGAGCTATACCAAGGCAGCTCCATATTCTACGACGATCTCTCTTCTTCTCCTATTTCCGGGAGTTTAGACCTGTCTAGGCGCATTACTGCTCTCCGCAGGATGTGGAATTTCCGTAATCACAGAATTTTTAGAAACTCAAATATAAACTAGTCGCACGTAGAAACAGAATAATAAACTTTTCAATGAGATGGTGGGTCTCTTGGTAGCCAAACAAAGATTTAATAGAAAAACAAAATACATTTAAGTCAGACAGCCTCTTGAACAATATTCTTCTTTCAATTTTAAATCGGTAACAACTCCGCAAATCATGCTGACCTGTCTCTGGACTACCACAGTCACATAATTCAGTCGGATGTTTTCCTATCATCTTCAAGTAATAGTTTACCCAGAATGTCCCAACCTAAGTCTTGTTAATTTCACCATATCTCTATGATTTAAAGAGTAACAGTTTGAGACCTTTTTAACTGGAGGGTGACTAGGAAAGAAATGCCTTCCCTTTAATTAATTTTTCCAATCCTCCTGCCATTTCTTCTCCATACCTTTTCTTTAAATCCTACTTCTCAATTCTGGTCTGCCTAGGGGTATTCTAATTCCTACTTGCCTGCTCTGTAAGGAAGACTTTGCAATGCCACCCACAATTTCATTTCCCTCCACCCCAGCGTGCCCAGGTAAATCTGACTTCACAGCCCATCTTCCCTACTCTAAACAAAACTAAGAGAATCTCAATAACTATGTCAGGATGAGCTTTCGATTTATTCCCTTTTACTCTATAGCGTCTCTGGCAGCAGCAGAATCTGAACAGGTGACAACCCGGCGTGATGTAGAGTCTTCTATCCACCATTAGGCCCACAGTCTTGCTAATAATTCTGTTACAAAGACAGAAACACCATCTGAAATCTGGTGACTAATCTCAGCTCCAAGCTGAGACACGTACATCCCAAATCCTGCCATCTCTGGGTCCACTGAGCCATCAGTAAAAATCTTCAGATAAGATCCCCATTTATTTAAATATTCATTTCCGATCTTTAACTCGCTTTATCCAGCACTGACTTGAAAAACTGGTTGATCAGTATGATGTAAGATTATGACGTCTTTAACCGACCAACCCAAATATACATCACTGAAGAATCTGGTCTAGTAGCCTTAAAAATCACTTCATTGAAACTACGTTGAGTCATTTCCGCACTTAAGTTAGATATGGCCCTTGTGGCTAAAGGGATCATGGGGTATGGCGAGAAAGCAGGTACAGGGTTCTGAGTTGGATGATCAGCCATGGTCATACTGAATGGCGGTTCAGGTTAGAAGGGCCGAATGGCCTACTCTCACACCTATTTTCTATGTTTCTATGTAAGTGAGATTTACAATGAGAATCAGTTTTATTATTGTTCATTTAGCAGCAGTACAATGCAACACATGATAATACAGAAGGAAATAAAGTAATAAATCAATTACAGTAAGTATATACGTATATTAAATAGATTCAAAATAGTGCAAATCAGAAATAATACATCAAAAAGTGAGGTAGCCTTCTTTATAGCTACATCGTTATGCAGGGACCAGGTTAGATGCTCAGAGATCTTGACACCCAGGAACTTGAAATTGCTCAATCTATCCACTTCTGATCTCCCTCACCCACTCACAGTCTCACTTTGTGCAGATGCCAGGCTGTCTGTCTGTCTGTCTCTCTCACTGACACACGGTCTGTGCCCCCTCCCCTTTTATACACACACACACACACACATACACACTTTCTGTCTCTCTCTCACACATACACACAGTCTCTCCCACATGCTGTCTCTGTCTCTCTTTCTCTCCCATACACACAGTCTGTCTCTGTTTCTCACAAACACACACACACACACACACACACACACACACTCACTCACACACCCAATCTCTCTCTCTCACACACACATATCATTTTAACATATGGAGTTTGATGTACATATATTCATATACAAACGTACTTACGTTTTTAGATATATATATACACACATTTAAATATTTTATGTTGTATATCTATTGTGTGTATTTATGTGTATATTGATTTTATTATATTTTATATATACATTTAGATTTTTAATTTATTTGTATACATATATTACATATTTTATCTATGTGTATGTGTGTATATGTACAGATATATTTTCGCGTGCGCGGTGTGATTGAGTGGGAGGGTAGATGGGGAGAGAGGGTAGTGAGGAAGAGAAGAGGGGAAGGCGGGAGGGAGAGATGCAAGCTACTGAGGGTAGATGGGGGTACAGAGAGAAGCGAAGGAGGGGAGAGGATAGAGTGGTGCGATGGAGCGAGGGACGGAGATACGGGGGAACACACACAAAAATCAACACATCAGGCAATGGAAATCAATGGACGTTTCGGACCGGCTCTTCAGCCCGTGGCTTCCGAGGCGGCCGGGACAGGTCGCGTTTGCTGCCGCTTCCCGCCGGAGGGTTTGGGGGGGGGGGGGGTTGGGGGAGGAAGCGATCCTTCATGCAAAGCCCGAAACCTCGGTCTCCTCTCCTTCCCTCAGCGGCCCACCAGCTCATCTCTCAATACGAGCCTCTCTCTCCAGCCACATCCTCGGGGTTCCCTCCCAAGCAGAGCCGAAGCCCGTCTCCAACATCCCGGGGCGGCTGGAGGGTGAGGATCGGGTATTTGGAAGGAAAGGGTCCTGGTTCAGCCCTCACCGACGGCAGCTCCTTACCTTTGACTAACACCTCCGCGGGCCAACCGATCAACATTATTAGTAATATCGCAGAACTACTCCGAGGGAGATCCATATTGTATGACTGAATTGATGATGCAAGATTGTAATGCTTTAACTCGTTTGATCCAGCACTGACTTGAAAAAAAACTGGTTGATCAGTGTGATGTAAGATTATGACGTCTTATTCCGCATTTCCGCATTCTAGTCAGATTTACAGTCAGAATCAGTTTTATTATTGTTCATTTAGCAGCAGCGATACAATGCAACGCATGATAATACAGAAGGAAAAAGTAAAGTAGTAAGCCAATTACAGTAAGTATATATGTATATTAAATAGTTAGATTTTAAATAGTGCAAAACAGAAGTAATACATAAAACAGGGAGGCAGCATGACCTCCTCTATTGTCAAAATGAATCCAAACTCAGGTTGGAGGAACAACACCTTATATACGGGCTGGGTAGCCTCCAACCTGATGGCATGAGCATTGACTTCTCTAACTTCCGTTAATGCCCCTCCTCCCCTTACCCCATCCCTGACGTATTTAGTTGTTTGCCTGTTCTCCATCTCCCTCTGGTGCTCCCCCCCCCCCTTTCGTTCTCCTGAGGCCTCCCGTCCCATGATCCTTTCCCTTCTTCAGCTCTGTATCACTTTCGCCAATCACCTTTCCAGCTCTCAGCTTCACCCCACCCCCTCGGTCTTCTCCTATCATTTCACATTTCCCCCTCCCACCACTACTTTCAAATATTTT
This sequence comes from Hemitrygon akajei, assembly GCF_048418815.1. Classification (NCBI taxonomy): domain Eukaryota; kingdom Metazoa; phylum Chordata; class Chondrichthyes; order Myliobatiformes; family Dasyatidae; genus Hemitrygon; species Hemitrygon akajei. The sequence goes on from NC_133147.1 coordinate 58,828,450, forward strand.
ACTATCTTTCCTTTCTGTTAGTCCTGACGAAGGGTCTCGGCCCAAAACGTCGACAGCGCTTCTCCTTATAGATGCTGCCTGGCCTGCTGTGTTCCACCAGCATTTTGTGTGTGTTGCTATTTGAATTTCCAGCATCTGCAGATTTCCTCGTGTTTGTTCGAGGCAGCAGTCTGTTAGGGTCCGGTCTGGAGCCCGCCTTCCGGGTCTTGCTCCGGTCCGTGGTTTCCAGACTCCGGGCCTTGCAGCCAGCCCTCCTGTCACCCAGAGCCATTGGATCATCTTGGTTTAAGGAGGTACACCTGTCGCCTATTAGGAGGCAGGTGCTTATAAGGGGCTCGGGGACTGAGCCTAGTTGGGGGGTCATCATGTTCTGTACCTGGTCCGCCGGCTCTGAATCCTGCTCTGTACCTGGTCCGCCGGCTCTGAATCCTGCTCTGTACCTGGTCCGCCGGCTCTGAATCCTGCTCTGTACCTGGTCCGCCGGCTCTGAATCCTGCTCTGTACCTGGTCCGCCGGCTCTGAATCCTGCTCTGTACCTGGTCCGCCGGCTCTGAATCCTGCTCTGTACCTGGTCCGCTCACTCTCGATCTGGTTCTGCCCTGTTTGCTGCCCTGCTCTGCCCTGGTTGCTGAACTGCTCGGAATCCTGTTCTGTCCTGATAGCCAGCCTGCTCTGTATCTGTTCTGTCCAGTTGGTCTTGTTCCCCCTGCTTCTCTCGTGCGCTGGTCCTGCTGTTCCGCCTAATTTGCCTTGCCCGCGCTGTCACGCTGTCGGTTGCCTTTTCCAGTTTACCGGTGTATCCCAGTTGTCCTGCTGCCCACCCTGGACCCAGCTCCCTTCTGATCCCTTGTCTCTGTCGGGTAAGCCAGGCTGTCGCCGTTACCTCTTGGGTGGTTCTGTCCCTTCCTGTCGCTTGCCCCCTTGCCATTGCCTGGCGGAGGGACTCCGTTCCCTTCCTACCCGTCACGTCAGATGGGTTGTGCCCCGCACCTGTCCAGGTGTCTGCGTCTTGCCCAGGCCTCTGTGTCTCCGCCTGGGAGGCGGTCCTGCCCAGGATGCGGCCCACCCTGAGGACTCCTACCCTTTCCTCCCCTTGTTCGAATGGGTTGTGCCCTGCACCCGCCCAGGCCTCCGTGCTTCTGCCTGGGATCCAAGCGGCCCGCCCTGAAGACTCCAACCTTTTCCACCCATTGCTCCTTACGGGTTGTGCCCGCACCTTCCCAGGGTTCCGCATCTTGCCTGGGCCTCTGTTCCTGCCTGGGAGGCGGCCCTGTCCAGGAGTTATGCACCCGCCCCAGGGGGATCTTCTACCTGCCTGAACTCTGTGATCCTCCTGTCTGCCACTAATTCTGGGATCTTCCCGCCTTGCCTGACCTCTGGGATCTTCCCGCCTAGCCTGATCTCCGGGATCCAGCCCCGCCTGCATTACCCCTTGCATGCCATCCCCATCCTGTCCTACCCCTAGTACTTCAGTGCCTGCGTCCTGCATTTGGGTCCATTCCATGTCCGCTCCTGACACATTCATGGGCTCAATGTCCATTTCAGAATCGTATTGCAGAGGGGAAGAAGCTGTTCCTGAATTGTTGAGTGTGTGCCTTTAGGCTTCTGTATCTCCTTCCTGCTGGAAACAATGAGAAGGGGGCATTTCCTGGAGATGGGGGTCCTTAATGATGGACCACCCCCTTTCTGAGACAGCACTCCTTGAAGATGTCTTGGATACTACAGAGGCTGGTACCCAAAATGGAGCTGTCTAATTTTACAACTTTCTGTAGCATCTTTAAGTCCTGAGCCAAAGCCCCTCCCCCATACCAGACAGTGATTCAGTCTGTCATGGTACATCTATACAAGTCCGAGTCATTTTTGTGACAAACAGAATCTCTTCAAACTCTTCATAAAATACAGCCACTATCTTGCCTTCTTTCTAGCTACATCAATATGTAGGAACCAGGTTAGATCCTCAGAGATGTTGACAGCCAGGAACTTGAAATTGTTCACTCTCTCCATTTCTGATCCCCCTCACTCACTCACTCACTCAGAGACAGTCTGTCTCTCTCTCTCACACAAACACAGTCTCTGGCCCCCTTACACACACACATCTCAGTCACTGTCTCATTGTCTGTCACGCGCACACACACAAAATCTCTCACGCGCATTGTCTGTCACACACAATCTCTTTCACACACACACACCGGACGTCTGTCAGGACGCTGGAGCAGGGATCCAGCCACAGTCCCAGTACAGTGACATTAATTGATTAACAAATCCCGAGGTATGAACAAACTTAACATCAAATTTCAGGCAGAGAACAAAACAGCCAGAGAGATCCAGAAACCAGCATTGGGAAACAGGCAGAGTCGATATTCAGACAGATAAGAGTCCAGATACGAATGTTGGAAAGGCTCAGGAAAATCCAATGGCACAATCTGGTAATAAACAGGTGAAAACAGGACTGAAATACACTGAGCAATAAACAGAGAGGCAGATGATAGGTAGGTAGATAGATAGATACTTTATTCATCCCCATGGGGAAATTCAACATTTTTTCCAATGTCCCATACACTTGTTGTAGCAAAAGTAATTACATACAATACTTAACTCAGTAAAAATATGATATGCATCTAAATCACTCTCTCAAAAAGCATTAATAATAGCTTTTAAAAAGTTCTTAAGTAGTTTACTTAAATACATTAAATACAATCAACCCCGGCACTTTAACATATCTTACTCCTGGCGGTTGAATTGTAAAGCCTAATGGCATTGGGGAGTATTGACCTCTTCATCCTGTCTGAAGAGCACAATGAGACCCAGGTGGCAGCAATACAGGTGATAATGAGAAGCAGATGAGAGATGGAATACTCAGTGATACAGGGGCCAGAGTGGAGCAGGAGCGCATGGCAATATAAAACCACAGACTGACAGCTAGTGGGAAACACAATAAAAGACAGTTCAACTGGAGGTTCTGATAGGGCCGCACACAGATGCCTCCTGGTGTCACGGCAGGTTGAGCTGGCTACCGGCAATGAGAGAGGGGTCCAGGATGTTATGGGTGGGGACCCAGCACCTCTCCTCAGGACCATAGCCTTCCCAGTCCACAAGGTACTGGAGACCACGGTCCCGGCAACGAATGTCCAGCAGTCGTTGTACTATGACGGCCACTGCCCCATCGATGAGCCGTGAGGGAGGGGGTTTTGGGGACAGGACACAGGGGGTGGCTCATGAAAGGCTTGATGCAGAACATATGGAAGGTGGGATGAATGCAGCAGAGAGTGGATGGGAGCTTGAGACAGACGACAGCAGAGCTGATGACTTTAGCAATGGGAAATGGGTTGATGAAGCGGCGGGGGGGGGGGGGGGGGGTCAAGTTTGCAGGTCTGGGGTAGAAGGCCAAACACGCTGTTCCTGGCGGTAACATGGGACCTTTGAGCGATGGCGGTCAGATTGACGTTTGATCCTTGATCCTAGCAGAGGCACGGAGAAGGGCAGAGCGAGTGCGCCTCCACATCCACTGACGATGGCAGATGAATGCCTCGTCAGATAGAATGTCAACCTCCTCCTCCTGGGCAGAAAACAGTGGATGTTGATAGCCAAGGCAGCACTCAAAAGGGGACAGACTGGTGGAGGAGGATGGATGAGAGTTAATGGCGTACTCGGCCCAGGGTAGCTGCTGACTCCACTCGGAGGGGTTCTGGGAGGCCAGACACCGCAATACTGTCTCTAGCTTTTGGTTTGGGCCACTTAGTCTGTGGGTGGACTCAGAGCTACCCAGGAGATTACAGAATGCCCTCCAGAAGCTGGATGTGAATTGAGAGCCCTTGCCTGACACACCATCTACAGGTACACCATGTCATTTAAAAACATGCAGTATTAGTAATTTGGCTATTTCTTTGGCCGAGGGGAGTTTAAGTAAAGGAATGAAGTGTACAGGCTTGGAGAAACTATCAACTACTGTGAGAATGGTGGTATTATCATCTGATGGGGGAAGACTGGTGACGAATTCCAGAGCAATGTGGGACCGGGGTCTCTTGGGGATTGACAGGAGCTGTAACTGACCAGCAGGTGACTGGTTAGAACTCTTGCCTTGAGCACAGACTGAGCAGGCTGAGGCAAAGTTGCAGATGTCACCTCCCATGGAGGGCCACCAGAACCGCCGACTGATGAAGGCCCGAGTATGCTTGGTTCCAGGGTGACAAGTTAACCAGAAAAAATGACCCCACTGCAATACCTGTGAGTGGACAGAGCTGGGACCATAAACACAGTCTGTGGGACATTAACTAGCGGCTGCCTTGCTCTGTTGAGCAGCTCACACCATGGCTTCAATGTCCCAATGTGCTGCACCCACGAGACAGTGAGCAGGGAGGATGACATTGGGTACCTCAGGGGAAGGAAATCTTTGGGAGAGGGCATCAGGTTTTCCATTCTTTGAACCGGGGCGGAAGCACAGAGTAAAACCGAATCTTGAGGAAAAACAGGGACCAATGAGCTTGACGAGAGTTGAGAAGCCTAGCCATAGGGATATTTCAGATTCTTGTCATCAGTCCAGACCAAGAATGGCACCTTTGCCCCCTCCAGCCAATACCTCCACTCCTTCAGAGCTAGCTTCACTGCCGGCAGCTCCCAGTTCCTGACATCATAATTCCGCTCCATGTGAGTGAGGCAGTGAGAGAAGGCAACGCAGTAGTGCACCCTCTCATCCTTGGCTGAACACTGAGAGAGAACAGCTCCTACACCAATGTCAGACACAATGAACTACGAGTCTGTGTCAGGTTGAATCAGGATGAGGCAGAGGTGAAACGTTCCTTCAGATCAGAGAACGGTTTTTCAGCAGCAGGGGACCAGAAGAATCTGACAGCAGATGAGGTATGAGCAGTGAGTGGTGCAGCCAGTGCACTGCAATTTCTAATGAAGCAGCGATAGAAGCTAGCGAAGCCCAAGAAGCGTTGCTACTCCCAACAAGTCGAGGGTTGGGGCCATTCAACCACCACCTTGACCTTCTGTTGGTCCATCAGAATGGAACCACCTGGAATTACATACCCCAGGAAGGAGACTGTACTGTGATGAACTTTACATTTCTCAGCCTTCACAAAGAGTTGTTTCTCCAGAAGGCACTGGAGAACTCTGCAGATGTGACCTGTGTGTTCAGCAAGGGACTTAGAAAAAAAAACAAAATGTCGTCAAGATACACAAAACACATTGGTTGAGCATGTTCCTGAGAACATCATTTATCAGGGCTTGCAAGACAGAGGGGGCATTGGTGAGACCAAATGGCGTGACCAGATACTCATAATGGCCTGAGGTGGTTTGAAGGCCGTCTTCCACTCCTCCCCTTCGTGGATGTGGACAAAATGGTAGGCTTTACAGATACCAAGCTTGGTGAAAACTGAAGCTCCTTGTAGTAGTTCAAATGCCGAGGTCATGAGTGGAAGAGGGAATACGGGCGTATTCCAGGCGGCCCCTTGGGGGAGATGTGCAAGGCAAGACATCAATGGTGCAATCATGTTGATGATGACACGGCAGAAAAGTGGCCCGGGACTTACTGAATACAGCCTTGCTGTCCATGTATTCAGGAGGGATGGCACTAAGATTCGGAAATTCCTCCAGGAGGGATTTCTGGGCGTTTAGACAAGGGGATCTGGGCATGGCCCAGGCAGTGAGAGTGACAGAATGGGCTCCACCCTACAATCTTGCAACTGAGCCAGTCAATGTGGGGGTTGTGTTTGAATAACCAGGGATGGCCCAGGCAATGGGAGCTTGAGACGAGTCAATAACATAAAGGGTTAACTGTTCATGATGGTTACCGGATAAACTGAGACTCACTAGGGCCGTGACATGGGTGATTTTAGCCAATCTCTGACCGTTCAAGGTGTTGGTTATTAATGGTGACTGGAGATAGTCCCCACTGGGCAGCCAAGCCAGAATCGATAAAACACCCCTCCGCACCAGAATCGAACAAGGGGGAGACTGCTTGGCGTTGGACATGCCACCCCAGAGAAGCAGGTATGAAAGTGAGTGATGCCGATGAGGGCAGGACAGGGGTCACACTCACCCATACTCCTCATCGTACTGGTGAGCGCTGGCTGTTACCGGGCAGGTGGAGATGAAATGGCCAGGTTGGCCACAGTACAGACAGGAGCGGGTGTTGAATCTCCTTCGTCTTTCAGTCGGCGTCAGGCAGATAGGGTCAACATGCATAGCCTCAGCTCTGGAACAGGAATTGTAGATGGAGGCAAATGGCAGGGCAACGTAGACTGATGAGGAGCTTGGAACTCACCCAGTGCCCCCAGGGACCCTCTGGAACCCAGTCTCTGCAGCACTGCTGAAGGTGAACATCAATACGGATGGCCAAATCCACCAGGGCTTCAAAGGTGGCAGGAAGGACCTGGGTGACCAGATCATCTTTGATGTGTTTGGAGAGGCCATTCAGGAAGCTGTTGTATTGTGCCTCCAAGTTCCAGCCCCTCGAGGTGGCTAGGGTCCAGAACGCTATGGCGTTATCTGATGGAGATCTGTGCCCCTGTTGCATGTGTAGCATTCCATGGGCAGCCTCTCTCCCACGTTTGGAGCGGTCAAACGTTTTTCTTATCTCATCCAAAAATAACTGAAAACTACTGCAGAAAGGTGAGCCTGCCTGCCAGACGGCTGTTCCCCATTCCCTCTTCCGACTGGACAGTTGGGTGATGATGTAGGCTACCTTGGCTCGATCATTTGGAAAGGTTGTTGGTCGTAATTCAATAATGAGGGTGCACTGGGAAGGAAAAGAGCGGCAGGTACCAGACTCAGCTGAGTACTTTTCTGGAAGAGGCAGACGGGGCTTTTGGATGGGAGGAGTGAGCGAGAACATGGAGGACGGGGCAGAAGATGCAGTTGCAGAATGTTGATGGGCGCTCTGGAACAGCTGGAGTGACTGAGTCTGGGCCACAAGGTCAGCTACATTGGCTGAAAGTGACTCCACTGCCCTGAACACGGTCCAGCTGGTTCTGGTGTCTGCCCAGCATCACTCCCTGTTATTCCAGTGCAGCTCTCAGATGGCCAGGGTTGGCTGGATCCATTCTGGCCAGATTGTACTGTCAGGACACTGGATCCAGCAGGGATCCAATCACAGATCCAGTACAGTGATATTAACAAATCACGAGGTGCGAACAAAGTCAGTGTCAAACTTCAGGCAGAGGTCAAAAAGAGAGCAATCCAAAAACCAGCATCGGGAAACAGGCAGAGTCGATATTCAGACGGACAGAATACAGATACAAATGCTGGGCAGGCTCAGGAAAATCCACTGGCTCAATCTGGCAACAAACAGTTGAAAACACAGGACTGAAATACACTGAGCAATAAACAGAGAGGCAGATGATAGGTGGGGCACAATGAGATCCAGGTGGCAGCAATACAGGTGATAATGAGAAGCAGATGAGAGACAGAGTACTCAGTGATATGGGCCGGTGTAGAGCGGGAGCACATGGCAATATAAACCCACAGACTGACATTCAAATACAAATACTTTATTGTCACCAAACAATTGATACTAAAGCGTACAATCATCACAGTGATATTTGTTTCTGCGCTTCGCGCTCCCTGAAGTACAAATCAAAGTAAATATAATAAAAATTTAAATTATAAATCATAATTAGAAAATAGAAAAGGTAAAGTATGGTAGTGCAAGTCAGGTCCAGATCCCGGTCAGGATCCATTCAGCAGTCTTATCACAGTTTGAAAGAAGCTGTTCCCAAATCTGGCTGTACGAATCTTCATGTTCCTGAACCTTCACCCGGAGTGAAGAGGGACAAAAAGTGTGTTGGCTGGGTGGGTCTTGTCCTTGATTATCCTGGCAACACTGCTCCGACAGTGTGTGGAGTAAAGTGAGTCCAAGGATGGAAGATTGGTTTGTGTGATGTGCTGGGCTAGGTTCACAATCTTCTGCAGCTGGGGAGGAACGCAAAAAGAGACAGAGTTCAACTGGAGGAACTGACACTATCCCATACTTACAGTCTCGGTCTCACTCTCCCCATATACACACAGACGTAGTCTCTCTCCCACGCACATGCAGTCTCTCTTTCTCTTCCCCTCACACACAGAGTCTCTCTCTCTCTCTCTCTCACACACACACACACACTTACATACACAGTCTCTGCTTTGCTCTCTGTGTCACTCACACAAACTGACACACTCTCTCTGACACACACTTGCAATCTCTCTCTATCACAAACACTTCCACAGACAGTCTGTCTCTCATACACACACACACACTGAGTCTGACTGTCTCTCTATCTCTCACACAGTCTCTGCCTCTCTCTATCACTCTCTTCTCGGACACAGTCTCTTTCGCACACTTGCACACCCTGTCACACACTCTCTCTCTCTCTCTCACACACACACACACATACTTTCTCTCTCGCTCTCTCTCTGTCACACAAACAGTCTCTGATTCTCCCTCTGCTAATCCCCATCCCCACCCACACCCTCTCTCTCAGATACACAGTTCCCCCCCCCCCCTCTGTCACCCACTCTAATACGCCCAGTCACTGTCTGTCTGTTTCTCTCTGTCACACATACAGTCTCTGTCTCCCCCTCTCTCTCATACACATTGAGACACACAGTCTCTGCCCCCTCTATCTTCCTCTCTCTCTCTCTCTCTCTCTCTCTCTCTCTCACTCACACACACACAGAGTCTCAATCTGTCTCCCACTCATATGCACTTACCCATCTCTGTCTCTGCCATACACATACACATTTACACCCAGTCGTTACCTCTCTCGTTCTCTCACACAGTCTGTCTCACTCTTTCTCTCTCTTAAACACCCAGTCTCTCTTTGTGTCTCACGCACACACACACACACACACGCGTGCGCGCGCACTTTGGACAGGGTGCAGAAGAGGTTCACCTGCATTAGAGGGAAAGCAAGATTTGAGTTGCTTTGGAGAGATGGAAGCTGAAGAGAGACCTGATGGATATTTGAGGATTAGGAGAGCCAGAGATATAGTATAGATAAATGTATGGTTCCTTAAGGTTTTTTAGCTGGGGGTTGTAGTGGGGATAATTTCCCATTGCCCATTAAATCCTCCCAATGGCGTGCATGTCAAATAGGCTGCGTGGTCTATTTGATGGATACACAGTTAATACACTATTAAAATAAATGGGGAGGAGTGTACTGTATAGCCTACATTATAATAAGGGACTACTTTATGTTTTAGTAACACATCGTTGCATGTGCTATTAGGCGCGTATTGATCTTTATATGTGTGTCCAAGTTCAGACTCTACCAGTAAAGAACCATTAAACGTAGTTCCCATCTCCAGCATTTTTATTAATAACACAGTTGACTAAACAGATTTTTGATAATCTAATATATAATTAAATTAGAAAATTATAAAATAATATTTGATTATTTTAATATTACTGAAATATTAGATACGTAACGTATCCTCTGATATTATTGGTGTGTTCACTTTCATAATTCATCTTTTCCCTCCTTGTGGCTTTTTAGTTGCCTTCTTTTGGGTTTTAAAAGCTTCCCAATCATCTGACTTCCCATCATTTTTGTTTGATTATATGCCCTCTTTTGCTTGTATGTTGGCTTTGACTTCCCTTGTCAGCCACGATTGTGTCACCTTGCCTTTAGAGTACTTATTCTTCATTGGGATGTATTTACCCTGTGCTTTCAAACAGCAGGATGAATTCTATCATAGTAATACATACCGCTTAGTAGGTTCATAAGTCACACAGATACGATCAGGTGACGCAAGCTTAATCAAAGAAAATTTAATATTTAAGTGTGTACAATCATTAGCCACAAGAAAATAAAGTACAATAAAATTTTGAAGAACTGTCCATAACAAACATTGTCTCCCTTCCAGCTTAAAATCAGAACATTTCGCAAGTTGGGCTGGAAGGGCCTGTGACTGTGCTGTACCTCAAAATAAAAATTAATAACTTGTATATGCAGTCCAAACATTATCTACGATCTGAGGGATTGGCCCCAAGATGGGTGGATAGGTTTGGTCTTCACACCACCACAGTTAATACCAGTGGACGGGCTCAGAGGCCTTCCCCAGGTGTTGAATGGGTTCCCTTCCCGGGTGCTGTCTCTGAACCAAATTCTCCTCACATTAGAAATATCCACTTACACCAGCTGCCTGTGCAAGTTAATTTCATCATACTCCTGACACTGGCCAGAATGGAACATGTACCATATCCATACATTAATCATACCGTGACACTTAATTAATATTAATTATTATTATATTTTAAATGCACTTTTAAAATATAGATGAGAATTTGGGATAAGGCAGACGAACCGTGGGTCAGGTCACCTATAACCATGGGAACCTTCTGTGTCTCCAGAGGTTTGTGACATCTCTGAATGTGAAGCCACATCACGTCCAGCCTGACCCCAACCACCCATTTACACCAATCCTACTTACCGGTAATTTCTGTTCTTTACTGGGGAGGGACAGCACAGGAACAGTCCATTCATCCCATCAAGTCCATTCCAACCCCTTTACACAGCTCCTCATTCCGGTTCTTCACGTCAATCAACTGCCTACCTACAGATTCTACCCCCTCAGCCACAGCCCAGAGATGGGGCGGGCACCTACAGCATCTCATTGGCCCACAGGCTCAGCACAGTTTCTGGGGTGGTGGGAGGCAATCAGAGGAGAAGACCCACAGGGAGGATGGGTAGAGTTTCCGACTCTCACACTCACACACATGCAGAGAGGGCATGGCGGAGGCAGGGATCAGTTTAGGGGTAGCCAGCGGGTAAACACTCTGCCTGAAGGGTTGTCCTTAAAGGGGAGGGGGTGGCAGGGTGGATAAAAAACAAAGAGGCTCCCACCACCCAGGGACAAGCGCCCCTCTCGTTCCCCAAGACTCCTGTGAGCTCAGGCTATGCAAGTCTTTTTTTAATCAACATATTTTGTATTACAAATTCCTTTCAACATGAAGACCTTTACTGGAATGCATGACTACTTAACAGATGGAAAGCAAAATTCAATCTTCTTGACAATACAGCTGAGGTTACCACATAGAGAGAGAGGAGAAACTTACAATGTTCACTCAGCCGGTTGGGTCTTAAAGTCAGGCATAGCAAAGCAAATCAAAGATATTAATTGATTAATGATGCCTTTCACTTATTTCAATGGGAAGCAAGTTGCCTTGATTCAGAACACCTTGAGCTTGCTGCATAAACATCATGACAATATTAATTAATAAATGACCTAAAAGATGTTTTTTTATTTTTTTAAAGTTTTTTATTCTTTTTTCCCCAGAAACAAACAACAACCAAAATACAGCTCATCCCCAAAAACCACGACCATAACAAAATCAAATTAAATATTGAGCAGCAAAAGGGAGAATAACATAAAGGCAAAAGTAAACATACACAGCAGAGGGGCACCATGCCAAATAGACCTGAGTCTCACCCCGTAAGAAAGTCCAATACAGGGACACATATCCTTTCAAAGATGTCCCCTCTGTCCTCATTGCATAGTCTGAGTCTCTCCAAATGTAAAGTGTTTGCCGGTTTTCTCAGCCATAGATCGTACATTTGCATAGAACCACATTTCTATAGCATCCCATAAGCCTCAGCAAAACAGTGAACAGTACTTCTCCAGTATGCATAAAGCTTACAACATGACCAGAATGAATGTGACAAGTTACTGTTCTCAGATTTACATCTACTACAAATTGGTGAAACATCGAGATAGAAGCTGTGCAACTTTTCTTTGGAATAATGGAGTCTATGTATTGTATCAAACTGTATAAGTCTGTGTCTGATGTTGACCGAACAATCATGTATACAGGATATTCAAGTCTTCCCTGAGCTGGAAACAGAAGAGAACTCTCCCTTCTCTCACTCCACGTGAGATACGCACCGCAACGCTGACAAACTAACCCCCAAGAGTCTGGAGTGATGCAACCCTGCCGGCCTTTCCTGCTCATCCCTTTAAGCATCGACACTGCCCCCGTCTTGGTGGATGTTCCCTTTCATAAAGTTCTCTGCTCCTTGATTGCCAACAGTTAAAAAAAAATGATTTGCCGTGCATTTAGCTATTGGTGGTGGTGGAGGAGGGGGATGGAAGAAAAGTCATAAGTCTGGAGAAATCTATTAAGTCATATACTTTATATCCCTACTCACTTATAGAATCTGGTGAAGGGAGAATTAATCATATGTAACTATAGGTGTATCAGGAACAACATTAGTGTAGTCTCCTTGATACAATACAAATTTAAGCATTGCTGTAATGCCCAATAGATTCACTCCATTGGTAATAAGACACACCAACCACATATCTGAAACAGATTATGCAGGACTATTGTGTCATATTTAAATACTTGAACTGTAATGCATATTGGATCTATTACACTGTATATCGATCCTTAAACCCAAATATCCTATTCAGTAGAATATTCTGGAATAACATATCTGATAAATACAACATACAAAATACAAAGGCCAAGGAATCCACTCCATTGGACAGAGATACTTATATAACAAAATAATCTTATATTAGAAATGCTCCTGGTATTTTCTCCGAGACAGATGCCTGGGACATCGATGTCAATGTGGGATCCTGTCATTTTGTACGCTTCCCCTCCACACTATCTGCGACATGCGTCAACTCCATCCCGAGTCCATCGCGGAAGGGTTTGCCATCACAGAAACAGGTGGCTGACATTGTGATAGGGAAGTGGGGTAGTAGAGACGATGCTGGTCAGGGACAATGTTGTCAGATGGTGAGATTTCATTGGAAGAAAGACAGATTGAGCTGCAGACAGTAATATTTGATGGTTAGGCAGAGTTAGCAAGAATTCAATACATTTGTCTAATATACTAGTGAAATTAAGATGGGGAGGGTGGGTCAGGTGACATAGCAGATGTAGTCTATTCAGATTTTCAGAATGTATTCAAAAAATTCCAACAGAGGTTAGGGCTCAGAAGGCATATGCTATGCTTCCCTTTATTAGTCAAGACACTGAGATGAAGAGTCAGCAAGTTATATAGCAAGTGAACTATCTACCAGGCTCGAGGACAGCTTCTACCATGCCTTTTGAATGAACCCCTTGTATTTGTCCTGGGCCTCAATCTACTTCATTGTTACCCTGACACCTATTGTCAGAATTAAAATCAGATTTAATATTACTGGCATATGTCGTAAAATTTGTTGTTTTGCTGTAGCAGTAGAATGCAATACATAATAATAAAAATAGCAATTACAATGAGTATACGGAAAAAGAAACCAGTAGTGCCAAAAAAAGGATAAAATGAGGAAGTGTTCAGGAGTACATTGTCCATTCAAAACTCTGATGGCAGAGGATACCGCTTATTTGAGTCATTGCCTTTTGAAAATGTCCTGGATACTGGGGAGGCTAGTGCCCATGATAGAACTAACAGAGTTTACAACTTTCTGCAGCTTTTTTCAATCCTGTGCAGTGGCCCCTCCAGAGCAGACAGTGATGCAACCTGCGAGAAAGCTCTACATGGTACATCTGCAGAAATTTGCAAGTGTGTTTGGTGACTTACTAACTCCCTTCAAACTCCAAAAGAAATATAGCACCAGAGAAAGCACCCTGTCTGGATACATCGCGGTTTGTCAAGCCAACTGCTCTGCCCGTGACCAGACACTACAGAGAGTTGTGCTCACAGTGCAGTACATCATGGGAATCAGCCCCTCTTCCACTGGCTCTGTCAACACTTCCCGTTACCTTAGTGAGGCAGCCAGCATAATCAAAGAGCCCACTTACCCTGACATTCTCTCCTCTCCCTCTCCCATTGGGCAAAAGATACAAAACCCGGAAAGCACGTACCACCATGCTCAAGAACGGATTCTACCCCACTGTTATCAGATTACTCAATAGTCACCTGGATAAACTCCTGACTTCACAATCTACTCCATCGTGGCTCTTGAACCTCACTGCCTGCCTGCACGACACTTTGTCTGTAACGGTAATACTTTATATACCTTCTGTTGTTCCTTTGCCTTGTACTACCTCATTGCACTGTTGTAATGAAATTACATAGAACAGTACAGCAGAGAACAGGCCCTTTGGCCCACAATGCTGTGCAAACCCTTAAACCCTGCCTCCCATATAAACCCCCACCTTAAATTTCTCCATATACCTGTATGGATAGCATGCAAAACAAACATTTTCACCATTATTTCGTATATCTGATGTTGGAATCCTTTTTTTAATGCTGAGGTATTAGTTTGTACTTTTAATCATATAATCATATGTAACAATCACAGCACGGAAACAGGCCATTCCGGCCCTCCTAGTCCGTGCTGAACTCTTAATCTCACCTAGTCCCACCTACCCACACTCAGCCCATAACCCTCCACTCCTTTCCTGTCCATATACCTATCCAATTTTACCTTAAATGACACAACTGAACTGGCCTCTACTACTTCTACAGGAAGCTCATTCCACACAGCTATCACTCTCTGAGTAAAGAAATACCCCCTCGTGTTTCCCTTAAACTTTTGCCCCCTAACTCTCAAATCATGTCCTCTCGTTTGAATCTCCCCTACTCTCAATGGAAACAGCCTATTCACGTCAACTCTATCTATCCCTCTCAACATTTTAAATACCTTGATCAAATCCCCCCTCAACCTTCTACGCTCCAATGAATAGAGACCTAACTTGTTCAACCTTTCTCTGTAACTTAAGTGCTGAAACCCAGGTAACATCCTAGTAAATCGTCTCTGCACTCTCTCTAATTTATTGATATCTTTCCTATAATTCGGTGACCAGAACTGTACACAATATTCCAAATTTGGCCTTACCAATGCCTTGTACAATTTTAACATTACACCCCAACTTCTGTACTCAATGCTCTGATTTATAAAGGCCAGCGTTCCAAAAGCCTTCTTCACCACCCTATCTACATGAGACTCCACCTTCAGGCAACTATGCACTGTTATTCCTAGATCTCTCTGTTCCACTGCATTCCTCAATGCCCTACCATTTACCCTGTATGTTCTATTTGGATTATTCCTGCCAAAATGTAGAACCTCACACTTCTCAGCATTAAACTCCATCTGCCAACGTTCAGCCCATTCTTCTAACTGGCATAAATCTCCCTGCAAGCTTTGAAAACCCACCTCATTATCCACACCACCTCCTACCTTAGTATCATCAGCATACTTACTAATCCAATTTACCACCCCATCATCCAGATCATTTATGTATATTACAAACAACATTGGGCCCAAAACAGATCCCTGAGGCACCCCGCTAGTCACCGGCCTCCATCCCGATAAACAATTATCCACCACTACTCTCTGGCATCTCCCATTTAGCCACTGTTGAATCCATTTTATTACTCCAGCATTAATACCTAACGACTGAACCTTCTTAACTAACCTTCCATGTGGAACTTTGTCAAAGGCCTTGCTGGTCCATATAGACTACATCCACTGCCTTACCCTCGTCAACATTCCTCATAACTACTTCAAAAAATTCAATAAGGTTTGTCAAACATGACCTTCCATGCACAAATCCATGCTGGCTACTCCTAATCAGATCCTGTCCAGCCAGATAATTATAAATACTATCTCTAAGAATACTTTCCATTAATTTACCCACCACTGATGTCAAACTGACAGGTCTATAATTGCCAGGCTTACTTCTAGAACCCTTTTTAAACAATGGAACCACATGAGCAATACGCCAATCCTCCGGCACAATCCCCGTTTCTAATGACATCTGAAAGATCTCCATCAGAGCTCCTGCTATCTCTACACAAACTTCCCTCAAGGTCCTGGGGAATATCCGGTCAGGACCCGAAGATTTATCCACTTTTAAATTTCTTAAAAGCGCCAGTACTTCCACCTCTTTAATTGTCATAGGTTCCATAACTTCCTTACTTGTTTCCCACACCTTACACCATTCAATATCCTTCTCCTTAGTGAATACCGAAGAGAAGAAATCGTTCAAAATCTCTCCCATCTCCCTCGGCTCCACACATAGCTGACCACCCTGATTCTCTAAGGGACCAATTTTATCCCTCACTATCCTCTTGCTTTTAATATAACTGTAGAAGCCTTTCGGATTTACTTCCACCTTATTTGCCAAACCAAACTCGTAACTTCTTTTAGCTTTTCTAATCTCTTTCTTAAGTTTCCTTTTACATTCTTTATATTCCTCGAGCAATTCCTTTACTCCATGCTGCCTATATCTATTATAGACATCCCTCTTTTTTCGAACCAAGTTTCTAATATCCCTTGAAAACCATGGCGCTTTCAAACCTTTAACCTTTCCTTTCAACCGAACAGGAACAAAAAGATTCTGTACCCTCATAATTTCACCCTTAAATGACCTCCATTTCTCTATTACATCCTTCCCATAAAACAACTTGACCCAATCCACTCTCTCTAAATCCCTGCGCATCTCCTCAAAGTTAGCCTTTCTCCAATCAAAAATCTCAACTCTAGGTCCAGTCCTGTCCTTCTCCATAATTATATTGAAGCTAATGCTATTGTGATCACTGGACCCGAAGTGCTCCCCAACACATACATCTGTCAGCTGACCTATCGCATTCCCTAACAGGAGATCCAACACTGCCCCATCTCTAGTCGGTACTTCTATGTATTGTTGCAAAAAACTATCCTGCACACATTTCACAAACTCTAAACCATCCAGCCCTTTTACAGAATGAGCTTCCCAATCTATGTGTGGAAAATTAAAATCTCCCACAATCACCACCTTGTGTTTACTACAAATATCTGCTATCTCCTTACACATTTGCTCTTCCAACTCACGTTCCCCATTAGGTGGCCTATAATACACTCCTATCAGTGTTACTACACCTTTCCCATTCCTCAATTCCACCCAAATAGCCTCCCTAGAGGAGCTCTCTAATCTATCCTTCCAAAGCACCGCCATAAGATTTTCTCGGACAAGCAATGCAACACCTCCTCCTCTGGCCCCTCCTACACTATCACACCTGAAGCAACTAAATCCAGGAATATTTAGTTGCCAATCACACCCTTCCTGCAACCATGTTTCACTAATAGCTACAACATCATAATTCCAGGTATCAATCCACACTTTAAGCTCATCCACCTTTCTTACAATGCTCCTAGCATTAAAATAGATACATTTAAGATACTCTCCACCTCCTCCTCTCTTTTCATCCCTAGCAATGCATTCAAATTTATTATCCTTTTCTTTCTTCTCCCCTACAACTTCGGGCTGAGCGCATCCCTTCTCCATCACCTGCCTTTCCTCCCTCACACACTGTCTACTTACTTGCTCTACTGGTGAACTAACCTCCTCTCCCATAGTTTCCTCAAATTGATTTCCGCCCCCCCATCTTACTAGTCTAAAGTCTGTCCTGTAGCCCTAGCAAACTTCCCCGCTAGGATATTGGTCCCCCCAGGATTCAAGTGTAACCCGTCCTTCTTGAACAGGTCACGCCTGCCCCAGAAGAGGTCCCAATGATCCAGAAACTTGAATCCCTGCCCCCTGCTCCAATCCCTCAACCACGCATTCATCCTCCACCTTATTCCATTCCTACTCTCACTGTCGCGTGGCACAGGCAGTAATCCCGAGATTACTACCTTTGTGGTCCTTCTTCTTAACTGCCTTCCTAACTCCCTATACTCTCGTTTCAGGACCTCTTCCCCTTTCCTACCTATGTCATTGGTACCTACATGTACCACGACCTCTGGCTCCTCACCCTCCCACTTCAGGATATCTTGGACGTGATCAGAAACGTCCCGGACCCTGGCACCAGGGAGGCAAACTACCATCTGGGACTCCCGATCACTTCCACAGAACCGCCTGTCTGAACCCCTGACTATCGAGTCCCCTTTTACTATGGTCCTCTTTCTTCTATCCCTACCCTTCTGAGCTACAGGGCCGTCCTCTGTGCCGGAGGCCCGGCCACTGTCACTTCCTCCAGGTAGGCTGTCCCCCCCAACAGTACTCAAACATGAGTACTTATTGTCAAGGGGTACAGTCACTGGGGTACTCTCTAGTACCTGCCCCTTCCCCTTCCTGACTGTGACCCACCTATCTGCCTCCCGAGGCCCCGGAGTGACCACCTGCCTGTAACTCCTCTCTATCACCTCCTCACTCTCCCTGACCAGGCGAAGGTCATCGAGCTGCAGCTCCAGTTCCCTAACTCGGTCCCTCAGGAGCTGCAGTTCGACACACCTGGCGCAGATGTGGACGTCTGGGAGGCTCAGAGACTCCAGGACCTCCCACATCCGACACCGAGAACAACAAGCTGCCCTCACACTCATACTTCCCGAATAACTGAAAATAACAAGGAGAACTAAAAGATAAGCCTACTGTGCCCTCTTCCACCTAAGCCCTCTGAGCTCAAGCCCTACACTCTGCTCCCAGCTCACTCCGCTGCCCGCAAACAAAGCTGCCCGCTGCTTAAGGCTGCGTTCTTTTTATATCTTCCCTCCTTCCCAGGCCTCCTTCACGCACCTGCGCAGTCCCGCCTCTCAGAACTCCGATCTGAGAAGCAATTTGAAAATGGCCGCCGCCGCACTTCTTCTCAAAGCCTCGCTGTCCTCTTCCAAAAGAGGAAGATGCAAAACTTTTCACAAAATCTGATGTTTTTCTCCACCTACTGGGCCAAAAGCAATATAGCAGCTACATTCCTTTTCGTTTTCCACTGGCTAAGTATTAGCACATGCCTTAATTGGCTTTTTACTTTGTCAGGAATGACTTTGAGCTCATAGGACTAGATGTTTCAATCCTATGATAAACACCTGTTAACTCAGGTCATAGCATAGAGATCTTGAGGTGGGGCTTGGTGGGTGGCAGATGCTTCCCAGGGGTCATCAGGTGGGCAACCCCCTTCTTAGATGCCTTAGCTTAAGTAAACAGTGCCAGCCTCTGCATTTTCTCCATCTTCGTCTTGGCCTCAGTCTGCTCTTTAGTTCACATGCTCTGTATCTGTTCCTTTGTCTGAACTTTAAAATAAACGATCGTAAAACAATGCATTTTCACATTGTGGGACTCCAAAAAAAAATCACCAGATCCTACATTGACAATAATAAATTGATCTGCCGATTGACTGATTACTTACAGTCAGTGGCCGCTTTATTAACTACACCTGTACACCTGCTTGTCAACGCAAACTTCCAATCTGCCAATCCTGTGGCAGCAACTCAATGCATAAAAGCGTGCAGACATTCAGTTGTTGTTCAGACCAAGCATCAGAATGGGGGAGGAAATGTGATCTAAGTGAATTTCACCACTGGAGCCAAACGGCATGGTTTGAGTAACTCAGGAACTGCTGTTCTCCTGGGATTTTCACGCACAACAGTCTCTAAAAGTTTACAGAGAATGGTGTAGAAAAAATAAAATATCCAGTGAGTGGCAGTTCTGTGGGTGAAAACACTTTGTTAACGAGAGAGGTCAGAGGAGAATGGCCAGACCGGTTCAAACTGACAGGAAGGTGACAGTAGCTTATATGGTGCTGTGCAGAAGAACTTTGAAGTGGATGGGCTACAGCAGCAGAAGACTACGGATATGCCCTCAGTAGCCTCTTTATTAGATACAGGAGCCACATAAAGATGGTGGGGTGGGGACTGAGTGGGAGAGGGACAGGGGGATGGGGATGAGGGACAGGGGTGAGGGTTAGAGTGACAGTGGGAGGTGGGGAAAGATGCCTAAGCTGGGAGCTGGGTGGGTGGGCAGCAGCAGAGGGATTAGTCTGGTTACTCAGTCTTCCCTACCTGGAACAAGATGTCTCGCCGTTAGTGGCTAAACAACCTCCGGGAGATCAGAGAGTCTCTGTGATCGAGAGAATTCCTTCTGTTGGCAGCAACTTCGAAACCAGTGTTTGATCTTTTCTCTGCGTGGAGAGAGAGGACATAGTCAGGTGCAGAACATCCAAGGTGCAGATGGGGGAGGGGGGGTTGACGAGGGGAGCATGACCGAGTAGGAGAGGGGATGAGATTTACCTGTTGGCAACAGTCATCAAGACCAGCACGATAAAGATCACGAATCCCAAAGGAATTCCTGCAGGGAACAAAATCAAAATCTATCAGCGGCAGTAAACTCTTTAACAGAACAGAGGGAGGGAGGTGGCAGAGGTGAGAATGGTGAATAGATGGAGGAGTGGGGGAAGAGACGGATGGTGGTGTGGGTGGGGGGTGGGAAATGCAAACAGGTGGGAGGGAGAGGAATGGCTGGGGAGTGGTGGAGAAAGAATGACAGTGGGTGGGTGGAGAGTGGAACGACAGACGGGGAGGGTTAGAGGGATGATGGAAGGAGGGGGTGGGAGGAGTGTATAGAGGGACTTACACTTGTAAACCAGAACTACAAACAATAATCCAAGTACAGTCTCACCAAGTGTAAAGCGATTTCTTGATGACTTTTTGCCCTTGTTGGTATTGCTTTTGTGATTTTCTATCCCTGGGGAGAGAAGCAGAGATACGATCGGCAGTGATTATTCTCCACTGTCCCGGAGCCCTCTTCCAAAGGCACTCCGACTATCCCTCAGTGGGACAGTCCCATAACCCTCAATGTCCCCAAACATGCCAGACCCGCTGCTTCGGGAGGTTAAAGCTCAACTTTTCAGCGGTGGACACAACCTGGTTGTTTGCAGACACGGCCTGCCTCGCTTCCCCCCACATCCCTGCTCTTAAATTCAATTCCTCAAGCAATGAAGACAACATTCCATTTGCCTTCTTGAGAGCCTGCTGCACCTGAACACCAACCTTTTGTGATTCGTGCACAAGCACTGCCAAATCCCTCTGCATGGCAGCATGCTGCAATTTTTTACCATTTAAATAATAATCCACTCTTTCATTTTTCCTCCCAAAGTGGATGACCTCTCATTTACCAACATTGTACTCCATCTGTCATCTCCTTGCTCACTCCCTTAACCTCTCTATATTTCTCTGCAGACTCTCCATATCTTCTACACAATTTGCTTTTCCACTCAATTTAGTATCATCAGCAAACTTAGATACACTACACTCAGTCCCCTCTTCCAGATCGTTAGTGAACATATATCATGAACAATTGCAGGCCCAGAACCGAACACTGTGGCACACTGCTCACCACTGATTGCCAACCAGAGTAACGCCCATGTATCCCAACTCTCAGCTTTCTATTAGTCACCAATCCTCTATCCATGCTAATACCTCACCCTCACCTGTATGCATCCTTATCTTACGGTTAAGTCTTTTATGTGGCACCTCATCGAAAGCCTTATGGAAATCCAGGTAAAATAACACTCACCTGTTCCCCTCTGTCCACCACTTCCTCAGCACTACCTACTCCTCCCCTCATCATATCATCCGTAAACTTTTTCACAAAGCCATCAATTCCATTATCCAAATAACTGACAAACAATGTGAAGAGTAACGGTCCCAATACTGACCCCTGAGGAACACCACTAGTCACTGGTAGACAACCAGAAAAGGCCCATTTATTCCCAATCACTGCCTCCTTCCTGCCTGTTGGCTATTCCCATGCCAGTATCTTTCCCGTACTACCACAGGATTTTATCTTGTTAAACAGCTTCATGTGTGGCACCTTATCAAATGCCTTCTGAAGATCCAAGTAAATGACAGCCACTGCCTCTCCTTTGTCCACCCTGCTTGTACTTCATCCAAGAATTATACACAAAGTGTTTGTGTTGCTACTATAATCGTCATAGAGAAGCACAGCACAGAAACAGGCCCTTCGGCCCATCTAGTCCATGCTGAGTATTTAAACTGCCTACCCCCATCAACCTGCACCGGGACCATAGCCCTCCAAACCCTCCTCCCCCCATCCATGTACCTATTCAAACTTCTCTTAAATGTTGAAATCGAGCTTGCATGCACCACTTGTGCAGGCAGCTCTTTCCACACGCTCACGACCCTCCGAGTGAAGAGGTTTCCCCTCAAGTTCCCCTTAAACTTTTCACCTTTCACCCTTAACCCATGACCTCTGGCTGCAGTCCACAAATGTCAGTGGAAAAAGCATGCTGGCATTTACCCTATCTGTAATTTCATATACCTCTATCAAATCTCCTCTCAATCTTCTACATTCCGGGGAATAAAGCTGTAACCTGTTCAGTCTTCCCATGGATCTCAGGTCCCCCAGACCTGGCAATATCGTTGTAAATTTTCTCTTTCATTATTCCAGTATCTCACTATTCTTGTGCTCAGGGAAATGAACTGCACTTGACTTGGGAACTTTTCTCCTCTTGCCTTAAACCTATTCCCTCTAGGTTCAGACTCGCCGTCCTGGGGAAAAGACTGTAACCAATCACTTCATCGATGCCCGTCAATGCTATAAACATCGACAAGATCACTGCTCAGCCTCAGTCCTATCGAGTCTTCCCTTGTATCTCAATTCCTCACAGTTCCAGCAACATCATTTCTGCCACACAACCCCCTCTCCAGCTTATTGAAAACCCTCCTGTGTGTGGATACCCAGAACTACACACCATAATCCAAATGCAGTCTCACCGTCTGTAAGATGACCTCCAGAGTCCTTTATCCCCTCGTCAGTATTGTTCATATGATTTTCTATCCCTGTGGAGAGAAGCAGAGATCTGATTGTCAGTGAGGTCTCTTGGCCGTCCCGGGGCCCTCCTCCATCGTCAGTCTGACCATCCCTCAATGAGACATTTCCACAACCCTCAATGTCCCCAAAGACCAGGCCACCCACCTCGTCTCTGGCCTGAAGAAGCAATGTGCCTGCTACTTTCTCGAGGGGGTGTGGTTAAGGGAGTTTAGGGGTGGAAAGGTAGGGGTGAGTGAGAGAGGGGGGAGCGTGTGGGGAGAGAGAGGTAGGGAAGCGAGAGATAGGGACGAGAGAGGGTGGGTAGAGAGGAACGGTGGGAACAGAGAGAGCGTGCAGAGAGAGAGGTGGTGGGGAGAAAGAAAAGGGGAGAGCGAGAGAGAGATGGGGACAGGTAGGTATAGAGACAGAGTGGGGGAGAGAAGGTGAGGAGGGAGGACAGTGAGGTGGGAGAAAGTGGAGGAAGAGAGAGTGAAAAGAGGGTGGGGATAGGGAGTATGAGGAGTGGAGAGTGGGGGGAGAGAGGGGACAAGAGAGGGTGTGAGAGAGAGAGGTAGAGGGAGAGCTGGATGTTGGAGAGTGTGGAGAGGGAGACTGGGAGAGAGAGATGGGGAGGAAGGGGTGGGGGGAGAGAGACGTTGTCAGGAATGGGGATGGGAATGTACCCAGGTGCAGGACGCAGGCACTGAAGTACTAGGGGGAGGACAGGATGGGGATGCCATGGCATGAAAGGGGTAATGCAGGTGGGATTGGATCCCAGAGTTCCGGCGAGGCAGGCGGAGCAGGCAGGCAGAGCAGGATTCCAGAGTAAGGCAGGGCAGGAGAATCCCAGAGTTCAGGCGGGGCAGAAGAGCCCCCTGGGGCGGGCGCATAACTCCTGGGCAGGGCCGCCTGCCAGGCAGGAACACGGAGGCCCGGGCAAGACGTGGAACCCTGGGCAGGTGCGGGCACAACCCATAGGGAGCAATGGGAGGAAAGGGTCGGAGTCCTCAGGGCAGGCCGCGTGGATCCCGGGCAGGGCCGCCTCCCAGGCAGAAGCAGAGAGTCCTAGGCAAGGCGCAGACACCTGGGTAGGTGCGGGGCACAACCCATCAGAAACGAGGGGAGGAAAGGGTAGGAGTCCTCAGGGCGGGCCGCGTGGATCCCGGGCAGGGCCGCCTCCCAGGCGGAGACATGGAGGCCTGGGCAGGTGCAGGGCACAACCCATCTGAGGAGAGGGGTAGGAAAGGGACCGAGTCCCCCCACCGGGCAACAGTAGATGGCCTGGCTTACCCGACAGAGGCAAGCGACAGGAAGGGACAGAACCACCTGAAAGGTAATGGCGACAGAGGGGAGAGAGAAGGGGAAGAGGGAGGTGGAGATTGAGGGTTGGAGAGAGAGTTGGGTGTGGGGATAGAGAGTAGGGGAGAGAGATGAGGAAAGAGATAGATGGGGAGACAGAAGGGGCGAGAGAGAAGGGGTTTGGGGGAGTGAGGGAGGTGTGAGAGAGAGGAGGGAGCAATGAGGGGAGTGAGGGGGGTGTGAGAGAGAGGAGGGAGCAATGAGGGGAGAGAGGGTGGGGAAAGAGGGTGGCAGGAGAGAGCGTGGGGTCAGAATCAGGGGGTGGGGGGGAGACAGTTGATGGAGAGAGTGGGGTGAGAGAGCGTGTGGGGAGAGAAAGGGTGCAGAGAGAGAGGGTGGGATGAAAGAGCGTGGGGAGACAAAGAAAGGGGAGGGGAGAGATGGGGAGAGGGAGTGGGGCAGGGAGAGGGGAGAGATTGGGGAGAAGGGGAAAGAGGGGGAAGGGGTGAGAGGGGGGTGTGAAGAGAGGGGGAAAGGGGAGGGGGAAAGGATAGAGAGTGGGAGGTAGAGAGGATGTGGAGAGGGAGAGAGGGTGGAGGCAGAGAGAGGGAGAGTGGGGGTGGAGAGAGAGGCTGGGGAGAGAGAGGGTGGCAGGACAGAGGGTGGGGGCAGAGACTGGAGAGAGAGATAGAAAGCGAGAATGGTGGTGGATAGACAGAGGTGAGAGAGTGTGGGGAGAGATGGTGTGGAGAGAGTGAGGGTGGGGAGAGACGGGTGGGAGAGAGACAGGGAGAAATTGAGGGGGAGAGCGGGGAGTGGGGGTGGAGAGGGGGGAGTGAGATGGGGAGGCAAAGAGTTGAGAGGGAGCTAGGGGAGAGGGTGTGAGATTGAGGGTGGGGACAGAGATAGGGTGAGGAGAGAGATGGGGAGGGAAGAAAGATGGGGAGGGGAGAGAGAGAAGGAGATAGAGAGGGTTGAGAGAGGGGGAGTTAGGGGGGACAGAGGGATGGAGAGAGGGAAGGAGAGCATAGGGGAGAGGGAGGGGTGGGAAGAGTGTGCGACTGGGAAGAGTATGGGGTAAGAGGCAAGAGAGGGATGAAGTGGGAGAGAGAGGGTGGGGAGAGAAGGGGAAAGGGGGAGAGGAGGAGAGAGTGGGGTTGGAGAGAGTCAGGTGAACAGAGAAGGTGGGGACAGAGAAGGTGCAGGGTGGGGAGAGGAGGGAGAGAGACCTGAGAGTGGGTGGGGGGGTGGGGAGAGAGGCTGAGGTGAGAGAGTAGGGCGATGGGTGGTGGGAGAGAGAGAGGTGTGTGCGGTAAGAGGCAGGAGAGAGGGATGGAGATCGTGAGAGGTAGAGAGGGTGAGAGAATGGTGGGAGAGATGGTGGAGGCAGATAGAGTGGGGAGAGGGGGCTGAGAAAGGAGGGTGTGAGAAATGGGGTGAGAAAGAGGGGGAGGAAGGCGGGAGAAATGGTGAGAGCGGGGAGAGAGGAGGTAGAGGGTGAGAGAGAGGGGTAGGTAGAGAGAGGGAGGTGGGAGTGTGTGGGGTAAGAGGTAGGAGAAAGGAATAGAGAGTGGGAGAGAGAGGTTAGAGAGAGGGAGGGAAGAGATCAGCCACGATCTCATTGAACGGCTGAGCAGGCTTGATGGACCAGATAGCTACTCCTGCCCCTATTTCATGTATTATTTTTTTAGGGCATGGGGAGAGAGAGAGAGAGGGTGAGGAAGATTTCAGGAAGGAGAATTGATGGGGGCAAGGAGGGGGAGAGGAGAGTGAGGGATGAGGGAAGTGACCAGGTGAAAGTGGGTGAGGGTGTGGTGAAGAGCGAGGGTGTAGGGGGAATGTGGAGAACGGAGAGGGTATAGAGTGAGGAGGAGTAGGCGAAGGCATCAATGGAAAGCGGATGAGAAGAGTGCGAGGGGACGGGACTTTGAGTGGGGAAACAAAGGAGCACTAGCAAAGGAAGGGTAATAGGCAGAGTTGGGGAGTGGGGCATTGAGGGAGTTCAGGTCTAAGGTGACTACTACACTGGAAGATGAGACTCACCATTTATTATTATATGTTTCTCCACGTTACCCTGTAAGAAAAGAGATACGAGGGTTGATAAACTCACCACACAACTGGTCATCAAGGAACGAGGTCGATAAGGGGTTCATGCGAGGGAAGCCATGCGAAGGGTGTGGGACAGTGAGGGTGGGGAATGGGAACAGATACTGGGGGAGGGAAGTAACTGACATTAAAAGGGGGGCTCAGGAGAGGTGGGGGGGAGACAATACGCACCGATTTTACGCTCGT
The DNA here is from genome assembly GCF_048418815.1 of Hemitrygon akajei. Taxonomy (NCBI): domain Eukaryota; kingdom Metazoa; phylum Chordata; class Chondrichthyes; order Myliobatiformes; family Dasyatidae; genus Hemitrygon; species Hemitrygon akajei. The sequence continues at coordinate 58,854,503 of NC_133147.1, forward strand.
GTCACATATGTATTCAATGGTATGGCAGCCACGGATTGTGAAGTTCTTGTCTGGCGTAAAGTTAGTTATTGGTAGAGAAAAGTTATTTTGGACAATAACTGGTTTGTTCTGTGATGGAGAGGGAGACAGAGAAAACAGTCGTTAAGAAAACAAGCTCTGCTCACTTGCCCTGTCACCACCCCCCCTCCCAAAATCCCCTTTCCTTCCCAGGTCTAGCAGGGTCCAGTACAGAGCACAAAGGGGCCATGCTGGCTTATGTTACCCATCTACGTCAATCCCGTTCGCTCACATCAGGACCACTTTCAAATTTAACTGCCCCTTATGCCTCTTAAATGTAGTAATTATATCTGAAACTACCACCTCCTCTGGCCGTCATCCAAAATATAAACCACGGCCTGTATTAAAAGAAAAACCTACCCATTGGATCTCCTTAAATCTCTTTCATCTCAACATGCCCTCCCCTTAATGATACCCTCCAGGAAAAACTCTTTGTCCGTCTGCCCTGTTTTCTGAAATTTAGGATTGGGAAGTTACGTACAAGTAATACAAGATGCTGTTGAGGCCACAATTGGATTAGTGCGCCCAATCTGAGCACCATGTTGTAGGAAAGATGTTATTAAATTAGGAAGAGTCCAGGGAGGATTTACCAGGACGTGCCTGGAGTTGGGAGCTTGAATTATAACAATCGTTTGCTTACATAAGAACATGTTTAAATCTTTAAATCATTGGCAAAATTGGCCATACACCCATCAGGCATCCTTCGATCATCATCGCCCCTCCCGTTACCACAACATGAAGCCATTCACACCACCATTCACACACAGTGTAACTCAACACTGTCTCTCATCACTCTCAGCACAGGATGGTAAGGAACGGGTCTCGATGAGGACACTTACATTAATAGAGGCCATCAGAGTATCACATGACAGATTATATGCAGATAAGTTTACCACCATTTCCGATGATGGACTACACCGATATGTTGTAGTTAATATCTCTACTGAATCCCCTGTAAAATAAACAGAAACACAAGTGTATGATAAGATGGATTCTTGGCCTCACACCCTACCTCGTTATGATCTTGCACTTTCTCAGTACTTTTTACACTTGTTATTGTTTTAGCTTGTCCTGCCACAATGTACTGTGATCTGATCTGACTGACCAGTGCCCAAGACAAGATTTTCACTGTACATGTGACAGTACAGAAACAATTTCTGATGCTGTTCAAAATTCAAAGTAAATTTACTATCAAAGTACACACGTCACCATACCCAACCATTCATTATCTTATGGACATCCTTAATAAATCCATAATAAGAATAACAACCTTAATAGAATCAATGAAAGGCCACACCAACTGGGCATTCAACCAGTGGGTAAAAGACATCAAACTATGTAATTACAAAAAAAAAGTAAATATAAATAAATAAGCAATAACTATCAAGAACATGAGATGAAGAGTCCTTGAAAGTGAGTCCAGACTTCCGGCAAGATGGCGACTGTTTAGCTGTTCCGAACTTTTGCTCCGTCATTTTCCCTACCTTTGCACTATATGTCTCCATTCTTAAACCTTAGTTAGGTATTTTATTAGGTTTCTCTTACTTGCCTGCGAACACATCTATCTTATAATGTCTAACAAAAGTACTAAAACCGGGAAAAAATAAATTTCTTTTTTCTTGCTGCTTTGGAACAGCATCAACAAGATATTTTAAAGGAATTTAGATCTTCTTTCAATCAGCTGGATGTCAAATTGGATCGGATCAACGCTAGAGTGGACGAACATGCCGAACATTTATCTTGCATCGACTCAACTTCTGAAGATCTAAAACGCCGTGTCCAATATCTGGAAACCCTCTGCTCCAGCCTAGAGCAGCAGATTTGTAAGCTTTTTTCCAAAATGGTGGATCTTGAAAACCGTAGCAGACGTTGCAATCTACGAATTCTTGGTTTGCCAGAGGCCACCGAACAGGGTTCTCCCGTGAAATTTTTTTCCGATTTTCTCTGTGAGATTTTTGGGAAAGAATTTCTTCCGACTCCACCTGAGCTTGAAAGAGCACACAGGATCTATGTTCCCCGTGCAACTCTGGGTTCCCGCCCATGGCCGGTAATTTTGTGCTTTCATCAATACCAGGTGAAAAACCGTTTGATCATGGAGGCACGCCACAGAGGTACTTTTGCTTTTCAAAATAGTCATTCGTTTTGTGGAGAATTTTGCCCCCCAGGTTCTGAAGATGCGCACTGTTTAAAGGTGTAATGAAAGTGCTTTTTGATCATGGTTTTAGACCCTCTCTTCGCAACCCAGCCGACCTGCGAATTACGCTTACTACTGGAGAATATAAGTGGTTTAAATCAGTGAAGGATGCTGAGGCATTTGTTGGAAGTCTTCCGGCTATCCCATCTCCTCAGGAACCCGGTCTGACCTTCTAAAATGATGGATAAGTACCTCTCATAGTAAAGCTATTTTTTTTCCTGACTCAGACTGTACTTGAATAATTCAGACATTATCTATTGAGACTCTAAGGGCTGTAGACAATCTCTCCCTGGACTTGGTGCATTTTTTCTAAATAGGTAATCCGAGTTTAATGTTTCCCTGCGGACGTTTAGTTTGTACTTGTGCAATCCATTGTATTCTTGTATAACTTTATCTAAAGAGATCTACAATTGACTTTAACTTGTTTTGGAGGTTGGGAGTTTTTATTGAAGGCCTCCCTGTTGGTTGATTCATAGTTTAAGTTTTGCTTTTTTTTCTGTAAATGGTTGATAAGTACTCTTTTCAAATCTATAATTTCCCTCTTTTCTCCCTCCTTTTTTTTCTTTTAATCTTCTATAATTTTTCGCGGTTAAGTTAGTTTTGGTTTTCTTTTGATTTTCTTTGTATTAAGTCTCACACTTCTGCTGAAGCTGTTCCTATTTGTTATGTTTTCTAGTGCATAAACTAGTTACCATTTGCTATAGTATTTATACGGAACTGTTGTTAACGACACAGAACTGGAAGTCATACTTGGGTTAATTTATTTGGTAGAGCTAGCTGCTTTTTTTGGTAGCCGTCTAGTTTTGGGTTGGGAGAGTGGGGTGGATTCTCCAGTTCCAACACCACTCACTGTTTCCTTTGCTTTCCTCTGTTACTCAGGACATGTTTCTGTTTTGATTCTACGAATCTATGTTTACATTTTTGCTCCCAGACTGTTATTGTACTGCTTGACTTCTTATATGCCTGCTGCCTTCTACACACTAACAATTGATAATTGTTAATACACTTAAATTTGTGAGCTGGAATGTAAAGGGATTGAATCACCCTGTTAAAAGAAGGAAGGTCTTCTCACATATTAAACAACTCAAAGCGGATATTGCTTTCCTTCAAGAAACTCATATTCGTTGTTCTGATAACTCCCGGCTTTTGTCAAAGTGGGCGGGTCAGCATTTTCATTCATCCTTTGCTGCCAAAGCTGGGGGGGGGGGGGGTCTCCATCCTTATTAACTCAAATATTCCTTTTGAACTCCATAATAAGATATCTGATACAAATGGCCGTTTTGTTATTGTTTCTGGTAAACTATATAATACTAAAGTTGTACTAGCAAACCTATCTGTCCCCAATTTTGATGATGTTAATTTTTTTGAACGTTTTTTCTCCTCACTACCAGACTTAAACTCATACTCTCTTATACTGGGTGGTGATTTCAATTGTTGGTTAGATCCTAGTTTGGATTGATCGTCCTCTGTTACTAGACCACCTACTAAATCTGCCTCAGCTATTCAATCGTTTCTCTCTAATTATGGTATCTCTGATATATGGCATTTCCTTCATCCTACTGAGAGAGATTATTCTTTTTTTTCACATGTTCACCATACCTTTACTAGAATTGACTACTTCTTACTCGACAATCAACTCATTCCATTTGTCTATTCTTGTGATTATCAGAGTATACTGATTTCTGACCATGCCCCAATTACTCTGTCTTTAAATTTTCCTGGCCTTCCTCAGAGGAATAAACACTGGCGGTTTGACTCAACTTTACTATCGGATGATGATTTTCTAAAATTTATCAAGGATCAGATAACCTTTTATTTTAACACCAATACATCACCTGAAGTGTCATCACAGATTGTCTGGGATGCCATGAAAGCATATCTGAGGGGTCAAATAATCTCCTATACAGCAAATCTCAATAGAAAGTCCTGTGCAGATCGATTAGACCTCATTAATCAGATTAAAGAATTGGATCAACTGTATGCTCAAACTAAGAATCCTGAATTATACAAGAAACGTGTAGAACTTCAAACTAAATTTAATCTTCTGTCCACTCAACCTGTCGAACGCCAACTTCTTGAAAGTAAGAGTCATTTTTATATTCATGGTGACAAATCTGGTAAATTTCTAGCCAATCAGCTGAGGTGTTTCAAAGTCAAACAACATATTACAAAGATCCGGAAGGAGAATGGAGACCTTACATCGGATCACTTAGAAATCAATGACGCATTTAAAAATTTCTATTCTCGACTTTATTCCTCTGAATCTTTGAATGACAATATCTCTATCGATCATTTTTTAAATAATCTGAATATTCCTTCGCTTTCATCTGATTTTAAAGCCAAACTTAATGCGCCTATATCATCAGAAGAAATATCTTCTGCAATTTCTGCATTGTCCTCAGGGAAATCTCCTGGACCTGATGGGTTCCCCGTAGAATTTTATAAATCATTCTCTTCACTTCTCTCCCCTCAGTTACTTTCAGTATTATCTGACTCGTTTAACTATGGCAAATTGCCACCCTCTTTTAATGAGGCTTCTATTATTCTTTTATTAAAAAAGGGTAAAGACCCAACAGAGTGTTCCTCGTATAGGCCGATTTCATTGCTTAATGTTGATGTTAAAATCTTGGCCAAAGTTTTGGCTTATAGATTAGAAACTGTTATTCCCTCTATTATTTCTGATGATCAAACTGGTTTTATTAAAAACCGTCTTCCTTTTTTTAACATTCGGCGTTTATTTAACATTTTATATTCACCTCCAACTGGGATTCCTGAATGTGTTATTTCCCTTGATGCAGAGAAAGCATTTGATCGTATAGAGTGGAACTACCTTTTTGCAGTTTTAGAAAAATTTGACTTCGGTCAAAGTTTTATCTCTTGGATCAAATTGCTGTATTTGTGTCCTACTGCCTCTGTTTTAACTAATTCTCAGAAATCCCAGTTATTTAACCTCAAATGTGGCACCCGTCAGGGATGCCCTTTAAGTCCCTTTCTCTTTGATTTGGCTATAGAACCTTTGGCGATAGCTTTTCGAAATTGTCCTGAACTGACCGGGATTTGGAGAGGGGGTGTTGAGCATAAAGTTTCTCTTTATGCTGATGACTTATTACTTTTTCTTTCAAATCTGTCTACATCCTTACCTCCAATGTTTTCACTTCTTGACCAGTTTAGCCAGTTCTCTGGATATAAACTTAATTTACATAAGAGCGAACTTTTCCCAATTAATAAAGAAGCACAAGAATTAACATTTCGTGATCTCCCTTTTAAAGTAGTCCACAATCAATTTACTTATCTTGGGATTACAGTCACAAGGAAGTTTAAAGATCTCTTTCGTGAAAATTTTGCCAATCTTTCATATACTATTAAACAGAGTCTGTTACAATGGTCACCTCTATCTATGTCTTTGGTAGGTCGTATTAATGTTGTTAAAATGTATGTTCTCCCTAAACTTTTATATTTATTTCAATCAATCCCAATTTTTATTCCTAAATCTTTTTTTGATTCCTTAGACTCTATTATTTTGTCATATCTGTGGAAGAATAAGCGCTCTAGAATTAACAAAGTTTATCTCCAAAAATCTAAAAAAGAGGGTGGCATGGCTTTACCTAGCTTTTGTTTATATTAATGGGCAGCCAATATACGTTGTGCTACCTTTTGGTCTTTTTTCCATGGCCAACCCGAGTGCCCTAATTGGGTGGCAATGGAGTTGAGCTCCACTAAAGAATTATCTATCTCTGCACTTCTCGGCTCTGTACTCCCTAGTAGTTTGTCCAGATTATTAGTTAATCCTCTTGTCAGACACACTTTGCGTATATGGGCTCAGTTTAGGAAATTTTATGGTTTCCATAGTTTTTCCTTTTCTAACCCTATCTTACATAATCACCTTTTTTTTTACCTACTACGTATGACTCAGCCTTCCATGATTGGTGTAGGAAGGGCATTAGACATTTTGAAGATCTTTTTATTGATAATTGCTTCACCTCTTTTCAACAGCTCTCTGCTAAGTTCAATCTGCCTAATGCTCATTTTTTTAGATATCTCCAAATTAGACACTTTATTACTCCTTTAATCCCTAACTTCCCTGAAATGCCTGAGAAAAATGTTATGGACTTATTTCTTTCTATTAATCTACTAGGTAAAGGTTTAATATCATTTATTTGTGATAAATTAGCAGCCCTACGACGTGCCCCTGTGGATAGAATTAAAATGGCATGGGAGCATGATTTAAATACCTCTTTATCCGATGAGACTTCGGACTCGATTCTCAAATCGGTTAATTCAACCTCTCTTTGTGCTCGCCATTGCCTTTTACAGTTTAAGATTGTTCATAGAGCCCATATGTCTAAATCTAAATTATCTCGATTTTACCCTAACATCAGTCCGCTTTGTGATAAATGCAAAAGGGGCGAGGCCTCTCTCATTCATATGTACTGGTTTTGTCCTAGCTTGGAGAAATTTTGGAAAGATGTCTTCATAACGTTATCGTATATTCTGAATCACCACCTAGAACCTAACCCTTTAATTGCTTTGTTTGGTTTCTGGGGTGAGACAGATTTACGTCTGAGTTCGACTAAGTGTTGAATATTATCTTTTGCCTCTCTCCTGGCTAGATGTTTAATCCTCCTTAGATGGAGAGATGTTGCCCCGCCCACACATGCTCAATGGCTTAACGATATTATGGCCTGCTTAGACCTTGAAAAATTTCATTATTCAGTCCTTAATTCGGATTTAAAGTTCTATAAGGTCTGGGGACCTTTTATTGAGTACTTTCATACCCTTCCTCTTAACTAAGGTTTTTTTCTCGGTCCCTTGCTTTCAGCTCTTTTTTTTTGTAGTAGGCATTAATATCTTCTGTTGCTAAGTGTATTTACAGTTTTGGGGGTTCGATTGTCCTGATTTATATTCTCTATAGTGTGTTGTGGTTGGTCTAGAGTTTTTTTTTTGTTGCGGGGCTTGGGGAGGATACTAATTTTACATGGCTTCAATTCGGGTGCTTTCTCAATTATCTTTCTTTGTATCATATTATTATTGTATGTTTATTTTTGCACTGTATCAACGTTCTTCATTTTGATCCAGGGTTTTTTTTATCTGTAGCTATGTAGAAAATGTATAAAAAAACTAATTTAAAGAAAAAAGAAAAAAAAAAGTGAGTCCAGAGATTGTGGGAACATTTCAATGATGGGGCAAATGAAGTTGAAGAAATTGATTCAAAAGCCTGATGATTGAGGGGTAATAACTGTTCCTGGTGCTGGTAGTGTAAGTCCTGAGGCTCCTGTACCTCCTTCCTGATGGGAGGAGTGAGTTTGTCCTGGGTGATTGGGATCCCTGATGATGGGTGCTGCTATCCGGGAACAACACTACGTGTAGGTATGCTCAATGACTTTACCCAGAAGAACATAAAACCATAAGATATAGGACCAGAATTTGGCCATTTATTTACTCCATCGGGCTTGAGTCAACATTTTGTTATGGCTGATCTATTTTCCCTCTCAGGCCCAATCTCCTGCCTTCTCCCCGTATCTCTTCGGGCCCTGATGAATCAAGAATCAATCTGCCTTGAATATCTCTAAAGACATGACTCCACAGCCACCTGTAGCAACAAATTCCACAGACGGACTGAGCCGTATTCACAATTTTTTGGAAGATTTTCCATTCAAAGGAATTGGTGTTTCCATACCATGCTGTGATTGCAGCGAGGTATACAAGAACATTCCAGATTCCACCTACTCTCTGGATAAAGAGGTTTCACCTCAGAATCCCCATTGCATCTCTTACCCATCACATTAAGCACAGGAATAGTATACAGTTTGGGATCTAATCCAGGGATTTGAAGGAATTAAATACAAAATAACAGATCCCTGGGAATGGGTTATAAGCTGGAATCAGATCTAGGGGTACAGATCCCAGGAATGCCTGTTGTGTATTTGAGGTGTTTGGAGGTCTGCAGAATAAGAGAGGCTTGCAAAATGGCATCAGAACAACAACCTGAGTCTCAACGTGGACAAGACAAAAGAGATGACTGTGGACTTCAGGAAGGTTGACCACTCTCCATTGCACAACAACAACTCCAGCGTGGAGAGAGTGAAGAGGACAAAGTTTCTTGGAGAGCTCGCAATGGAGGATCTATCCTGGACCCACAACACCTCCTCGGTAGTCAAGAAGGCACAGCAGCATCTCCACTTTCTGAGGAGACTGAGGCGTGCAAGGCTCCCCGCCCCCACCTTAACAACGTTCTGCAGGAGAACCGCCAACAACATCCTGCCTGGCTGCATCACTGTGTGGGCTGGAAGCTACAAGGCTTCGGTCCACAAAACACTACAGAGGACAGCAAAAAACGCCAAGAGGTTCACTGGGGTCTCCCTCCCCCAATTTACCGGGAGCATTGGAGATGAAGGGAATGTTGAGGATCCCCTCCATCGATCCCACAGTCTCTTTGACCCACTACTGTCAGGATGGAGGTACAGCAGTATCAGGACCAGGGCCGCCAGGGTTCCACCCTCCGGCTGTGAGAGTGACAAATACCCTGCCACCTCCGTCTCGTCACTTGGTCAGTGTGCTGTTTACTGATTACCTGTGCAGTGCATTTTGAAATATATTTTATTAACTTATTTATGGTAATCTTTTGGTTTTTGTGCTGTTTGAAGCTTTGCTCAGTATATATACAGATGACAATACACTTGATATTGCTGGGACTTGAGGATTTGAGTTGCGAGGAGAGGCTGGGTCTGATTTCCCTGGAGCGGAGGAGGCTGAGGTTCACCAAATCACATAAATATGGTGGCTACTCATGGTCTTTATTTATTTATTTGGTTTAGAGAGACAAGCCCTTCAATGCAAACCAGCCACACCACCCAGCAACCCACCGAATTAACCCAAGATTGACCACAGGGCAATGTACAATGGCCAATTAACCTCCTCACCAGTGTGTCTTCGCACCATGGGAGGAAACCGAGGCAGCCCGAGATAATGCGTATGTTCGCGAGTCGGACAAACAAGCACCTGCCAGACAGCGGGGAAGGGAGGAGCAGTGAGGAAGAGAGGGGGCAGAAGAGTGAAAGTGTGGGGAGAGGCATGGAAAAGCGGGAGAGGGTGGAAGAGCCAGAGGAGGGTAGAAGAAGGGGGAAGGATTGGAATTGGGGAGGGGTGGAGAAGGCGTTTGGGGAAGGGGAGGAGGAGGGGGTAGGGGAGAGGAGGGGAAAGTGGAGGGGGAGGCATAGGTGGAGGGGTGAGGAGTGGGGAATAGGTGGGAGGGGTGAGGAGTGGGGAATAGGTGGGAGGGGTCACAGGGGTGGGGGAGGAAAAGATGGAGTGGAGGGGGAAGAGGAGTGAAGAGTGTGGGAGAGGGGTGGAGGAAAGGGATGAGAGAGGGGAGGTGAAGAGGTGGAAATTGAGGGAAAAGAGATGGGAGGGGAGAAAGAAGGAAGGAAGGTTAGGAAGAGGTGAGAGGTGAAGAGGGGAAGCGGAGGAAGAGATGTGGGGGGGAGAGGTGGGAGGAGTAGGGGAGGAAGTGGGGAGGGGTCAGGGAGGCAAGGAATGGGAAGAAGGGGAGAGGGAGAGAGAAGGAGGAAGTCAGGGAATGGCAAGCAGGTGAGGGTGTGAGGGAGAAAGGGGAGGGGAGGGCGGAAGCGGTGGGGGAGGAGGAGTTTGGTGGAGGAGTGTAGTAATAGATGAGACAGGCAGAGGTGGGGGAAGAGGTGAGGGGGTGGGGATGAAGAGATTGGAGGGATGGGGTGAAGGAAAAGGTAGGATGGGAGGAAGGGAAGAGATGAGGAAGAGTGGAGAATGAGAAGAAGGGAAGGAAGAATTGGGAGAGGGAAGGGAGGAAGAGAGAAGGGGTGGGGTGAGGTGGGGTTGGGAGCAGGGGACTGAGGTGGGAGGTGAGAGGAAGAGGTGTTAGATGAGATGGGGAGGACAAGTGGGAGGAAAAGTGGGGGTGGAGGAAGTGGGAGGAAGAGGGGTGGAAGAGGGAGGGGAAAGAAAGTGGGTGAGAGGAAGAGGGAGAAGGAGGAAGGGGAGGAAGTGGAGGTGAGGGGTGTGGGAAGAGCAGTGAAGGGAGGAGGGAGGTGTGGGGAGGGGGAGGGGTAAGATGAGGGGGAAAGGGGTAGGTAGGAAGAAGGGGAGGGAAGTAGAGCGGTGAGAGGAAGGAAGAGGATCAAATGGAGAAAGGGAGGGGAGGGAGGGCAATGAGGCAGGATTGGAGAGGAGGGGAGGGAGAAAGGAGAGTGAGGTAGGTAGATGGGGAGAGAGGGAAGCGAGGTGAAAAGGGGAAGGGAGGGGGAATGGGATGTTTGGGAGGAGGGGAGGGGGAGTAGGAGAGAGGAAAGTGAATGAGGGGAGATGGGGAATAAGAGGTGAGGGAAGAGGAGGTGGGGAGTTAGGGAGAGTGGGAAGTGAAGGAGGGGTTGGGGAAAAGTGGGAGAGGGAAATAAGGGTGGGGAGTTGGAAAAGAGTGAGAGGGAAGTGGGGAGGGGTAGAGGGAGAGAGTGGGAAGTGAGGGGGTGTAGATGGGGGAGGAAGGGGAGACTGGGAGGGGAGAAGGTGGAGTGGTGTGATGGAGCGAGGTGGTAGAGATACGGAGGAACACACACAAAACTCTGGAAGAACTCAACAGTCAGGCGATGGAAATCGGTTGATGTTTTGGGCCATCTTCAGCCCAGTGAAGTGTTCGAAGGCAGCCAAGGCAGGTGGCACTCATCGCCTCCTGAACACTACCTCTACTCTTAAGTTTTAAATCTTATACCGATATTATTTTTAACATATAGATTTTGATGTACATATATTTATACATTTTATGGATGTGTGTATACATGTAAATATTTTATATGTGCTATATATCTATTATGTGATTTATGTGTATATTGTTTTAATATATTTATATATACATTTAGATTTTTAATTTATTTGTATATATATTGTTTATATATATTATATTTTTATTTATGTGTATGTGTGTATATACATACATATTTTTGTGTGTGTGATTGAGTGCGAGGGTACATCCAGTCAGATGTTTTCCTATTATCTTCAAGTAATAGTTCACCCACAATGTCCAACCTAAGTCTTGTTAATTTCACCATATCTCTATGATTTAAAGAGTAACAGTTTGAGACCTTTTTAACTGGAGGGTGACTAGGAAAGAAATGCCTTCCCTTTAATTAATTTTTCCAATCCTCCTGCCATTTCTTCTCCATACCTATTCTTTAAATCCTACTTCTCAATTCTGCTCTGCCTAGGGGTATTCTAATTCCTACTTGCCTGCTCTGTAAGGAAGACTTTGCAATGCCATCCACAATTTCATTTCCCTCCACCCCAGCGTGCCCAGGTAAATCTGACTTCACAGCCCATCTTCCCTACTCTAAACAAAACTAAGAGAATCTCAATAACTATGTCAGGATGAGCTTTTGATTTATTCCCTTTTACTGTATAGCGTCTCTGGCAGCAGCAGAATCTGAACAGGTGACAAACCTGTATGATGGAGAGTCTTCTATCCACCATTAGGCCCACAGGATTGCTAATAATTCTGTTACAAAGACAGAAACACCATTTGAAATCTGGTGACTAATCTCAGCTCCAAGCTGAGACACGTACATCCCAAATCCTGCCATCTCTGGGTCCACTGAGCCATCAGTAAAAACTTCAGATAAGATCCTCATCAGGGACTTCCGGTAAGATGGCGATTGTTTAGCTGCTCAGAACTTTTGTTCCGTTACTGTCGCTATCTTTGCACTAAATGTCTCCATTTTTTAAACCTTAGTTAGGAATTTTTTCGGTATCTCTTACTTGCCTGTGAACATATCTAACTTACAATGTCTAGCAAGAGATCTAAATCTGGGAAAAAGGAAGCTATTGCCCCCTCAGACGAGACCCTGGTTGCGCTCGGAAAGCTCCGAGATGAAATTTTAAAGGAATTTAAAACCGCTTTCAAACAGTTGGAAGACAAACTGGATCGGATCAACGATAAAGTGGACAAGCATGCCGAACACCTATCTCGCATCGATTCGACTTCTGAAGATTTAGAAAGTCGTGTTCGATACTTGGAGACTCTCTGTTCCAGCTTAGAGGAAAAATCTAACAAACTTCTTTCCAAAATGGTGGATGTCAAAAATCGCAGCAGACGCTGCAATCTCAGAATTCTTGGATTGCCAGAGGCGACCGAACAGGGATCAACTGTGAAGTTTTTTGCCAAGCTTCTCTGTGAGATATTCGGGAAAGATTTGCCTTCGGTTTTTACCAATAATCAATGATCCCCTTTTTTTCAGCTATTTCGTGGTACAAGGCAAGGTTGTCCTTTAAGTCCTTTACTATTTGACATTGCTTTAGAACCCTTGGCTATAGCTATTCGTGAATCACCCAATATTTTCGGTGTTACCCGTGGGGAGACGACGTATAAGGTATCATTGTATGCGGATGATTTGTTATTATATATATCTGACCCTGAAAGATCTATTTCTGCTCTTTCTTCTTTGCTCGCTCAATTTAGTAACTTTTCTGGTTATAAATTGAATTTTAATAAGAGTGAACTATTTCCATTAAATATGCATGTTCCAATTTATAATCATTTACCATATAGAATTGTTACAGATTATTTTACTTACTTAGGTATTAAAATTACTAAAAAACATAAAGATTTATTTAAAATTAATTTTCTACCTTTAATTGACCAAATTAAGCAACTTGCTATTAGGTGGTCTCCACTATCTTTGTCATTGGTAGGCAGAGTCAATGCTATTAAGATGATGATACTACCTAAATTTTTATATTTATTTCAAGCATTACCAATTTTTATTCCTAAATCTTTTTTGATATTGTTGACTCTAAAATATCTTCTTATTTATGGCAGAACAAAAATCCTAGACTAGGCAAAAAATATTTACAGAAGCCTAAGAAGGAGGGCGGCTTGGCTCTACCAAACTTAAGATTTTACTATTGGGCAGTTAATATATGGTATTTAATATTCTGGACACAAGAATCGACTATAGCTGCTTGCCCACAATGGGTAAATTTGGAATGTAAATCTGTGCAAGATTTTTCACTGATTTCAATCCTAGGATCTTCACTTCCTTTTTCCTTATTCAAAATGAATAAACAGATAACTAATCCCATAGTCAAATATACATTACAAATTTGGTTTCAATTTTGTAAATTTTTTGGCTTGAATAAGTTTATGCTGTCATGTCCTATAATATCTAACTACTTATTTCGGCCTTCATCTATAGATCAAGCTTTTCTTTTATGGAAAACAAAAGGTATAACATGTTTTCGTGATCTGTTTTTGGATGATAACATTATGTCCTTTGAACAGCTATCTAATAAATATAATTTACCTAAAACCCATTTTTTTAGATATTTGCAAGTCCGAAATTTCTTGTATAATGAATTAAAGTCTTTTTCGAAAGAATGTCCACTGGACATTACAGAAAGAATTTTAGCCCTCAATCCTTGTCAAAAGGGTTTAGTAGCTATCATTTATAATATGATTATGAGTGTACAGCCAGATGTATCAGAAAAAATAAAGAAGGAATGGCAAGAAGAATTGCATTGTCCTATATCTACTGAGCAATGGGAAAATTTTTTATCATTGGTAAATTCGTCCTCTATTTGTGCTAAACATGCCCTAATACAATTTAAGGTTGTACATAGAGCTCACATGTCTAAAGATAAACTTGCTCGATTTTATTCTCATGTTAATTCAACCTGTGACAGATGTCATTCTGATGTTGCTTCATTGACTCATATGTTCTGGTCTTGTCCTTGTTTACAAAATTATTGGAAAAATATTTTTAATATTATTTCAAGAGTTTTAAATATCAATTTCCAACCGCATCCTTTTACTGCAATTTTCGGTTTACCAATGATAGATAATAATCGTCTATCCGCTTCATCTCAACGAATGATTGCATTTGTTACATTAATGGCTAGAAGATCTATTTTACTGAATTGGAAAGAAATTAACCCTCCAACTGTATTTCAGTGGTTTTCTCAAACTATCTCTTGTTTGAGTTTAGAAAAAATTAGAAGCGTGGTTTCTGATTCTTCAGTTAAATTTGAAGAAACTTGGAGACCATTTATTCAACATTTTCATATGAGTTAAATGGTCTGATCCTAAACCTTACTTTTATTATCCTTAATTATTTGGATGGAGGTTCGGAGTTAATGGCACTACTGTATGTATTTAACATTATGCAATGGCCCATGTTGGTTAGTTTTTTTTCTTTTTTTGGGTTTTTTTTTCTCTTTTTCGATTCTTTTACATAAATATTATGAGTTTGAGAGGCCTTATGTATTGATTATTATATATCTGATTGTCTATTTAAACTATTAATTATGTAGTCTCAAACACTTTGTATTCATATTTCATTTATGTTTTTCTTAAAATTAATAAAAATATTTAAAAAGAAAAAGAAAGATTTGCTTCCGAACCCGCCCGAGCTCGAACGGGCACACAGTCTACGTTCCCCCCGGAATTCTGGGCTCCCGTCTGCGACCAGTAATCTTGTGTTTCCATCAATACCAGGTAAAACACAATCTGATTGTAGAGGCACGTCGCAGGGGGTCTTTTCCTTTCCAGGATACAACCATTCGCTTTGTGGAAGATTTTGCACCCCAGACCTTAAAGATGTGCGCTGAGTTTAAAGGCGCAATGAAAGTGCTTTTTGATCGTGGTTCTAAACCCTCTCTTCGCAATCCTGCCGATCTACGAATCAAGCTTAATACCGGAAAATACAAGTGGTTCAAATCAGTGAAGGAAGCTGAAGCATTTGTGGCAAGTCTTCAGGCTATCCAGTCATCTTCGGAATCTGATCGGACCTCCTAAAATGGTGGATAAGTACTCCTCATAGTAAAATTACTTTTTCTGGACTCAGACTTCACTTGAATCACTCAGACATTATTCATTGAAACTCTAAGGGCTGTTGACAATCTCTCCCGGGATTTGGTGTGTATGTAATCTATTTTCACCCTTGTATAACTTTATCTACAGAGTTCTACAACTGACTCTAACTTGTTTGGAGGTTCTAAGTCTTTAGTGAAGGCCTCCCTGTTTGTTGGTTCACAGTTTAATTGCTGATTTATTTTTCCTTTTTTTATATTTATTTATTTTATCTTTTTTTTCTTTTCTTCACCCCTTTTTTCTAATCTCTGAATTTTTTTCTCTCCTCTGTAAATGGTTGATAAATACTCATCTTGAATTTATAATTTTCCCCTTCTTCTCCCTTTTTTACCTTTTTTTCCCCTTTCTCTTACTTAATTCTTCTAGAATTTTTCGCGGGTAGGTTAGTTTTGGTTTTCTTCAGATTTTCTCTGTATTAAGTTTTATATTTCTGCAGAAGGTGTTCTAATCTGTAGTTATGTTTTCTAGTGCATAAACTAGTTACTATTTGCTATAGTATTTATACGGAACTGTTGTTAATGACACAGATCTGGAAGTTGCATTTGGGTTAATTTTTTTGGTAGAGCTAGCTACTTGTTTTGGTAGCCGTCTAGTTTTGGGTTGTGTGAGTGGGGTGGGTTTTCCAGTTCTTTGTGTTGTGGGGCTTGGGGAGGACACTAAGCTTACTTGCCTTTAATTTAGGTGCTTTTTTGTTAAATTCTCTTCCTTTGTAGCATATTGTTATTGTATGCTTAATTTTGCACTGTATAAATGCTCCTCATTGGGATTTGGGGTTTTTAATTTGTAAAATGTTCTGAAAAACTAATAAAAAATTTAAAAAAAAAAGAGATAAGATCCTCATTTATTATTTAAATATTCATTTCCGATCTTTAACTCGCTTTATCCAGCACTGACTTGAAAAACTGGTTGATCAGTATGATGTAAGATTATGACGTCTTTAACCGACCAACCCAAATATACATCACTGAAGAATCTGGTCTAGTAGCCTTAAAAATCACTTCAGTGAAACTATGTTGAGTCATTTCCGCACTTAAGTTAGATATGGCCCTTGTGGCTAAAGGGATCAGGGGGTATGGCGAGAAAGCAGGTACAGGGTTCTGAGTTGGATGATCAGCCATGATCATACTGAATGGCGGTTCAGGTTAGAAGGGCCGAATGGCCTACTCTCACACCTATTTTCTATGTTTCTATGTGAGATTTACAATGAGAATCAGTTTTATTATTGTTCATTTAGCAGCAGTACAATGCAACACATGATAATACAGAAGGAAATAAAGTAATAAATCAATTACAGTAAGTATATACGTATATTAAATAGATTAAAAATAGTGCAAAGCAGAAATAATACATTAAAAAGTGAGGTAGCCTTCTTTATAGCTACATTGATATGCAGGGACCAGGTTAGACCCTCAGAGATCTTGACACCCAGGAACTTGAAATTGCTCAATCTATCCACTTCTGATCTCCCTCACCCACTCACAGTCTCACTTTGTGCAGATGCCAGGCTGTCTGTCTGTCTCTCTCACTGACACATGGTCTGTGCCCCCCCTTTTATACACACACACACACTTTCTGTCTCTCTCTCACACACATACACACAGTCTCTCCCACATGCTGTCTCTGTCTCTCATTCTCTCCCATACACACAGTCTGTCTCTGTTTCTCACACACACACACTCACTCACACACCCAATCTCTCTCTCTCACACACATATCATTTTAACATATGGATTTTGATGTACATATATTCATATACAAACGTACTTACGTTTTTAGATATATATACACACATTTAAATATTTTATGTTGTATATCTATTGTGTGTATTTATGTGTATATTGATTTTAATATATTTTATATATACATTTAGATTTTTAATTTATTTGTATACATATATTACATATTTTAACTATGTGTATGTGTGTATATGTACAGATATATTTTCGCGTGCGTGGTGTGATTGAGTGGGAGGGTAGATGGGGAGAGAGGGAAGTGAGGAAGAGAAGAGGGGAAGGCGAGAGGGAGAGATGCCAGCTACTGAGGATAGAGTGGTGCGATGGAGCGAGGGACGGAGATACGGGGGAACACACACAAAAATCAACACATCAGGCAATGGAAATCAATAGACGTTTCGGACCGGCTCTTCAGCCCGTGGCTTCCGAGGCGGCCGGGACAGGTCGCGTTGGCTGCCGCTTCCCGCCGGAGGGTTTGTTGGGGGGGGGGCAGGGGGTGGTGGGGAGGAAGCGATCCTTAATGCAAAGCCCGACACCTCAGTCTTCTCTCCTTTCCTCAGCGGCCCACCAGCTCATCTCCCAATGCGAGCCTCTCTCCCCAGCCACATCCTCCAGTCAAGCCTCGGGGCTCCCTCCCAAGCAGAGCCGAAGCCCGTCTCCAACATCCCAGGGCGGCTGGAGGGTGAGGGTCGGATATTTGGAAGGAAAGGGTCCTAACCCAGCCCTCACCGACGGCAGCTCCACACCTATGACTAACACCTCCGTGGGCCAACCGATCAACATTATTAGTAATATCGCAGAGCTGTACCAAGGCAGCTCCATATTCTACGACGATCTCTCTTCGTCTCCTTCTATTTCCGGGTGTTTAGACCTATCTAGGCGTATTACTGCTCTCCGCAGGATGTGGAATTACCGTAATCACAGAATTTTCTAGAAACTCAAATTTTCAAATATAAACTAGTCGCACGTAGAAACAGAATAATAAACCTTTTAATCAGATGGTGGGTCTCTTGGTAGCCAAACAAAGATTTAATAGAAAAACAAAATACATTTAAGTTCGACAGCCTCTTGATCAATATTCTTCTTTCAATTTTAAATCGGTAACAACTCAGCAAATCATGCTGACATGTCTCTGGACTACATAATCCACATAATCACATAATCCAGTCGGATGTTTTCCTATTATCTTCAAGTAATAGTTTACCCACAATGTCCCAACCTAAGTCTTGTTAATTTCACCATATCTCTGTGATTTAAAGAGTAACAGTTTGAGACCTTTTTAACTGGAGGGTGACTAGGAAAGAAATGCCTTCCCTTTAATTAATTTTTCCAATCCTCCTGCCATTTCTTCTCTATACCTATTCTTTAAATCCTACTTCTCAATTCTGCTCTGCCTAGGGGTATTCTAATTCCTACTTGCCTGCTCTGTAAGGAAGACTTTGCAATGCCATCCACAATTTCATTTCCCTCCACCCTAGCATGCCCAGGTAAATCTGACTTCACAGCCCATCTTCCCT
Organism: Hemitrygon akajei; assembly: GCF_048418815.1. NCBI lineage: Eukaryota > Metazoa > Chordata > Chondrichthyes > Myliobatiformes > Dasyatidae > Hemitrygon > Hemitrygon akajei. The sequence continues at coordinate 58,872,893 of NC_133147.1, forward strand.
ACTCTAAACAAAACTAAGAGAATCTCAATAATTATGTCAGGATGAGCTTTTGATTTATTCCCTTTTACTGTATAGCGTCTCTGGCAGCAGCAGAATCTGAACAGGTGACAACTCTGCATGGTGGAGAGTCTTCTATCCACCATTAGGCCCACAGGCTTGCTAATAATTCTGTTACAAAGACAGAAACACCATCTGAAATCTGGTGACTAATCTCAACTCCAAGCTGAGACACATACATCCCAAATCCTGCCATCTCTGGGTCCACTGAGCCATCAGTAAAATCCTTCAGATAAGATCCCCATTTATTATATAAATATTCATTTCTGATCTTTAACTCACTTTATCCAGCACTGACTGGTTGATCAGTATGATGTAAGATTATGATGTCTTTAACCGACCAACCCTAATATACATCACTGAAGAATCTGGCCTAGTAGCCTTAATCACTTCAGTGAAACTATGTTGAGTCATTTCCGCACTCAAGTGAGATTTACAATGAGTATCAGTTTTATTATTGTCAATTTAGCAGCAGCAGTACAATGCAACACATGATAATACAGAAGGAAATAAAGTAATATATCAATTACAGTAAGTATATACGTATATTAAATAGATTCAAAATAGTGCAAAGCAGAAATAATACGTCAAAAAGTGAGGTAGCCTTCTTTATAGCTACATCGATATGTAGGGACTATGTTAGATCCTCAGAGATCTTGACACCCAGGAACTTGAAATTGCTCAATCTATCCACTTCTGATCTCCCTCACCCACTCACAGTCTCACTTTGTGCAGATGCGGGCTGTCTGTCTGTCTCTCTCACTGACACACGGTCTGTGCCCCCCCCCCTTTTATACACACACACACACACACACACACACACACACACACACACACACAAACACACACACACACACACACTTTCTGTCTCTCTCACACACATACACACAGTCTCTCCCACATGCTGTCTCTGTCTCTCTTTCTCTCCCATACACACAGTCTGTCTCTGTTTCTCACAAACACACACACACACACACTCACACACCCAATCTCTCTCTCTCACACACACATATCATTTTAACATATGGAGTTTGATGTACATATATTCATATACAAACGTACTTACGTTTTTAGATATATATACACACATTTAAATATTTTATGTTGTATATTGTGTGTATTTATGTGTATATTGATTTTAATATATTTTATATATACATTTAGATTTTTAATTTATTTGTATACATATATTACATATTTTATCTATGTGTATGTGTGTATATGTACAGATATATTTTCGCGTGCGTGGTGTGATTGAGTGGGAGGGTAGATGGGGAGAGAGGGTAGTGAGGAAGAGAAGAGGGGAAGGCGGGAGGGAGAGATGCAAGCTACTGAGGGTAGATGGGGTAGAGAGAGAAGCGAGGGAGGGGAGAGGATAGAGTGGTGCGATGGAGCGAGGGACGGAGATACGGGGGAACACACACAAAAATCAACACATCAGGCAATGGAAATCAATGGACGTTTCGGACCGGCTCTTCAGCCCGTGGCTTCCGAGGCGGCCGGGACAGGTCGCGTTTGCTGCCGCTTCCCGCCGGAGGGGTTGGGGGAGGAAGCGATCCTTCATGCAAAGCCCGACACCTCAGTCTTCTCTCCTTCCCTCAGCGGCCCACCAGCTCATCTCCCAATACGAGCCTCTCTCCCCAGCCACATCCTCCAGTCAAGCCTCGGGGCTCCCTCCCAAGCAGAGCCGAAGCCCGTCTCCAACATCCCAGGGCGGCTGGAGGGTGAGGATCGGATATTTGGAAGGAAAGGGTCCTAACCCAGCCCTCACCGACGGCAGCTCCTCACCTTTGACTAACAGCTCCGTGGGCCAACCGATCAACATTATTAGTAATATCGCAGAGCTGTACCAAGGAAGCTCCATATTCTACGACGATCTCTCTTCGTCTCCTTCTATTTCCGGGTGTTTAGACCTTTCTAGGCGCATTACTGCTCTCCGCAGAATGTGGAATTACCCTAATCACAGAATTTTCTAGAAACTCAAATTTTCAACTATAAGCTAGTCGCACGTAGAAACAGAATAATAAACTTTTTAATCAGATGGTGGGTCTCTTGGTAGCCAAACAAAGATTTAATAGAAAAACAAAATACATTTAAGTTCGACAGCCTCTTGAACAATATTCTTCTTTCAATTTTAAATCGGTAACAACTCAGCAAATCATGCTGACATGTCTCTGGACTACCACAGTCACATAATCCAGTCGGATGTTTTCCTATTATCTTCAAGTAATAGTTTACCCACAATGTCCCAACCTAAGTCTTGTTAATTTCACCATATCTCTATGATTTAAAGAGTAACAGTTTGAGACCTTTTTAACTGGAGGGTGACTAGGAAAGAAATGCCTTCCCTTTATTTAATTTTTCCAATCCTCCTGCCATTTCTTCTCTATACCTTTTCTTTAAATCCTACTTCTCAATTCTGCTCTGCCTAGGGGTATTCTAATTCCTACTTGCCTGCTCTGTAAGGAAGACTTTGCAATGCCATCCACAATTTCATTTCCCTCCACCCCAGCGTGCCCAGGTAAATCTGACTTCACAGCCCATCTTCCCTACTCTAAACAAAACTAAGAGAATCTCAATAACTATGTCAGGATGAGCTTTTGATTTATTCCCTTTTACTCTATAGCGTCTCTGGCAGCAGCAGAATCTGAACAGGTGACAACCCGGCATGATGGAGAGTCTTCTATCCACCATTAGGCCCACAGGATTGCTAATACCGTAATTCTGTTACAAAGACAGAAACACCATCTGAAATCTGGTGACTAATCTCAACTCCAAGCTGAGACACGTACATCCCAAATCCTGCCATCTCTGGGTCCACTGAGCCATCAGTAAAATCCTTCAGATAAGATCCCCATTTATTATATAAATATTCATTTCTGATCTTTAACTCACTTTATCCAGCACTGACTGGTTGATCAGTATGATGTAAGATTATGATGTCTTTAACCGACCAACCTTAATATACATCACTGAAGAATCTGGCCTAGTAGCCTTAATCACTTCAGTGAAACTATGTTGAGTCATTTCCGCACTCAAGTGAGATTTACAATGAGTATCAGTTTTATTATTGTCAATTTAACAGCAGCAGTACAATGCAACACATGATAATACAGAAGGAAATAAAGTAATATATCAATTACAGTAAGTATATATGTATATTAAATAGATTCAAAATAGTGCAAATCAGAAATAATACATCAAAAAGTGAGGTAGCCTTCTTTATAGCTACATCGATATGTAGGGACTATGTTAGATCCTCAGAGATCTTGACACCCAGGAACTTGAAATTGCTCACTCTCTCCATCTGATCCCCCTCATTCACTCACAGTCTCTCTTTGTCCAGATGCCAGGCTGTCTGTCTCTCTCTCTCTCTCACCGACACACGGTCTCGGTCTCTCTCTCACACACATACACACAGTCTCTCCCACATGCTGTCTCTGTCTCTCTTCCTCTCCCATGCACACAGTCTCTGTCTCTGTTTCTCACAAACACACACACACATACACACCGAGTCTCTGTCTCTCTCCCCCACACACACACATACATACACAGTCCCTGCCTCTCTCTTGTCAGATACAAATGCATACTTACAGATGAGCTCTGTTTTTCTTTCTCACACACATACACTCAGACACATACTCTCTCTCTCTATCACACACAGACTGTCTCCAATACTCACACATGGAGTCTCATACTCTCTCTATCTCTCACAGACAGTCTCTGCCTCTCTTTGTCACTCTCTCTCGGACACAGTCTTTCTCTGTGCCTCACTGAGACTTACACACCCAGTCACTGTATGTCTCCTGCTCCCCCTCTCTCACACACTTTGACACTTGCTCTCCCCCTCTCTCACACACACAGATACACACAGAGTTTTGTCCTCTCCTTCTCCCCCTTCCCCACTCACTCACTCTCTCAAACAGTCTCTATCTCTGTCCAGACGCCCAGTCCCTATCTGTCACTCTCTCACACACTCTCTCTTTCTCTCACACAGAGTCTCTGTCCCTGTCTGTCTGTCTCTCCTTCACTCTCTCTCTTTTAGATAGACTCTCTGTCTCTGTCTGTCTGTCTCTCTCTCTCTCTCTCTCTCTCTCTCTCTCTCTCTCTCTCTCTCTCTCACAGTCTCTGTCTGTCTGACTGTCTCTCTCTCTCTCACACACACAGAGTCTCTGTCTCTGTCTGTCTGGCTGTCTTTCTCACACACACACACACTCTGTCTCAGACACATACTTACACTCAGGCTTGGTTTCTCTCTCTCTCTGTCTCTCACTCATCACACACAGTCTCTCACTCTGCCTTTCTATCTCTCGCATACAGTCTCTGCCTCTCTCTGTCACTCTCCCAGACAGTCTTTTTTCTCTCTCTCTGGCACACACACACACACAAACAAACAATCTCTGTCTGTCTCTCTCTGACACATAGTCTGTCTGTCACACACACACTTGCACAACTTTGTCTCCCTTTCAGTATCACACGCAGTTACACACCATCTCTGTCTATCTCTCTCTCTGTCACACACGCTTACACACCCAGACTCTGATACACATACAGTTTGTCTATCACACACGCTTACACCATCTCTGTTACTCTCTCTCACACACACTGACACAGTCTCTGTCTCTCTCTCACACACACACTCTCTTTGTCTCACACATATACAAACACACTTACACAAGGGTTTTGTTTTCATCTCTCCCACACATACACATGCACACATAATTTCTGTCTGTCAGATACACATTAACACGCAGTCTGTCTCTCAAGCATAGATCCGCACACACACAGTCTGTGAGTCTGTCTTTCTCTCTCAGACATAGCTTCTCTCTCTCTCACTCTCTCTCTCTCTCTGCCTCACACACACACACCCAGTCACTGTCTGTCTGTCTCTCCCTCACACACACACTTCGACACACAGTCTCTGCCCTCTCTCTGCCTCTGCTTCTCCTTCTGTATCGCTCTCTCACTCTCACACACACACACGGGCTCTGTTTTCTTCTCTCTCACATACATATACACACTTACACACACAGTCTGTCTCGCTCTCACACACACACAAACACACACACACATACACACACAGAGTCTCTGACTGTCTATCTCTCACACACACACACACACAGTCTATGGCTCTCTCTGTTACTCTCTCTCAGGCATTTTCTCACTTTCTCTGCCTGACATATACTTACACACCCAGTCACTGTCTGTCTCCACCTCTCTTTCTCTCTCTCTCTCTCTCTCTCTCTCTCACACACACACACACACACACACACACACACACACACACACACACACACACACACACACACAGTCTTTCACTCTCCCTCTCCTTCTCCTCTCTCTGTGTCACACACACTTACACACCCAGTCACAGTCGCTCTCTCTCACTGCCACACACACAGTTTGTCTGTCTGTCTCTTTCTCTCTCTCTCTCTCTCTCTCTCTCTCACACACACACACACAGAGTCTCTCTTTCTCACACATATGGACAGCGTCTCGGTCTCTCTCACACACAAGCTTATACACACAGTATCTGTCTCTGTCACATATATACTGACATACTCAGACTGTCTCCCTCTCTGTAACACACACTTACACACTCTCTCTGTCTGTCTCTTTGTCACATACACACTTACACCTATAACTCTCTCACCCACACACTGACAGTCTCTGTCTCTCAGACACACACTTACACACAGTCTCTAATCCCTTCTCTGTCTCCCTCTCTGCCCCTACCTCTCTCTGTCTCTCTCACACTCTCTCTCTCCCACACATACACACAAAGTTTCTATTTCTCTCCCACACACACACTTACACACCTAGACTGTTTCTCTTTCTGTCACACACACACACACTCACATTGTCTCTGTCTCACTCTCTCTGTCACAGACAGTCTCTGACTTTCTTTCTGTCACTCTCTCTCTCTCACACACACACACACACACACACACACACACACACACACACACACACACAGTCTTTCCCTCTCCCTCTCCTTCTCCTCCCCCACTCACTCACTCACTCTCTCTTGGACACACAGTCTCTCTCTCTCTGTCCAGAAGCCCAGTCGCGGTCTTTCTGTCTGTCTGTCTGTCTCTCTCTTTCATACACACAGTCTTTCTCCCTTTCTCTCTTTCTCTCACAGACAGGCACACATAATCTCTCCGCCTCTCTCTCTGACACACATGCAGAGTCTCTGACCCTGTCTCTCTCCCTCTCTCTCTCACACACACACACACTCACATCGTCTCTGTCTCTCTCTCTCTCTGTCACAGACACAGTCTCTGACTTTCTTTCTGTCACACTCTGTCTCAGACACACACACACACACACACACACACACACACACACACACACACACACACACACACACACACACACACACACACACACTCTTTCCCTCTCCCTCTCATTCTCCTCCCCCACTGACTCACTCACTCTCTCTTGGACACAGAGTCTCTCTCTCTCTGTCCAGACACCCAGTCACAGTCTTTCTGTCTGTCTGTCTGTCTCTCTCTCTCTCACTCTCTCTCATACACACAGTCTTTCTCCCTTTCTCTCACAGACAGGCACACATAATCTCTCTGCCTCTCTCTCTGACATACATACAGTCTCTGACCCTGTCACTCTATCTCTCACATACAGTCTCTCTCTCTCTCTCTATCACATACACTTACACACCCAGTCACTGTCTGACTGTCTCTCTCTGTCACACACACAATCTCCGTCTCTCCCTCTCTCACACACATTTAGACACAGAATCTTTGCTCCTCTCTCTCTCTCTCACACACACAGAAACACACACAGAGTTTCTGTCTCTCTCTCTCTCTCTCTCTCACACACACACACACACACACACACACAGAGTCTCTGACTGTCTATCTCTCACACACAGACACACAGTCTATGGCTCTCTCTGTTACTCTCTCTCTCAGGCATTTTCTCACTTTCTCTGCCTGACATATACTTACACACCCAGTCACCCAGTCACTGTCTGTCTCCACCTCTCTTTCTCTCTCTCTCTCTCTCTCTCTCTCTCTCTCACACACACACACACACACACACACACACACACACACACACACACACACACACACACACACACACACACACAGAGTCTTTCACTCTCCCTCTCCTTCTCCTCTCTCTGTGTCACACACACTTACACACCCAGTCACATTCGCTCTCTCTCACCGCCACACACACAGTTTGTCTGTCTGTCTGTCTCTCTCTCTCTCTCTCACACACACACACACACACACACACACACACACACACACAGAGTCTCTCTTTCTCACACATTTGGACAGCGTCTCGGTCTCTCTCACACACAAGCTTATACACACAGTATCTGTCTCTGTCACATATATACTGACATACTCAGACTGTCTCCCTCTCTGTAACACACACTTACACACTCTCTCTGTCTGTCTCTTTGTCACATACACACTTACACCTATAACTCTCTCACCCACACACTGACAGTCTCTGTCTCTCAGACACACACTTACACACACAGTCTCTGTCTCTCAGACACACACTTACACACAGTCTCTAATCCCTCTGTCTCCCTCTCTGCCCCTACCTCTCTCTGTCTCTCTCACACTCTCTCTCTCCCACACATACACACAAAGTTTCTGTTTCTCTCCCACACACACACTTACACACCTAGACTGTTTCTCTTTCTGTCACACACACACACTCACATTGTCTCTGTCTCACTCTCTCTGTCACAGACAGTCTCTGACTTTCTTTCTGTCACTCTCTCTCTCTCTCTCTCTCACACACACACACAAACACACACACACACATACACACACAGAGTCTCTGACTGTCTATCTCTCACACACACACACACAGTCTATGGCTCTCTCTGTTACTCTCTCTCAGGCATTTTCTCACTTTCTCTGCCTGACATATACTTACACACCCAGTCACTGTCTGTCTCCACCTCTCTTTCTCTCTCTCTCTCTCTCTCTCTCTCACACACACACACACACACACACACACACACACACACACACACACACACACACACACACACACACACACACAGTCTTTCACTCTCCCTCTCCTTCTCCTCTCTCTGTGTCACACACACTTACACACCCAGTCACAGTCGCTCTCTCTCAC